>NW_028262380.1:51177424-51480454 GCF_047370975.1 Nipponia nippon
GAAGTCAGAAAGAACATTATGACATTTAAAGATGCTGTTTCACATAGGCATACAGGGCATTATGCAGATGTCATTCCTGCCCGAAAAAGCTGGTTAACCCTGGCTTAAGCCTGTAAACCTTATTTGGGTTGTTAGACCCAAGCTATTAGGCAGATCTTTGTGTTCATTTAAATACTGGGCTAGACTGATGCCATAGCGCTTCATTCTACATAGCCCTGTATCAACGATGGGACTGGGAAGGTGACAACACTGTAACGACGGGAAGTAAGCAAAGTGTGCATGGGGGGTAGGTGGTGATTTGAGTCTCTTCCTCATGTATTGCCTATGAAATCCATGTTTCTTTTTCACATCCGTTAGCAAGACTGTCCACAAATTCACAAGTGTTTGCTCACGCTTATTTGTACTACGGTAACAGACCAAGAACTTTCATGTCAAAGATTATTGTGTATATTCATGAGTGAAGGTAAAATTGTTCTTGCTTTCCCCCCAATGCTATATGGATATCATCTTCATATGTTAAGAAAAATGCTAGATGAAAGCTTTTTTAGTAAAAAGTGAGGTTTAAGAAGTAGTAAACCAAACAAAACCAAAAAACTAACAACACCTCCTTCCCCGCCAGACAACCAGAAGGCAAAAGAATAAGCAGAGTTCCCTGGAAGCAAAAGGAACTAAAAACTGAAGAAATTGATTTTTCGTAATAATACATAACAGTAAAAAGGCCCCTTCAAAATACTCATCACAAGTATTGAAGTTTAACATCACAGTAGCAGATTGTTACCAGTGAATGATCCTTATGAAGAATAAATGTTAGGTAAAGAATTGGAGTTGCTAAACAAAGTGTTATTAAAAATCTTAACCTAACTTTCTCATGTGCCTAGAAAAGCATTAGTCACTCTTCTGTGGCTATCTGTATTCATTTTGTTCAATTTTGGAAGAAAATGAACCACAGGTGTTTAAGGGATGGCGAGTTCGTGGGGGATTGCCGAGGCCTCCCTGATGAGGGCAGCGTTGCTGTTCGGTTCCGCTCTGCGGCACCGAGCGAGTGGTAGTAGCTGCGGATGCCAGTTTTCTGGCATCATCCAGATGTGGGGTTGCGCTGAAGAGGCTTTGTAGTGTGAAACATACCCTTTCCTCGCAAACTGAAGAAAGTCCTCCAAGACCCTGCTTCCTTCCTTCCTTCTTGTTGGCAGGCAGCGTGGTCTGCTTCTGCTGAGGCTGACGGGAGTAAGGAGCCAGACAAACTGAGGGGATTCTAGATTTTCACAGGAAATGAGAAGAAGCATCTGAGAAACTGTTCTTCCTCCTAAACGACTTGCTCAGCAGAGTGTTTTTACATGATTGGCAGTGTTCTTTTTGAAGGTGATATGTAAAAGCTTGGATAGGGGGATCTCCTAAATACCGAGAATGTGTATTAGACCTACAAAGATGGTCACCATCTCCCCCAAGAGTGGCATTAACTCATTTGTGAGATGCCGAAAATAATTTATAATCTGGAAAAGAGCAATGCTACTCATAAAGGAAATATAGGGAAAGAAAAAAGTCTTTCAGAAAAACTCTGCAAACGTGCCAATTCTGTAGTAATATAAATAATGAACTGAAACAGATGCTTGAGATTAACTGCTTAGATTACTAATTATGTGTGTTTTTCATCAGAATACAGTTTCAATGCCGTCATTCTTGCAGTGAACGCTTTCTGCCACGAGATGCCACCATTTCACTAAAAATGGTTTTAGGCTTTAGTATTACATAGTTGCACAAAAAGGCAAAATGCAATTCAGGACACATTTTTGGAACAGTTTAATGTTGATTAGCCTGTGCAGTATAATAGACCCTTTTCAAATGAACATGGTTGATACTGATGCAATTTAAAGAGATTCATATTGCTATAGAAACTCTGGTCATTCAAATGTTCCAACATCAGTTACAACTTCAAATGTTTAGACATAAAATATAGACTAGTTAACTATGTCTCAGAAGATGGACGGAGGCTATGGCTGACCTCCCTGTTTGCCAGCTAGGTGGTTCTTCTTTCCCAATGTGTAAGAGAGGCAAAAAGAAAGAAAGAAAAATGCAAAGCAGCATGGTGAAAGACCTGATGACCTGAAGTACGCAGCCCTGTGAGACCAATGAAAAGAACGTAAACCTGGGTAGTTGAAATGTAGGAGAGAATTAGAATAACCACATTGAAAAAATAGGATCAGACCCCCAAATCACTGTAAGTTCTTTAAGAGGATTAAGAGACAGAACAGCAGGGAAAAGAGTTGATGTGCTACAGTACTTAGAATTAACAGTAGAAATTGAGGTGTTTGTGAGCAACAAAATTATCCATCACTTCTCATTGTAGTAGCTAATGTGGAAAGATGACTATCCTAAATATCACCTTTACCAGTACTAAAGAGGAAATGTTTTTTTTTAAAAAAAAACAAACTGATTTTTTTTAAAGTTGCTGATAAAGATCTTGAAATGCTAACAAATTACAGTCACTCATTAAAAGCAGATAGTCATGAAGGATGATATGAATGAAAGCAGATGTACGTTACTACAAGTTAAAAAAAATCAGAGGATTGTTGGAGGTCCTAGACCACACCGCCCAGCTTCAAGATGTGAGCTGCACTGTGCTGTATGCACACATGTGTTTTTACTCTGTCTAGAAATATGACTGCATACATGCAGTAGAACGAGACTACTCACTTATATTTGGCTCTCACAGATGTGTCTTTCTGCCTCTCTGCAATTATTTATGAAGAAAATAATTGTGTTTGTGACTGGTCCCTTGCCCACACCTGACTATCAGCATATGTGCTATATAACTAAAAGAAACCTAATTTTTCAGCTTCTTCCTGTCTCATTGGGTGAACATTGCCACTGTCCTTTTTGTTCTGCAGGACTGCATTTCTCTGGGCACTCTCTTAAGCACAGGTTTTTCTTCAGTTTCTCAGACATGAATCTCTTCTAAATGTTGCCCGATTTTCCTTTCTTAAATTCAGCTACAAGTTTTCATCCTTGCAGGTAAAAATTTTTATGCTTGCCCTCAGTGCTGCATCGTCCTCTCCTTTTGCGTAGAGCAAGGCAGCCTTGCCTACTTGTGTCAGTTCAGTTAGAGCTGCACAACCTATTTTTCTGGATTGTTGCTTTGACTGTGCCATTTCTTTCTTTGCATCTTTCCCGTTGTTCCACTATATTAGATAAAACTGTTTGTTGCCAGTTAAAGGACTTTCATGGCCTAAGGTCATCCCAGATTTTTTCCTTCAGCTTTAACAGTGATACAAGTCTTCACTGCCCCCTTGCCAAACTGTAAAATAGTTGCATTCATGTTTTCTCCCACGCTGCCTATCGTGCACTAGAGTAACTGCATGCAGTTACCACAAAACTTTCTTCATTTCCTTCCTCAATTTTCATGTTATTTTTTTGCCTTGCCTACATGTAACAACACAATAATGAACGAAGATAATTTTTCAAGATGCATGCTGGTACTGGGATGCTCTGAGCACCTAACCTCTCAATAAGTGTATTTACAATATAAATTAAGAACAGTATATGCAAAAACCAGTGTTGGAATACAGGGTGTTATTTCATGGGCCACTGCAGGGTTCAGTTTGATAATGGGAGGGGTTGACTATGTCAGTTAAATGTTAAATTTGCAAAATTAATAATTGACTAATTTAGTGTAGACAGGGCCATCTGAAACTTTGGGAAGACATAAAAAAGGTAAATGATTGACACAGAAATAGTGAGATGCTAGCAAAATAGATATTAACTTCAAGTTTTTGAGGTTCCTAGCGTATCTCTAGAGGGAGCAGAAAGGCAAAACATAGGTCACTTTAATGGAAATGTGTTATGGCCCCTGCTTGGAATGTCTGCTTGTGATAATTATCTAATTAGCAGCTGGTGTCTAAATTTTAGTTAGGTGTCCTGGATATTCTGTGTGAGTAACTCTACCTAGGTTTTGTTACCTAGGTGATTTGGGGTGACTTAGTAATTAATAGTCAGGTTTCTAGTGTACTTCAGAAATGGTACTTGCAATGATGGAGCAATTATCCAAACCACTGTATTCAAATCTGTCCTTGTGTTTGATATCGTACATTATGAAGCAGTATCCAAATCTGCAACTGATGAAAGTGTGATTAGTGCTTCTCACAGGTGACTTTATTTTTAATGTTTCCTGAGTAGTCTTATTATCAAGCACTGGTTCTAACCTAGTTGCTATATCATGAAAGAAACAACAGGATCCTGTGCCCCTATGGACTTCACTGAACGTATATGAATAAGGGCTAAAATGTTTTTTTATGTTCCTCTTCTCTATGCTGAATAGTATGATATCTTGCTGGTGTCTGATGAAGCACTGAGCGTGGGTAAAACTTGATTGACTGCTTGTCTAGAGAGGATTGAAGTGATTTTCATATTTGCTCCAGGTTGTTTTAACATTATTTTCTCCTGCTCTTTTTTCCTTGAGTATGGACTTGACCTTCTGCTTCATGCCTTCTGACAGTCTTTGCTGAGATCATTTGGAAGCTGAGATTTTTATGCAATCTGTGGCCAACACGTTAGTTGGAAGATGGTATTGCAAATACATGAGTTGAATGGTTTTTGAGTTACAGTGGGTGACCAGTAGACTTGAAAGTGGAATTGAAGGTGGCTGTTTTTGTGACCTGTAAGCGTGACCTGTAGAGGCTTGAGAAAACCCTATGGGATACACTCTCCATCTACAGACTGGAGACACATTAATGATTAATGTCTTAACAGCAGATAAGCTTCTGTCTTGACAGCCTGCACTGGAAAGGGAGTGAATTAAAGGTTATGGAGAGCATTTGAGTGCTCAGGGTTTCAGTTCAGGTTCAAAAAAAAAAAAAACCCAACCCCAAACAAAACAGCTTTTTCCAGATATACTAAAACTGTTGTAAAAATATGAACTAGGTAAGCAAAACGCACGCACTCTGTTAATGTCCTCTGCACAACCTTCTTTAGAACTAACAAGGTTATGTTTTCTCTGAATAACTGTAACCTGTTGTTAACTTGCTATACATATATTACCTCTGGTATCTGTGATGCTCATGGAAGTTTTTTTCATGGTTAAAATAGATGTTACATTTTGTTCTGTCACAGAATTATGAGATTTCTGCTTAATTCAAATTCTTCTCTGCTATGTTGGGCTTCTCAAGGGAGAATATTTAGGAACATCAATTCTTATTGAACTGTTCAAGCAAACCCTGTAAGGCAGTGGTTCACTCTTCCTATGAAGTGGACTTGACAGCATTCATTTATAACTAGCTTTGTACTAACATAACAAAAATTCCCCTTTTGCAATGAATTTGGTGTTTTGCTCCTTTGTGGAAAGAAACTCTGGAAGATACTTAAAGCAAGAACTGTCAGGACTACTTTGATAGTGTAAGGCTGAACAGTACTTATGGAACAGTACTTAAGGAATAAATTGCTGATTGTAGGTAAGTAGTAATTTGGGCCTTATATTCTTAATTTAGCATGGAGAAAGTGCCTTTCACATACTATTAGCATAAAAAAGATGGAAATGGCAAATTGGGATTTAAGCATTTTGTCTGTGATTTTTAGGTCAAGTCAACCAGAAGCTTTTCAGCTAAATACCCTCTGGGAAATTAATATCTGTAGTGTAATATACATTTCTTAACGTATTAAGAGCTTGTGAAAATCAGATTGCAGTTGTTAGACACTTTGAATTAATTCTTGAGATCAAGTAACTAACCGAAATTAATTTAGATGTGACTTAATACTTACGCTATAATCTTCTATGCACTTCTTCAGGAACATGGCCCTTAGAGTCCAAAAAAGGGTAAACTGTTATTCTAACATTGGTATAATTATTCTGATTGAATAGAGTTATGTTAATACAGGTAGAAGTGAGTTATTAGCAATTTTAAATCCCAGAGTAATCGTGGTAGTGGATGGATGTGTTGTTATGTAGTGAAAATAGGACAGAATTAGTTCTTTTAGTTCTGTTGTGGGTTAACCCCAGTGGGCAACTCATCACCATGCAGCCACTTGCTTACTCCCCCCAGTGGGATGGGGAGGAGAAATAGAAGGGTAAAAGTGCAAGAACTCGTGGGTTGAGATGAAGACAGTTTAATAAGTAAAGCAAAAGCTGTGTATGCAAGCAAAGCACAATAAGGAATTCATTCACTCCTTCCCATTGGCAGGCAGGTGTTCAGCATCTCCAGGAAAGCAGGGCTCTATCACGCATAACAGGTACTTGGGAGGACAGATGCTGTAACTGCAAATATTCCCCTTTCCTCCTTCTTTCCCCCAGCTTTTATTGCTCAGCAGGACATCACATGGTATGGAAAAGCCCTTTAGTCAGTTGGGGTCAGCTGTCCCAGCTGTGTCCCCTCCCAGCTTCTTGTGCACCCCCAGCCTGCTCGCTGGTGGGGTGGGGTGAGAAGCAGAAAAGGCCTTGACACTGTGCAAGCACCGCTCAGCAATAGCCTAAACAGCCCTGTGTTATCAACAGTGTTTTGGTCACAAATCCAAAACATAGCGCCATACAAGCTACTATGAAGAAATTTAACTCCATCCCAGCCAAAACCAGTACAAGTTCGATATCTGCTATTTTCTTCTGAAGTTCTAATATAGGAGCACTTACTGTGAATATTGTCTGAACTAATTTACAGGGGACTGGACTTTTAAAACTACAGATGGGTGTCCTCTGTAATGTGTTATGTTTATTTTTCTGTTTTCATAGTTTTCTGGAATACTTAGCTGTTTATTGACACTCAAAAAATATAAGTGCAAACCACACCCAATTAAAGGATTTTTCTAACAAAAAACACTTCTGTGCTAGTCTCGCTACATTCCCAAACAATTTTGCCAGTTAATGTTAAGAGAAAGCTTGTTCCAAAGCTGCTTGGCTTTTTTAAGGGTTTCTTTTCCCACATGAAGGGAAAGATTTCTTTCTGCACAGAAATATCTGGTAATGTGTTAAAATATGCGATAGGGATCAATATTGTTTAAACAGATAACTGTATTTGTCAAGCAAAAGCAGCTTAGTTCTTTTTCTGTTTTATTTTGACTTTTACATTTTACTTTCCTATTCACTATCACATTTTCCACAAGCACAACATGTTCTGAGTGGAGGCAAGTACTGTTGCAAAATTGTTATGCAGAGTTGTTGAAAAAAAACATTCTAGGGTCTTCAGTCTGTTTGTGCATGCAGGCTACTAACATCTGCATGTCACCACCTATGTGCCACCTCCAAAGAAACAACTAGTTTGTGGTGAAGACCTTTACCTTCTGCTCAGTGCCTGTCATGCTGTGGAGATGTGAGAGGTGTCAGGGATTTACCAGCAATTAAACAATCCTCTGACAAATCTAATCAATACTCCCTACTGACTCTCACAATATGTTAATCAGCAGTAGGAGAGGAACAGAGTCTCTGAGATTGGAAGGTACCTCTGGAGACTGGTCCAACACCTCTGTTCAAAACAGGGTCAGCTAGGATTTACCTAGGGACGTGTGTAGTTGGGTTTTGAATACCTCTGAGAGTAAAGACTCCAGAACCTCTCCTGGTAACCTGTCCAGGTGTTTGTCTAACTTTATGGTAAAAAAAACCAAAACCAAACCCAACAAAAACAAACACCCCCCCCCCAAAAAAAAAAAAAAAAAAACAAACCCAACCCAAAAACCTAAAAACAAAACCCAAAGCTTTTTCTTGGGTTTCTTGCATTTCAGTTTGCACCTTCTTGTCTGTTCACTGGGCACCACTAAGAGGAGTCTGGCTCTGTCTTCATTGATCCCCACAGCCACCCTCGTATGTCAGATGCTCAAAACCCTTTGATACTGGGAAGAGATGAGAGTCCAAGGTTGAAATGCAAGGCCTGGGAGCTGCAGGGAATACTGAACAGAGTTCCTTTGACACCTTGCATTGCGCTCCCAAATTATTTGTTGTGCCAGTGGGCTCTGCCCAATCATGCTCTGCCTGCAGACATGCTGGGGTGGAAAGAAATTGTAAACTCACAGGAACTGGGATCATCCCCGTGTGTACACACACACTCTTATATTTCCCCATCCTACTGTATAGACCAGGTGTGCCAGAGAAAGGAGGTGGTTGACAGGGAGTTCCTGTGACGTGCTACAATGGCAGATGGGAAAGTAGAAGTGCATGGCGGGGAGGAAGCAACCAGGACCCTAACAAGCGTTTCTGAAGGAATTGGAAGAGGTAGTACAACCTGATGTAGTCTGTGTGCTTGCATACTGGGATCTCTTTCTCATTGTAAAAGGGACACAGGTCAGAGGAACCTGAGAGTTATCATTGGTGCAGGCAGGTTATAGGGTTATGTGACCTAGTATGGCTGATCTAATGTCCGTATTTCAATTACTGCACTTCAATTTTAAATAAAAGAGGGGTCTTTATGCAATGAGTAATATACTTAAGTGGAAAAATCTTTCTATCCAATATTGGTAACAGAAGTACTTCTTAAGGAAAAAAGGTAAATGATTTTAACTTAATTCCTTCTGTGCACTGGAAGATTACTGTCGCGTCTCTTATCTTGGCAGATGCCTTTAGCACTGGCAGTATTTGTGCAGCTGTGGTATATCTTCTCAGGTTAGCATGTGCAAATAATACAATAGGAAAACAAAAATCACTAGGTGACTTCTGTAAGGGAGACAGTTAATAGAGAGCTAATTCACTGAAGTTGAAATTTATGACTAGTGAATACAAATTAAAAAGTGTCTTGGGTTTTTCATCATGTAGGTCAGATAGTTAACAGGTAGTTTGCTCTCAGTTGGTTCTTATGAAAATAAAAACTGAAAAATTGCCCGGGTCTTGTTCGTAGAGTGACTAATTTAGCTCCTGTCCTTTCTTGTGCTCATCATTTTCTGCTATGTAGGTCCCTCGAACAGTGTGACCAAGAACTATCTTGTGGTAAGAGTTCTGCAATGCTTTCCCATAAGCTGCCTGTTTGTATTCTTTTGCTTATGTGAGAATAAATGCAGAATAAATACAGTATTTCCCCCCCCCCCAGGCAATAGCAGTTCAGGGTAGGGTGCTTCTTCCAGGTATTTGGTCCCTTTGATTGATAAAAAGAAGGTAATGGGGTGACAAATGAAAATGCTGTTGGGTCACTTGTTTGGTCATTATATTTGCAGTCCTTCTTGTCTTGCCAGTGTGTTGCTGGAGGCAATGGTAAGTGAACCCCGGGTTAAGGATGTGACAGTAGCTGGAAAACTAGCTGCAGACCTCAAAAGCTTGCCATTTAGAACAAGAGTGTTTTCTGATTTAGAGTCAAGTGCATGCTAGTCCATTAAAGACTCAGGATCACATTTTGCGTGCTATATTACTGATTAATATATGGAAGTTAGGTTTGAGAATGCTTATCTAGGTTCATTCACCTTTTAATGGAGGAATAGACAAAAGGATATAATTCAGGAAAGGAATGAGGTGTTAAAACACATTTTGTTGCCTCATGGATCATTTTCTGTATTCATAGAATACATTCAGTAAAACTAATAAAATTCATTGAAATAACATAGGCCTGGTGAATAGCTTCGTATCTTTTTAAATTTCCACAACTTAACTGAAACGATGTTTTCATGAAAAACCACACACAACCCTCCAAACAACACAAACCTTTCTGAAATTGATACACTTTAAATTCAGGACAGGAATGTGTATTTTTGTATTCGAATTCTTGATGAAGAAACAAACATTTTACATTTTGCATTTTTGTGCTTTGAGAGGCTTTCTTGATTTTGAAGAATATTAGTGTCAGTTGTCTAGGATTTATAGTTGCATAAACAGTCTGGATAGCTGTTACGATTCAGAGCTGATTGGCACTCAGAGGAACATTAGTACTTGAGAAGTAGTAGTTAGTAATAGCTGGAGCAATTCATTGCCCGACACTTATAAAATGCAGTGTTTGATACGAAAGAAAACCTGGGGAGGGGAGTTAAAAGGTTTAGTAACAGCCTGCTTCAGGTTCTTGAGCATCTGCAATGGGATGGGGAGTTTTAATCAATCCAAGGCTAATGGAAGATTGTTCACCAAAGTCTATTTCTGTTGCTCAGACAGATATCTTGGACAAAAAGAACGTCTTCAATTTTTCTTACTTAATTTTTTTTTATTCATATGCATGTTTTAAGTTACTCCCACATACCCACCCTGTTATGTCTGATCCTGTAAAACGGGCAGCACTGTAGCAGAACTCATGTTGTCTCCTAAAAATTACTCCTACAAGATTCTTCACTGGTTAACTTTTTGGAGTATATGAAAGGAAATGAAGTTAGTTTTGACTGTTCCAAAAATCAGAAGTTTGCATTTGCATGAGAAGTCTCCTGTCATCTTTTTTTGGCATGTTGTAGTTGATAAAAATAAAACCCACCAGTTTTGACTTACTCTAACCTGAAATGATCAGATTTTAAGTGTTTAGAATATATTTTGAAGAAATTATCCCAAAATAAGCATTGTGAAATTTGTGTTGTGTGAAGTAGAATGAGTAAATAGTGGGAGGGAACACTTAGTTAAATGAAATCGTCTTTATAATTCTGCAGACTTGGCAGACTGTTACCCTGGCAGACTTTTGTCTTTATAAATTTGCCAACGTTTGGAATCTGGCTCTTTACTGGAGTGGAGGAAGTGGGAGTGGGGAAAGTGAGGACCTGATCTGGAGAGAGGTGAGGAGAATAAAGAAAGGTTAGGGCTTACTGGAGGATGGGCTGTGTTCCCAATAGAAAATGGGGAGGATTATGAAGTGCTGATGGGAAGAGAGGAAGGCTTGAAGGTAAGAAAACTGGGATTAAGTACGGGGTGGAGTTCACTGCAGGTAATGTGGAAAAGGAAGCGATGAAGCATTGGGAAGGAGAGAATTTTAGAGGAAATTTGGGGCTAGTGGAGCTCTGAAAGTTAAGAGGATGGGAAGTAGGTCAGTGGAAGGAGCTGGAAAGAGGGGAGAGGCTTTCTATATTTTTGTAAATCAGGCAGGAATCAAGGGAGAAGCTGGGGACTAAACAGGTCAAGAGCTGACAGAACTGGTTGTCAAGAAAAACTTGTAACCTTTCTGTTACCTGAAATATTGAAATCGAAGGGTTAGTCTTACTTTCTATGAATATTCCCTCTAAGGGACATTATTCAGAGGAAAATAAGTCAGCCTGTAAAATATGCATTGTTGGCAATAACCTGTCAGGCATTTCAGCTGAAGGAGGGAAGTAATGCAATTTTCCTGATGTAAGTGTGGCAATGTGTACAGTAGTATGAGTCTTTTCGAATTTTCATTAGTCACATTTTAACAAAGTTTTTCCTCCAGATGAGAATAAGAAGTTGTCATTTTTGTCTTTACTCTTTAAGTACAGATGTGACATGAAAGAAATTTGATCTTGTTATCAAAGCTGTACCTTTTCTTTTGAAACACTTTACCCTCTCTGAGCCTGTAGATGGGGAAAGAAAAAAGGAAAAGGAATATTTTTGCATCTTGATTCATAGAGATTTATGCCTATAACTTCCATTCCTGTTAACTCTGATCAAAGTTAAATCACAAAGTATCCCCAGCACTGACATCTTCCCTAATTTGTTAATTCAAGTCTTTATACACGATACATTTTCTCCTTTCTCATGTGACAATTATGTGCTCTTTTTGCAACAGACCACAATATTTATTTCTGTCTCTTTTTCTGCTTTCACCTGGTATTCACCAGGTGCAACTGTTTTTCATTATGTTCCTTATTTTGCAGTCATATAACATGGGATTTTTTTTTCTTTACTCTATGATTAAGGCTTATGTGATGAGTTGTTTCCTTATATGATTTGGCATTCTTCAGGGCAATATCTAAAAATATAAATGTGACACATTAAAACGAGTTTATGAACAGTTTCAGAACAAGACTGAGGCTGTATTAAGTGGACTTAGATGAAGAGGGGAAAAAAACCAAGCAGTCAGTAGAGACCACAAACACTTTTATGGACAGAATTGTATCTAGGAGAGCATATACCTGCAGATAGAAAAGTAAGCTTCTGAAATGAATTCAGTGTGTCTAATGTGTTGATATTTCTAAGGGAATTATGAAAAGATGTGGTGTCACCTGTTTGTTTATACTGTACTTCTACTGTTTCAATCCTATACTTCAGGGCTTCTGCTGGTCAGAAAATTCTGTGGTCAAAAATAACCAAGCAACAGTTGGATCAATTGAACCTGGTTTGGTTCACTGTAGTCATGGCACCACGGTGTAGGGTGTGATGTGGGCATAGGGGAATTGCTAGTTGAGGCTGGCAAGCAGAGAAAACATCTTTTTTTGGCACAGCTGTTAACTTAAAGCGCATGTCAAACTACAGCCTTGTGCTGGAGATTAGAGACTGGCTGCTGGTGGTGGTGTGGTATTAGGTGGGTCTCATAGTGATGCAAAGATTTTCTGAGATGCCTAATTAATATGCCTTGTTCTCACCTACGCTATTAAAGTGATCACAGGAGATATGAATCAGGACAATTTTTTCTTCCCCTGTGTCAGACAGAAGGTAACTTTTAGGAAACTTTTGCTTTCCCCCTAGCTTGGGATGTTGTTCTTTGTAGTCCCCATTCCTATGCCAGAGGAAGTGTGTGTGCAATCATTAAAAATTATGCAGAAAGAAAAATTAATAAAGAAAATTTGAGAGAGTCATGACTGGGCTTCGGATGCTGCTTGCTCCCAGCCACATGTTAAGGATGTGTGTTTTATGTGACATAGTGTTTACTTAATGTAAACTAGTTTTCAATCACCTGCAAAGTAACGCGTTAGGTTAACTTGTCTTTACACTCAATCACTTCTGAAGTTTACTGTTGGAAGAAGAGGTTAAAATAAAGAGGATTATTTTCTATGATTTTATCACAGTGGGAATATTTGTATGTCTTTTAAACAAACAAGAATCCTCATCGATGGCTGAGAACTACCTCTGTTTCAGTGACAAGCTGTCAAGCTATTCATACTGCTTTTCAGGTCTCTAAGAGCAGAAAGGAGGCACAAGTAAAGTTAATTCCTCAAAACAGTACAGTTTAGTGACAAGATATGATCAGAGCTGGTACATTTACGTGAAATAGAGTGTTCCTGAGTTCTTGTGAATGTGTATATTTGTAAATATGCATATGGGTTTTTTTATTTATCTTGACATTTCTAAAGTAAGAAAATAATGGAAAAGTTAAACTGTTCTTCTTACTTTTCTGTGTCCAGATGCAAAATCAGGAGTAAAATAACCCATTGAGAAGTGCGTAGTGACCTACAAAGCTTATTTGTGCAAATGAAATCTTCAGAACAGACAGATTTAGGATGGTGATTTGTGGATGTCAGATTCTTCATCGCCTGTATTAGGCACTGATAAGACGAGACATTGAATCTCAGCATGTTGGTGTCTTTGTGAGGTTTTTATTTCAAAGAGATACATATACATGAATAAAAATCTGGAACTTAAGTGAAAGGAATAGTCAGCCATTCAGCCATGGTTCATGAATCACAGCAGTTCTTGTTTTAATAACTTGAGTTGGGAAACTGGATGCCAGACTATTCTGAACTTGATGCTTTAAGTGGACTCAGCTGCCTACTGGAAGGACCTACAGGTGGAAGAGAATAGAACTGAAGCAGGGATGCTATGCTTACTAAGACAAGAAAGAAAGGCACTATTAATGCATGGTTTTGCTCTCGGATAGCATTCACCCTTCTATACAGTCTGCATAACAAAGGCAATTGTGGCATTATTAAATGCTATGGAGTGATACACTGATTTCTTGAGGCATATTTATTGCCGCACTGTAGGAGGTCTGTAAGGCCTATTAACTAGAGAAGTTCAAAGATATCTGTTGTTGTTCAATATTTATTTTAAAAAAATTCCATGCAGCAGGGTGTCTGATAAAAGGTTTTAGGATCCTCTGTTGCCCCTGTAATGCACATTTCAGTTTGTTTAATGGAGCCCTCATTCTTGGAGCTAACACGTGAAGCTGCCAAAACGAAATTGTTCATGAGCCTGGTCGTTGTTGTTGTCGTGAGGGAAGAAAAAGCAATGTTCCTATGGGTAAGTAAAAACTTTTTCATGATCAGATGCTTCAATCATTATTGCATGTTTTAATAGCTGGTGAACAAACTCATCACTCGTTATTCTGTCTCTGTGTTGTGATGGCGAACAGCATTTGTTTACCAAAAATAGAACGAACACTGCAGATTCTGTCGAGGGCTTTGTTCAAACTTAGAAGTGTTTGGCAAATAACAAAGGAAACTTCTGGTTTTATTCGTTGTACGTATTTCAAAGGTAGAAAGATGCAGCTTCAGGCAACATTTTTGTACAGATACACTGCACGTTATTTTCATATTCAAGGTGAGCAGAAAGGATTAGCAGATGCCAACATGAATTAGAATTTCATTTCAGAACTGAGTTACATTTTGATACGCTGTTGCTACATACAGGGTTTGCACACTAGCATTACAAAAGCCACATGCTAATAGGTATTTGTAGGCAATGGTTCTACTTTGAAGTTCAAACAATATGTAATGTAGGGAAGACTGAAATCATAAACGTTTTGGCTTTTGTGGGTGGCTTCACAATAAAGATGAACTTGAATAGGACTATGTATGTAACGATATTCCTGACTATAAATTAAAAGGATATACATCTGTGAACAGAAGAAAAAATGATCTGTGTTATTGCCTAAGATCCCTTCTATTTTAGCATTTTTTTCTTCGACAAAATGTTGGAAGTTATTTTTACTAACAGTGTTTCTAGACCAAAACCAGACTATTTTGTTCTTTCCTGTACTTGTGTTTACTAAGGTAAGAGGTGGTGCTGTGTCCAAAGCAGAAGGCAAGTATCAATGCGTTTGGTATCACAAAGCTTCAGAGACGGTGGGGTAACAGAGTGAGGGAACAGAGCATTTGCTCTTGTGTATACAAGAGGTGATATCAAACAACTTCCTTGTACATATGTAGCCACAGGTTTCAACAGAAAAAAAAGATTCCTAGAGCTGGAAAGGACCATTGGATCCTCTGGCGACACCTTTTGTATAGCACCTGTCATAAAAGCCTACCAGTTACATCTGGGTCAAGGACAATGGGTTCTATTGGAGTAAGGATATCAAAAATATGAAGAGATGGAACAGCTGTGCTTTCACTTGCTAGGTTATTCCAAAAGTGTGAGTTTGTTTTTTTTAAAACAAACAAACAAACAAACAAAAAAACCAAACCAAAACACCAATACCAAAGACTATTTGAAAAAAACATGCCTAATTCCTAAATTAATGGTAGCTTTTACTTCCAGCCATTAGGCCTCAGTTTTTCTTCTGTACCTAGGGAGGTACAGGCATTGGTTAGTATCTGGTGTTTTTCTGTTCTTTAAAGCTGCTTGTAAATTGTCTTGGTCTTTTCTTCTTTTCAGTTGAACAGATTGAGGTTTTTACATATCTTACTTTGCAGAATATTTTGAGTCTTTTTATTGGTTTTATGGTTTTTTTACTTGGCTCCATGAAATTTTTTTGGGGAGGGTGGGTTAAGGAAAGGTAAAAAAAAAAAAAAAAAAAAAAAGAATGTTTGACTCTAACAAAATAATAATAATAATAAATAATACCCTGTCAAGCATTTGTGAAAATAACTGGTACAGAAAGACAAAAAGCACCACCTCATTCCTGTCTTACTGTTATATGTGTAGTTGATAGTTACAGTAGCTGTGAATACCTTCATTCTGCAGGTAAAATATACTGCACCTCCCAAGAAGATGAGTTCTTTGCTGCAAAGTATATCGACTTTACCTAGACGTTACTCATGCAAATGATATGCATATCTAGTCCCTCATAAAGCATTATGCTCAGTAAAGAGAGTAGCTCTTTCTAAATTTGTGCATAGTTGGCAATTTTCCACTGTGCTGTTTCCTGTAAAGCCGATGCAACTATTTGTGCATTAAAGAAAAAGTGCAGGCAGCAACACATATTTGTGTTACCAGTTGTATTCGCTGAAGTAGGAGTCCTGTTGTAGCTTAGTGGGATGACATATGAAATTATTCCAGTGTGCTATAGGAAATAATTGACTCTTGATTTTCTTTGTTGCAGCTGTTCTTGCTGTTCTTAATGGTTTTTATTTGTCTGAGGGCTCCATGTATATTTTCTGGAAGGGCTGCTGATCATAACTGCTTGTCTGTCAGCCTTTAAGTTAATATTCTTCATCCGTTAATTCATCTATCATCCACTTGAGTTGAATTCCACAGACGTTGTGAAGAGATATTTGTTCTTGTCAGAAGATGTGCTGCACCACGGTGCAGAAAGATGTGAGCAGTACAGGTAATATATTTTATTAGTCTAATTGAAATAGAGGAAAAAAATGAACAAGCTTTTGGCACATAAATCCTTTTCAGGGCATCTTCCTTAGGTAATAAGTAATTATCCTGGAAGAAGTGTTTGTGTCCAGGGAACGTGTCTGTTTTTTCTAGCTATAAAATTGGTCCAGTAAAAGATATTATTTCTTCTATTAAACCTTGCCTCTCCTAGATCTTTAGTCAATCATGGTTGCAAGAACTCTGCTAATGTAGTTTTTCAGCAGCTCTTGGTTTCTCATCTCCCTGCTTTTATGTGTCTTCAGCCGACGCAAGCAGAATGTAAGCTATCTGTTTTTCACACATGTAAAAATCTGGAAAAGCAGTAGTACATCAGAAAAATTAAAAATATACCTGGTTAATCAACTTTTTTATATAGCTACTTTTTATAAAGGTGAAGCTATTGCTCATCTCCCACTGCAGCTATTCACTGCAAACTCCTATTTCTTCATATTTATTTTGTTGATTAAAAAAAAAAAAAAAAGATGGTGTCTTTCTTAATTTGGTAGTTTTCATTATTTATATTTTTAGGTGCAAGCTGCCAGGCTTTATTAGGGGGCTAAGCTCACAAGGGGGATACTTCTGTCATTTCCACACGCTTGTCATGTTATTTTCTCTACACTTGTTAACTTGAACTGTCAACCTATAAAGTGCTCTTATAACATTTGCACGTGAGGTGCTGCAGGAGGTGACATAAGCTAATAGGAGGTGTTCATGGTAACAGAAAAATCTCATTTGTATGTAGTAGAAGTGATGAGCTGAGGGACTTGTGCTTTGATTGCGTTATAATTAACGATGCTTTGTATAGCTTAGCAGAGACTGCTGCTGTCTCACAGGTCCTGCCTGACAGGGTCTTTTCTCCTAAGAGATGTGGACAGCAGAGAACAATTGAGCAGGTATGCGATCTAGCTGGGCTGATTGCAAGTTTCTGTGCTAATCACAGGTACATCACTCATGATTTAAGAATCGAAATCCAGTCTTCAGCCTTATATCCTGGTTGTGGATGTGATGGCTGCAGGACTGTGTTTTAAAAGCATTCCTTTTATTTAGCAACAGTAGAAAAATTAGGTAGATATCCACAGAAACAAATGCTAAGACGAGACCACAAAGACAGAAAGCTTATATCATATTGCCATATAAAAGGATGGCAAGATAAACCTTTTATGACTCCTGGAGATGAAGCTTTCTGCACCAGATGTTGAGAACCTGTGGGCTATTTGGTTTTATTGTGCTGTTTCTGATTACCTCTTTAGAGAGCAAAGACATTATCTGCTGAATCTCTTAGTGTTCTTGGCTGCTGTTCCTTCCCTTCCCTTAAAAAAGAAGGCTTATGAAGGGGATGGGTAGAGCTGTTCCTGTTTGGTACTGCAATAATCTGGCACTTGCTTTGGTTTGCCCTGGTGGTAAATTGGCTTAGTTCTCTGTCTGTGAGTCCAGAAGGGTCCCCCCTTCTAAAATAACAAAAGCCTGTGTGAATGCACAAGCCCATTTAAGAGGCAGCCTATTTGCTTTTTCTTCAAGGTCTGTGTCAGCCCCACATATTTTCCTTCCCTGACGTGTAAGATCACTAAACTTGGTGGTTCTTCCATGCTAAAAGACTGCTCATGCTTTTAACTTCTTGTAGGGCTTCAGAGGGTCAAGTATTTATTTCCCTGGCTGCTTTTTCTTTGTTGTCTTTTTTTAAAGGCTTTGTGAATCTCGCTTTAAACAAGTGTTTCAAGGGATTGGCATGAACAGCTTCATTCCTTCAGGGCCGTCCCACAGCTAGCAAGCAGAGTTGATTATATTTTGCATAGCTTCCCAGCATTTCTCACTTGTATACTGAAGATTACATCTCTGATTTTTTTACTGAGCAAGTCTTTGAGCCTAGAGCTAAAGGAAAAGAAACTTTAGCTAACTCTTAAGAATGTTTCGTATTAACTCTAGTGTAATAAATAAATTACTTATATATTGTCTTATTTCTACTGCATATGGATTCAAGTCTTCTCATCTCCTAACACTGGACATTTGTCCTCTGTGATCTTGTATAGCATGTACCTGGTAGGACGTATTTGTAAAATTTAAGTTAAGGTTAATTTCCCTGGTGCATTTTGTAGTCAGTAGGGAAAAAGGCTCCTCCAGGAGATAGCTAACAGTGTCTAATTTCAACCTCCCTTCAAAATCATGTGTAAGTTTTCTCACTGTTCTCCCTTGATGACTGTTGAGAGGTCCTCAACAGATTAGTCTTATTGGGCTGGTTCATTTTTGAGAGTCTGGCTCACTATTAAAGCATTTGACCCAGTTTTGTTGATGTGTTCTCTGTGGTGGCAGATCATGTGCTATGTGGATCCAGCCCAATTTTTCAGTGTACCACATGGTTACCTGTTTCAGTTGATAACATTTGTCCCCTTGCCTCTCTGTACTCTTGGGTTAGCTGGATTCTTAAATATCTGCAGGGTATTTTGCTACTCGTTACGTAGATGAGACATTCATCTGATCTGAGCCAGTTGATACCGTTTGAAGTTCAGCTTGAGATTCTGTACTCAATAGTTCCCATTTTATTAAATGGGAATTAGTTTAATACAGCTAATTAAATGCTCTGTCACATTTTACAGAGGTCTTTTTCCTGTACATACTGACTGGTGCTACCGTGTATAATGGATGTGAGCCAGCATTTTTTTTATACTGCCCTGCTTTGGATCCATGTTTTCTCTGGAAAATTTTTTTTTTTTAATTTGCTAGGAGATTTTGCATCCTACAGTCATCTTAGCCTTGCTGCTAAATGTTTTCAAAAAAATTATCTATCCTGGCTAGAAGGGTATCAGAGTGCATCACAAACAGTTGCAGCAAGCCACTGAAAATACTTGTTTCGGGTTTTCATTTGATTTGCTGTCCTTAGAGTTCTTTTGGTAAAGGAATGGACTCAGGGAGAGGAGATGGAAGACAACTTTATTAAAGAGTAGATGTCATCCAGAAATCCCAGTATCCAGCGCTAAGGTGTTATTCGCCATTAGTAGACATGGTAGAAACAGTATTTTGGTTAACTACCAGCACAAATACTATAAACTGTGAAACAAACCACCAAATTACAGCAGTTTTTTTCAGGACAGGTTTCCTCCCTTTAGTCTGTGATCCTTGAAGTCAGGAGGCCATATTCATACCCCAAAATGCATTTGAATTTAGCAATCTAAAAAGTGTACAGTTACTGCATGCTTACATACTGTTCATCCCGGCCTCACCCATCTCAGTCGATGTCAAGCAGCTGAAGTCTGTTATCTATCAGACATAAATATTTCATTGCAGACTTGCAAGGAGAAACTAGGACTGACTTCTACAACTGTTGCTCTGAAATTCATGGCTTGATTAGCATTTTTTAATAATACTTCAGACTGCATGTGAAGGAGGTTTAGTTGTTGATGTTATCTGAAATAAGGTTCTGTAACCTTGGGAAAAAAATTACCCTCCCTTTTTATTTCCTAGAGCATCATAGTACACAGAGCATATGACATTTTGTCTTAGGATTGCATTTTTTATTAGAACAGAAATAATGTATTGGTGGACTCCTAATAAAATCAATTGAAATTTTGCATGAGGAAAGACAGGGTGTAAAAGGTTGGATATAGCCAAGGATCATACCATTATTCTTCATGACATTCAAATATAAGTTGTATTGTCAAATACTGGAAAACACCTGCAGTTTAGATTGCTTACTTTATGCTTCATTTAATCCTCTTCCTAGTAGGGCTTTTTTATTTCAAGTCCAGAAAAGAAATAGTATAAATTTAGTCAAAGGCTTCTTTTTAATGAGGTTATATTTTCCCCAATTCTTGCATGAATTGAAGTGATAACTGTAGCCTCTTACTGTACAATCCTGGAATTGAAGAACTGAGAAATGAGTGAAAAAGCACACTAGATTTTTTGTGGTGTGTAAATAAACCTTTAATGTCATCAACTTAGAAATGTCAGTCACTAAGCAAGTAGATTCCTTTTTGCCTGAGAAGGTAAAGAAATGTGTTCAAAACAGTACTTCAAGCCCTTCTTTTCTGAACATACTCCCTAAGAAAAAAGGGTCAGGAAAAGCAAAAAGTGGCATTTCTCTCAAAAATGCCTGTGGTAGTACAAGAATTTTCTTTTCTCATTTTTGCAAAAAGACTGACAAAAACTTGTTACGGTGAATGCTTCTGCTGCTGGAGAAAGAACCTGATATGAAAAATGCTTGCTGGGTCATTGGCCCTTCACAGAGGGTTGAAAATGGGTGCAACAGGAATAGGAAGGACATTACTGGGATTGCAAGCAGGTACTAAAGTATCTTTTTAAGGCAGAACAAATTTTATCTTAATTCAGCCAATAAGCTGAAAGTACAGATGGAGGTAAAAAGAAAGAATATGGAAATAACAGATAGAGATACCAGGTTAATATTTAGAGAGTAGGTATTACTCTTTCATTACCTGCTTCTCTCTGTTGACTGATGTATTAGGGTAATTCGGTTTGCTGCTGCTTTTGGCATTTATTTCTAAATACATGAGTATTATATAACACTATATAATGTACTTCAATGTTCCTGCTTACTGATTCCAGGGTGAAATCTGTTTTAGGCTTGATATGCTACATTTCACCAGTTACATTCTCAAGAAAGACAAATGACTGTAGGTCTTTGCAAGTCAACAACTCATAAATAGGACCTTTAGGAATTAGAGGCTTCTTCCTTCTGTCCTTCCTTGCAATGGTATAGGCACAGTGTGAGAAGAAGGAAAGAAGGATCAACAGTGCATTGTAATTACAAATAAAGGTGTTTTTAAAAAAAAAAAAAAAAGTACATTGACAGTCATTCTGCATAGATGGCTACCCCAGTAATACTCATAGCATTACATAGTTACAATTCACTGAGAACATAATGCAGATGTTTGGCTCCTTAACACAAATACATACATTATAAATAAGAAGCTTAATGTTGTAAGAAGGAAGTTATAGCCTGGTTATTAAATTATTCCATTCCTTTTTGGAAAATCCTGTAATCACTGTGCCCTTAAATTCTCCTTATTCACAGTTTTCTTCCTTGGAACTCTCCATTACGGTTGTTAATGCAACATTGTCAGTCATGCTGATGTTTAGTTTCCATTTCTGTTTTCCATGTCGAGGACTGATGGAGAGCCCCGTTTATCTGATCTGTTTAACTTGTAGACTCTTTATAGTCACAGCATTGCCTTTGCATCTGTACAAAGCTTGTGGCATACTTGGAATGCTGTACAAATTTTAAAATATTGTTTGTGATAATTTCATCTAGATCTTTGGGTAGTACAAGTTTGTTTACTGTAATAGAAAGTGGTTTATAATAATGTTAGCTATGCTCTATGTACACATGGTGTAATATGACATGAATGTCTTTGTTGTTTTTCTGAGATACCATGGTGAAGGGACAGTAATAAAACCTGGACAGATTTTTTGAGCTCATGTTCCTTGGAGAAGCACTTTGATTTGCTATGCCTGGAACTGTAGTCTCTGAAAAGATGAGGAGCTGTTAACCGTGAGGCTCTTCCTTAGCGCCTCTCATTGGCTTGCTGCGTAGCTTGTGCTAAGTTGCTTAAATGCCTTCTTTTTTCCCCACCTGGAAAAAAAATAATACAGTCATCTTCCTGGCTGTGAAGATGCTGATGTAAGGAGGGATTATATCCATAGAAGTATAAGGTGATAAAAGAAGTTTTACTGGAGGGTTTTACTATCTCTTAATCTGTCCTTTTCAGGTTAGTGTCTGAATGTATGCAAGAGCTGAAGGCTTGTATGAGTTCTAGATTTTGCTATAATGAATAGAATCAGAAGCTGTGTATACATGCATGACAAAGGGAAAATAAAGATTTATGCTTGTAATTCTGAGGTAGCTACTTCATGTTATAATCTTCGTTTTATTATTGATACAGTTCTACAGATTTCTGATGTTTTTGAGACTGGAAATATACTTCAAAATGTTGATTCAACAAGAAAAGTTACTATTACGTTGTTCAGAATTCATTTTCCGTTCATTAAAAAAGT
Source organism: Nipponia nippon (assembly GCF_047370975.1). Taxonomy (NCBI): domain Eukaryota; kingdom Metazoa; phylum Chordata; class Aves; order Pelecaniformes; family Threskiornithidae; genus Nipponia; species Nipponia nippon. The sequence goes on from NW_028262380.1 coordinate 51,199,704, forward strand.
AATAGCTAATTTATAGGTATCAGTTTGTTTTATGAGGCTATTGACATTTCAGCCCAATGGCATTTGTCAAGAGGAAAGTAATTTTTTTTTTTTCTGTTAGCCTTACAAGCGATAAACAGAAATCTCCTTTTTATTTCAGTAAAACATCTATTTCAAGTATTAATATTGTCATGGGTGAAGGACAAACTTATGTGATTTGTTTAAGGAAAATCTTAGATTTCCTTAATCTGGGAATAAAAATGTCTTTGTATGTCCTTCCTGTTGCATTTAAAAAATAACCAGCTATGTACCCAGCCAACCCTCTTCTCCTAGTTTTTACTGTAGTGCAAACCTGCATTAACTTGACTGGCTTTATTGCGTTTATATTACTAGAGGAAAAAAAAAATGAGGTTTGTGGTGCATTGACTGGCCAAGCGCATCCAATCTTAGGTTGAAAATGAAAACTCCGACTCCAGTTAGCCTGCAGGCATGGCTGAACTGTTACGATGAACTCAAGCTATTTATTTGGAACAGAAAATTACATGTATACAGACTAAATTTGATAAAGCAGACCTGTAAGAGAAATTTAGCGAAGTACCCCAAAGATTAACTAATAATCTGTTTCTTTGGCAATTAGAGGCTTTCATGCTAGTGTCAGAGGTACAGTTTGTGAGTGCACCAGTTTTTTGGGTTTTGGAATTATCTGCTATTATATTTTGTATTTCTTGTTCTCTATATAAGTATAATATTAAAATTTACCATTAATCCCGCAGGTGCTATATTAAAGCACATGATAGTCATCTTAGAACATACAACAATTTGGATGTAAAAAACCTCAGCATGAGAATGAATATTTGGTTTTGATAAGAAAAACAATACCTTGCCTGAATGGTGCCTCCAGAGAAACTATTTGAAGGAGGCACCTGAAGCCTATTGCATTTTATACTTCAGATGTGGTTTGACAGTGCAGCTCGCTGGGAGATCAGGGACCATGATGTTCCGTGGAATCATTGGGAACATTCAATCGAAGTTCGTTAAAGTATTATAGTAAGAAATTTTGCTTTTTTTCAAATGAGTTTTCCTTTTCTGGAAACCTTGGAGTGTTATTTTGGCTAGATGTCAAATAAGAGTAGGGAAGCAGCTATCCATGGCAGGGGACCAAAATTCTATGGTTTTATTAATGTAACTTAAAAACAAACACACTTCCACCTCCACTTTTGGACTGTTTAGTAGCCTGTGTGAAAAATGCTGGGTTTAGGCTTAATTGATGCTGTATACTCAAGGTGGAAGAGTGATTTTCTCCAGATTACCAGATCAAAATTTTTCCCACTTTAATAGCTTGAATTGAGATCAGTAGTGATACTGTTGTAAGCTGTACTTTAGTGGCAAGTACATGTGGTGAGTTAAGCTTTTTCCTTTGCAATACTAAATTCCATTTGCTTATCTGTTAGATAATTTTACCTATGGACATGAAATAATGGTATCCAAGTTGTACTAAAAGGACAGATAGGCAGAACGGAGCATTTAAATTTCTCACTGCAGTGTATAGATCTGCAGGAGTTAGTTTTTTTGCCTTTTATGTATTTATTTATAAAAGGAAAGTGAAGAGAATGTTAAAAAAGAGGAAAAAAACCCCTTGGAGAATGGAGAATAATCTGCTGTTAATTCTGTGTATTCACTGAGAAGCACAGAACCCATTATAACTTTCAGGTTTATATGGTTTTACTTGCTGTTGTGTGTTCATATGTTGTTTTTGTCAGTATGGTTGACCATACTAATAAATTTTAGGTGTGTGAGTGTCTGTGCAAGAGCTGCAACAGGCAGTGATTTAAGGCTTTACTTAATGCTTTAATACAACCCTTGATCAAGTTAACGAAACTCTGTATCACCAGGGGAGCAATATTCTCTGGCTGGGCTCTGTTCTAATCTTACAGATCAGCACAGACTGCAGAACTGTGGATGAGAAAACCGAGTTTGGATTTGCAGTACTGAGAGTATATTATACTGTGAGACAGCTAGTTTTTCACTCACCTGTATAATAAAACACACTTTTATAGATTAAGAGATACTGATGCTGAGCTCCACATAGCCTGTTGCAGGTAAATAAAATGCTACAAAAATATTGATGCTTCAGGCGCAAATCATGAAATAGTGTTTTTTAGAACACACTTTTTCAGTTATATTAAACTTGGTCTAGCTGAACAAAACACATTGCTGGTGGGCAGTGTGAGGCCTTGGAGGTTGTATGTCCTGTGCTTATATTCAGAAGAAGAGTCTGTCTAAATATGAAAAGCCCGGCCCAATCCTTATAGCAGCACGGGACGAGAGCAGTGGAAGTAAGCTCCTCTGCCGGTACATCCTCCCATACCCCATCTATAGTCTCTTTTTGTATTGAAATATGTAGGTTTAGTTTTTAGCTACTAATTTACTTTCATTAGTGCCAGCATTCTTCCAGCTCCTATTTTTTATTGTTAGTTTGGTATAATGTTATGCTAAAGTGAAGACGAGCTTGGGAAGAACTATCTCTGACTATGAAAGACATGGACAAGTTATTAGTGACAGGAGAAAAGGGTTTAAAATGGAAATAGTTAAAAATTGGCTTTCTCTAGTGTCACTGGTGTTACAGTCATGATACAGATTCATAGGTGGCAGCCCAGGAATACCCAGGAAAGCCAAATATTTGGCCACCTGTGCATGGCTTTTCCCTTATGCATCTTGAACTTGTATTTATCACCCCTCGTGTCTTAATACCTCCATTCTTTAGCTTATATGTGCTCTAGCACATCCAGTTTGTTGGTGCTTTTGTGTTTCTTGATGGATTTCCTTTTGATGTTCTTGATTTTGCTTGGGCTTTTTGGTGTGGTTTCTTTTCTCTCTTTTTTTAATTTCTGTTCTGCTGAGAACACAGGAATAACTTTAATGCATTGGTATGCTCATGGGGAGAATAAAGATATCGTGGATATTTTTACTGAGTGAAGATCCCTAGGCTGCTCCCTAGGCTGGTAAAATCGTCCGATTATTATCCGCTATTGGTTGTTCAGGTTGGCAGTGATGAGGTAGCTGGTAGAGAAACAAAGACGACCAAAGGGATTTTAGAGAACTGGGGCGATTACTTGAAGGATCCGGAGTGCAGGCAGTGTTTTCCTCCATCCCATCAGTAGCCGGGAGGCCTATGGAAAGGAACAGGAAGACCCATCTCATTAACATGGGGCTCAGAGGCTGGTGCCAGCGGTGGAATTTTGGGTTTTTCGATCATGGGGCAGTTTACATGGCACCAGGCCTGCTGGAGACAGATGGGGTTCACCTGTTGCAAAGGGGGAAAAGGATTCTGGCTCAGGAGTTAGCAGGCCTCATTGAGAGAGCTTTAAACTAGATTCAAAGAGGGAAGAGGATAAAACCAGGCTTGCTAGGGATGAGCCTAGGGGTGGCATGCCTGTGTCGGAGAAGAGATCAATAGCGCAGCTGAAGTGCATTTACACCAATGCACGCAGCATGGGCAATAAACAGGAGGAGCTGGAAGCCATTGCACAGCAGGAAAACTATGATGTGGTCGCCATCACGGAAACATGGTGGGATGACTCACGCAACTGGAGTGCTACAATGGATGGCTACAAGCTCTTTAGAAGAGACAGGCTAGGAAGGAGATGTGGTGGGGTAGCCTTGTATGTTAGAGAACGTTTTGATTGTCTAGAGCCCAATGAAGGTAATGATAAGGTTGAGTGCTTATGGGTAAAGATCAGAGGGAAGGCTAATAAGGCAGATATCCTGGTGGGAGTCTGTTATAGACCACCCAACCAGGATGAGGAAACAGACGAAGTATTCTACAAGTGGTTGGCGGAAGTCTCACAATCTCTAGCCCTTGTTCTCGTGGGAGACTTCAACTTACCAAATATCTGCTGGAAATACAACACAGCAGAGAGGAAACAGTCTCGGAGGTGCCTGGAGGGTGTGGGAGATAACTTCCTGACGCAGCTGGTAAGCGAGCCAACCAGGGGAGGTGCCCCGCTGGACCTGCTGTTTACGAACAGAGAAGGCCTGGTGGGCGATGTGGTGGTTGGAGGCTGTCTTGGGCTCAGCGACCATGAAATGATAGAGTTTTCAATTCTTGGAGAAGTAAGGAGGGGGGTCAGCAAAACCACTACCCTGAACTTTAGAAGGGCAGACTTGTCCCCACGTGCCGTAAGCGGAGCAGGTGGGGGAGAAGACCGGCCTGGCTGAACAGAGAGCTTTGGCTGGAAATCAGGAAAAAAGGGAGAGCTTACCACCTTTGGAAGAAGGGGCAGGTGACTCAGGAGGGCTACAAGGATGTTGTGAGGTTATGCAGGGAGAAGATTAGAAAGGTGAAGGCCCAGCTAGAACTTAAGCTGGCCACTGCCGTTAAAGATAACAAAAAATGTTTTTACAAATATATCAGCAACAAAAGGAGGGCCAGGGAGAATCTCCATCCTTTGTTGGATGTGGAGGGAAACATTGCCACAAAGGATGAGGAGAAGGCTGAGGTACTTAATGCTCCCTTTGCCTCAGTCTTTAATAGTCAGACTGGTCATCCTCGGGGCTTTCAGGCCCCTGAGCTGGGAGATGGAGATAGGATGCAGAGTGAAGTCCCAGCTGTTGAAGAGGTGGCGGTCACCGACTTGCTTCTTCACCTGAATGCTCACAAGTCCATGGGGCCAGACGGGATCCACCCGAGCATACTGAGCTAGCTGGCAGAGGAGCTTGCCAAGCCACTCTCCATCATTTATCAGCAGTCCTGGCTAACTGGGTAGGTCCCAGTTGACTGGAAGTTAGCAAACGTGACACCCATCTACAAGAAGGGTCGGAAGGAGGATGCAGGGAACTACAGGCCTGTCAGCCTGACCTCGGTGCCAGGGAAGGTCATGGAGCAGATCATCTTGAGTGCCATTACGCAGCACGTGCAGGACAGCCGGGGGATCAGGCTCAGCCAGCATGGGTTTATGAAAGGGAGGTCCTGCTTCGCTAACCTGGTCTCCTTCTAGGACAAGGTGACACGCTTAGTGGATGAGGCAAAGGCTGTGGATGTTGTCTGCTTGCACTTTAGTAAGGCCTTTGACACAGTCTCCAACAGCATTCTCCTGGAGAAGCTGGCTGCTCACGGCTTGGATAAGTGCACTCTGTGCTGGGTTAAAAACAGGCTGGACGGCCGAGCCCAGAGAGTGGTGGTGAATGGAGTGAAATCCAGTTGGCGGCTGGTCACGAGTGGTGTTCCCCAGGGCTCAGTATTGGGGCCACTTCTGTTTAACACCTTTATCAATGATCTGGATGAGGGGATTGAGTGCACCCTCAGTAAGTTTGCAGACGAGACCAAGTTGGGCGGGAGTGTTGATCTGCTGGAGGGTAGGAAGGCTCTGCAGAGGGACCTGGACAGGCTGGATCGATGGGCCGAGGCCAGCTGTATGAGGTTCAACAAGGCTCAGTGCGGGGTCCTGCACTTTGGCTCACAACAATCCCATGCAATGCTACAGGCTTGGGGAGGAGTGGCTGGAGAGCTGCCTGGTGGAAAGGGACCTAGGGCTGTTGGTTGACAGCCAGCTGAACATGAGCCAGCAGTGTGCCCAGGTGGCCAAGAAGGCCAATGGCATCCTGGCTTGTATCAGGAATAGTGTGGCCAGCAGGACCAGGGAGGTGATCTTGTGCCCTGTACTTGGCACTGGTGAGGCCGTACCTTGAGTACTGTGTTCAGTTTTGGGCCCCTCACTACAAGAAGAACACTGAGGTGCTGGAGCATGTCCAAAGAGGGGCAATGAAGCTGGTGAAGGGTCTAGAGCACAAGTCTTATGAGAGGCAGCTGAGGGAACTGAGGTTGTTTAGCCTGGAGAGAAGGAGGCTCTGGGGGGAGACCTTATTGCTCTCTACAGCTACCTGAAACGAGGCTGTAGGGAGGGGGGCGATCAGTCTCTTCTGCGAAGTAACAAGCGATAGGACGAGAGGAAATGGCTTCAAGTTGTGCCAGGGGAGGTTTAGGTTGGATATTAGGAAGAATTTCTTCACTGAAAGGGTTGTCAAGCGTTGCGCCAGGCTTCCCAGGGAAGTGGTTGAGTCCCCATCCTGTGAGGTATTTAAAAGAAGGGTAGACGTGGTGCTTGACAACATGGTTTAGTGGTGGACTTGGCAGTGCTAGGTTAACGGTTGGACTCGATGATCTTAAGGGTCTTTTCCAACCTTAAGGATTCTATGATTCTAAGATAGTTTTCAGTTTCTTTAAGCCAGTATAGCACTGGGATTGGGAAGCAGTGGTGATAAAAGTTGTGTTGAAAACTGTGCCTGTTTACTCAGCAGTTTAAGGGGATGACACTTCAGTTCATGGTGCTACCCGACCCCAATTCAACATAGAACTTAGTATCTGCAAGTCCAGAAGCTGCTGAACTCTAAAACATTATTTTGGATATATCTCAGTCTTAATATCCGTATCCTGATTTATAGAGTATACTGTACAGTGGTACTTTAGCGTGGTCTTGAAAGTGGCATAACTCTGAATAGCTGTTACTGGAAAACACTTTGTATTTGGGAGAGATACTCCCTAATTCTGGGATGCAGAAACATGAACTCAGTTTTCAATGTAGAGTGCTGTGTTCAGTTTAGGCACCCATATCTCAGACATTTGTGAAGCTTGGGGGAAGGAGAAGCAATAGGAACGATCAAAGAAAACTCTGGGAAATATTTGAATGATTTGAGGTCTAATAGGCTAAGAAGAGAAATTTGAGGAGGAAGTAATAATTACTTTGAAATACATTATAGTCTGCTGGGAAGATGGAGGAAATAATCTATTCTCTGTGTTCAAAATGGTTAGGACAAGAAGTATTTATCTTAATTTACATTGAGGGTCCAGGATGTGTATTAAGAAATGTTTTCTGATGATATGGGTGGTAAAAATCAGAGGTAGTTTGACTAAGGGTATTGTGGAATCTCTATCACTGGAAATCTCTAAGAACAAATTGGATAAACAGTGGACGGACATTATATACATGTATTTCCTACTGCCTTGGGGTAGCAGACTTGACTCAGGAACTCCTTTTATCCTGCTTTAGTCTTTCTGCAACTTCCCATGATTCTGAGTTATGTGCTGTGCACTCTGTGGGCAGTTGTGAAGCTTCAGCATGACTTGCCAGCGGGTAAGGCTGATGTATGTAGAAGGTGCAAAGTCAAAACAGGCAGGAATTTCAACAGGCAGTTCATTTATTCTCTGCATGTGTCACAGGAGTGGAGGAGGAAGAAGAACCTGTTATTAGAGGAGTCACCACCAGAGAATCAGCAAGAACCCGAAACACTCAGTGAAAGCACTGTTAGATCACCATTAACTGAAAGTATCTTTCCCATTTGGTAGCAGTCATTGCTATTAAGTCATTGGGCCCATATCTGCTGTCTGAGAGAGATTCTGGAATGTGTACTTGTGTGTGAAGTTGAGTTTTATATTAGCTCATGTGTGCATATATGTTTGTTTAATTGTATGAATTTGTCAGGAGTTGAAATGTCCAGAAATAACAGCTGTCATAGTGCATGTCTTTTGCATGACAGTTGCTCAGGAAAACTACGTTAGAAGTGTCTTAGAGATTTTTTTTTTTTTAACTTCAGCAACCAGTGTATTTTTATAAATTTCCTACAGCGATGTTTTACAAACTTCCTCCAGTTACATGTAGCAAGGTAGGCTAGCACACCAGCAAACTGGTGGAAAACTAAATGCCAGTTTTGTCCACCAAACTGATGTAATCCCACTTGCTTTTTCCAGGAGCAAAATTTTCTGTTTTGAGCCTTCAGATATTTCAGGTGGTACTGGCAGGATCAGTCGTCTTAAATTCCACTAACTTCCTCTGCCTTTAGTGCATCCTGTAGGCTACTGCGGAGCCTTGAGCCAACCAGCAACAGCAAAAACTAGGTAGAGTGACTTTGACAGAATTGAAGCAATCTGAAACTGAGCCTGAGTATGAAAAAATGCTTTTATAGTTTTCTTAATGAGGGGAAAAGGTGATAACTGGTTCAGAAGTAGAATTTGCATTATTTCCCTTCCCCCAAAATATTGGTCAAATCTTTTGAGCAATAAAGTATTGTTTTAAACCTTTCCACTCCCCATACACAAAGTATTGCTGTGTAAGGTTATTCTCCTTATTTTATAGAATTGTCTGAAAGTCCTGCAGCAATAAATTTATCAAGCAGCTTGCATTTTAGGTAGTTGAAAGCATGTATTAGTATTCACCGTAGGTATTATCTGCAGTTCACAAGAAAAATATCCAGTCTTTTAAGACGGGAGATAGCTCTGCTAAGGGTGTCCAATCATCCCCCCCATTTACCACTTCATCTTCTATTCCCTTTCTCTTTCTACCCTTGAATAAATACTGTGCTGTGGTGTTCATGAGAACAATTGGGATGAGCAGAAGCATTACTAACAGGAAAAAATTGCAGCCTCCAGCAAGTACTTTTTCTTATTAGTCAATGTGCCGTCTTATGAAAATGTGATTAATTTCAGATCAGAACTTCACTTTGATGATGTGCTGATGTAATACTGTATGTGGGTCATTTGTTCCCCCAGCCCCAAAACATCTGCTGGGCATCGAGGTAGTCCTTGTCTTATTTTTATATCTGCGATGACTACTGATGAAAGTGTAAAAGTAGCTAAAGTAGCTTTTTTTACCAATGCTGTATCTTCACTGGGGACTATATTTTGATCTGAAGCCTAACGCTACAGAACTAGTGGTAATACAACACTTGGAGGTTTTTCTTCACTCAAATGAAAACTCGGTGAGAGACCTATTTTGATAGAACTGTATTCATGGGGAGAATTGGCTGTAGCACACGAATGGAGACCTTGGATTTCTTTTTTACTGTGCTATGTCAGTAAAAGCCCCTGGGTGTTTGGGAAAAACAATATTTCTGCCTCCTTGTTAGTGTAGCTCTTATCCTGAATTATCTAGATTCCGAGATGAAGAATGAAAGAAGTGCAAAACATTGATGCTTGCTAAGCTTTGCTTTGGTTGAGAGTGTTGATGTTGGTACTAGGATTAGATGGTAATCAAACCAGCTGAGTCAAAACTGGAACTTTTTCAGATGATTCCATATGGTCAAATTATGCTTGTTGCAGAAATGGTAAGGCAGCTGCGTCCTCTTTATAACAACCTTGGACATTTTTAAAAAAGGCAGAAGATCTGGTTCCTAGTGATGTGGAATTGCTTTGTGTTCATGTAGGATTTGACTAGTATGTCTGCGATTTCACTTTTGAAAAATCACTAACTTGTGTTTGTCCTGCCTTAAAGAACATCTACAATGAAGAAAAAAAAAAAACAAACAAACAAAACCAAACCCACACACAAAAACCCCCCAAACAAACAAAAAAAAACCCAGCATGGAAAATGTCATAGTGATAGTAAGGAAAGAAAAACATATGCTTATGGTTGTATCAGACTGTCAGAAATTTGGGGAAACAGGGGCTGAATATCCAGCTGAAGTGAAATGGGGATAGGAAGATTCTGAATTTTGTTGGTTTTAAAAGAAAGTCTATTTCACTGAATTTACATGATAGTTTTAGCTTCTGTGTGTTCAATGAAAGTGTTCATCAGGGTCTTTTTCACCAGAAAATCCTTTTCACTAAGCTTTTGTTTTCATTCTAAAGAGTGAGAAGAGCAGTTTGTTTTGCACAGTACAACCCTTAACCATCTCAACTGATGTGAGCCCATCTAAAGCCAGGCAACAGACTTCCCTAAAACAGTAAGTAAAGGGCCCATCTAAAACATCTAGGAGGGGCAATGATGTTAAGATGCTCAGTTACAGACCTGCTTCAGAATAACCGCTTTGCAATAATCACACTTGTGCTGAGCCGTTAGTCACACATTTCTGCTGCCCACTTACTCCTTAACGGTAGAAGTACTTTTCAGTGGAGGCTGCACTGTTGGGGCAGTCATTTCATGAATAAGTGAATAAATTCAGAAGTGCTGTTTCTTGGTCCAGTTCCTGGCTCCTGCTGGTCAATGCGTAGTTCCAGTCCAAAAACCTTCCTGAAATTTGATTAGCATTTTAAGCTGGTAGAGCATAACATCTATGTTCTGAAAGCCAACTTCTGTTTAAAGGAGTTTAATGACTCCTATCTGTGGATAAAGAATAGTTGAAAATTGTGTTCTTGGGACAGCATTTGATTAATTTGCAAGTCAGTGGGATGGCAGGACAGTCTGAGGGACACTGCATGTAAACTCGTGGCTCCTTTGTTGTCTTTGCCAAGCAGCCGATTCAATGAGTTGGTTTGTAAGAAACCAACAAGTCACCTAGTGCCACTACACTGCCTTTGGATAAATTTGCAGAGCATCTACTACATTGTGGACTTCTTGTCATATGAGCTCTGAATATACCTGTGGACAGACCACAAGTTACTCGGATTTCACATAGAGAGTTTTGTTGTTCATTAGAATTTACTGTCCAGAGACTGAAATCAATCTTCAAAATGAATTACAAAAAACTACCATCTTTATTTTTTTTGCTAACTTTTATTCTTAAAATTTAGAAGTAGTAATGACTCCCTTATCTGTCAGCATAAAATATAATCCTATATTGTAATCAGCAGATGCAAATGGATTTGAAATTTTTCTTAAGCAGTACTATAATAAGGAACTGTGGTGTCATAAAGTAATTTTGTAACTCATCTATTTTGAATTCTGACTCTGGAAAGGAGACTGTTTTTTCACAGTCATAGAAAAATATTCTTTACATCACACAACCACAGAATGGAGAAGATGGTTTGGTGGCTTATTTGAATGTTGTATGAATGAACCTCTCCTTCTGTACAGTGTCCTCAGGGAAACAGCTACTTTTCATTTGTATTTATAATTGCTGTGTGTTGACCCCCAGCCATGAGCTGGGAACCAAGAAGGTTCAACAGCCCCCTGACTAGAAGTCAAGCTTTCACAGGCTTTACACACAAGTAGATAAGGAAGGACTTCTCTTAATTCTAAACACATAATGCAATTGATGATAAAAACCCCAACCAACCAACCAAACAAACAAAAAAACCCCAAAAAACCCAACCCAAACAAACAAGAAAACGTGTAACATAAAGAGTTGGGAACCTCTGCTTGAACGTGTATTTAATACAAGAGTGTCTGTGAAAGGAACTCTAGTTTTATTACCTTATCAGTCCTGCAAAATTATTGCGTGTGATAAACAGCAATATACTTATTTTGCTATATTCAGTCAAACTTATTGCCCTAATATTGTTTTTGGAAATGCCTTATTATCTCTTGTTTGTGATATTTTGTGCTTCTGATGTTTTCCTGTCATTTTCTTTCTTACTAGCTTAATTTAAAATACCAAACAGGAAGATAGGTCTCTTGCCTGTATAAGCCTTATGCGTATAGCTTCTTGTAGAATCACGGGATCCTTCAGGTTGGAAGGGACCTTGGGAGGTCGCTAGTCTGACATTCTCACAGCAGGGCCAGGTGTGAGATCAGACCAGGTTGCTTGGGGCCTGATCCATCTGGGTCTTGAAAGTCTCCAAGGCTGGAGACTGCACAGCCTCAAGGTACAGTTTCAGTACCTGGCTGTCCTCATGGGGAATGAGTTTCTGCTTATATCCAGACTGAACCTCTTGTTTCAATGTTTGTCTCTGTTATCTCTTGTCCTTGTGCCCTGCGCTGCTGTGAAGAGCCTGGTTCTGTCTTCTCTCTAACCTCCTCAACACTAATGGCAGGCTGCTTTTAGCTCCTCCCAGAGCCTTTTTCTTTTTCCGTTTATATCACATTGTGTTAAGGGCTGTATTATCAGCTCAAAGTGGCAAAGATTATTTAGTTAGACTGTAGAGATTAAATTAGGAGTTCTCTTCTGAGTGTCTGTCTGACTGACAGACAGTCATGAATAGAGTTATTTTGATACGGAATTTAACTACCTCCCAGTATTCAAAAAATAAATGCAATCTTTAGCAACTTTTCTTTTTGCCTATTGCTGACTTAGAGTACAGGAAGATTGCTTATGTCAGAGGCTGTTATTTTCTCTGAGCTGAGTGGAAGGAGTTTCAGGTGTGCAAAAATGAATCTGAAGACATTTTTCTTTGCTTTGTGCTTGAGTTGAAACCATCACCTAGTAGGAGAAACTATCAATGTTTCTAGTACCATGTATCACATGAAACAGAAGACAGTGTTCACTATCCTGAACAATTATTTTTGTTGATAATGAAACAGAGAAATTTGGAATACCTATGTGGTATAATGCATAACCATGTGATATAATGTATACGGATACAGAAAGTTGTTACGATTGTTATACTCATTTTTTTTTTATATCAGTAAGAGAAAATGACAAGTCACACCTGAAGAACTTGCACAGTGTCTTCTTTCATAGTACCTTCAAATCACCAGGAGTGGGCCACAGTCCCATAACAAGATTATGCCCAGTTTAAGAGCTCCCTTGAAGAAATAAGCATTGAGATAAGTGATTGTCAATCACAAGTTAAGTGTTTTTTTCTTTTTAAGTGGGACTTTGTTCTGAGGATTTAAAAAATCCTTTTGGTATATTTTTTTTAAAAGCTTTTTTTTCAGGTGAGAATTTGAAATATAAAGTGTACATATAAAAGGCAGAAGGCAGTACTATATCATCCTGTTATTTTTAGTTTGAAAAGAAAGTATGTGTGTGTTTGGTTGAAATCCAAGCATAACAGAGAATGCAGTTGAAAACCCCTACACGCAAAGTTAATTTAAAAGTATGCCAGAGAGCTCTCAGGTCTGCCACTGATAACCACAGTAATGATGTACTTCTTAAATTCTGGGTAGCATTAATATTTGAATTTGTATACCTTTCCATTATAGTTTAAATTTATGATACGGAAGCCTGAGGCAAAAATTGAAGGCAATTATGCTGCCGTATCAATACACCATTTGTCTCTCTCAGCGATCCAGGAAGACGTCTGTTGATTGTTGTGCCTAGAAATTAATTTTTGATTACCTTATTTTCTTAACACAAGCAGACTGCCAACTGCAATTCAAAGTCATTCTTTTGGGAAGTGCATCAAAATTAGGATCTACAGGCTTTCTGCACACTCAGGGCGTTTCACCATGAAATTTATTTTTCCTCTTAGCCACTCGGTGGCAGTAGGCTTCTTTGCAACGATGAAGGCTGATGTAATATGTGCCTGTGCTTTGGAGTAGAAGGCTGCTCGATTTCTTGTGTGGTATGATAGCGAAGCCTTTTGATTAAAACATAAATTATGTTTTCCTTATTTTATACAAATAACGGTGTGATAATATTTTGGAAGCATTTAGGAGAAGCATGCCACTCTGCAGCATAGAAAAATGTGTTGAGGCGTGGGAAGGAAAGCAAGCGAAGTGCTCTGGTTTCTCAGCAGGTGAGGCCTGTGACAAGGAAGCCTCTTGGAGCTTTTATTTCTGACGACGCCATTGTCATAGCCAGGGAGCAGTAACCCTGCGATGCTATGAAATTGGCAGCACATCGTCCTTGGGATTGGAAGCATCTGAGATCACTCAGCAGTAAAGAAGCCTGACAGACAAATTACCATGGCAAGTCAAATCCTTACATTGAAGCTCTGCGGGCTCAGGTGCCAAGCTTCAACTTCAGAGTCTTGTGGTGTGGCCTATGAGGAAGAGATGCCTAAAGGCACTGGGCAACTGGTAGGCTAAGCAGTTCTGGCGACGCAGAGAAATTCTTGGGGTGCTGCAATGGACAGGCTGGCTCAGCACGCTTTCACTCTGCCTCTGTAAGCAGCAAGAGGGTGGAAAAGAAATTTGCAGCTTTTTGAATAACAGAGTTAGTTGTTCAAAGCTGTTGCTCGGTAGCCATGCAAGTACTATATGGAAGGGAAAAGAAAATCCTACTGTATTGCTGCATAACAGAAGTTAGGCTTCGTTTCCTTTTTACTGTAAATTGTCTCAAGACATTTCAGAAAAGAATGATTTAATAGCACACAGACATTGTATGCAAATGAAAGCTAAATTTCATGAGATATGACACCATGCAAAAAAAAAAAAAAAAAAGTAAAGATATCTCATGACTTTTCTTTGTTTAATATTGCACTGAATTGTCATTATTTCCTTTTTTTTGGTATATGAACACTGGGATAAGGACGTTGATCAAAAGACACACTTGGTGTTGTTGATGCTGCAAGTGAAAGAAGCTATTATGGCTGAGGCAGTTACAGCTCTCCATTTTCCACTTGGCTCCTTTTCTGGCTGGGAAAGCACAATATGATGTGTGGCTGCTTCTGGGTCACAAAAGTTTACATCACAAACTGTTAAGGTAGATTACCTTAAAGAAATTTATTTTGACACTTCTGGTGGTAACTTCTGGAAGTTCAGAACCGAATACTTGTTCCATGTGTTCTCATAAGGTTGCAATAAAGTAGAGGAGGGATGGAGCAGAGAGATGGGGTTGGTGATCTCCTCGGCTGTCCCTGCTGAATCTCCTGCTGAATGTGAATGGAAAAAATCACTTACAGAGTCATTTGTTCTGAGACTTACTGTTTGAATAAGCTGGACAGACAATGGAGTAGGAGTGGAGATGGTACCTTCAGGTTGAAGAGATTACCTGATGTAATGAAGCAGAAAGTGTATCAAAGCTCACAGTTTCTCAGCTGACTGATGTTCCTTTAGGTTATACTGCCTTTCAGGTGTAACATTTGAGTCCTTCTACTTTATAGCTTTGTCAAACTAAAAAAGTTAAAGCAAAATACAATCAGGTGTCAAGTTTTTCTCTTGTTTCATATCCAAACAAGATAAAGATACAAATTTAATATTAGTTATAGTAAGTCAGAAGGCTTTGCAAGCTATGTAACAAAGCAAATCACATACTGGCTCCGATTCCTCTGCAAGTGCCTTTTTTAAAGCAGAGTGTTGTTGAGTAAAAGTAGATTATCACCTGCTTTTTTTCCAAAAGGCATGAAATCTACTTTTCCTTGGACACTTACCTCAACCCATGCAGTAAGTGGAGCATATGAAGGATGCTGCTTTCGTCAATGCAAACATATCTTCCACTGGGAAATATTCAAAGCTATAAGTCTGAATCCTGAATTTTTATGGTCCACAAACCATGGGTCTATTAATGTAATCTTATAAAATAGTAAGGGTAGATAATTTTGGAGACCTATTTTATACATGGCAAATATGTGTGTATTGGCAGCTTTTTTTCTGCTTTATATTTGATAAATGACATAATCTTTAGTGTCATATTTTACTTTTGTAGATAGCGCATGGAAAATCCTATAGATGAACAGTTATTGGAACACTGTGTGACATGCATTTTTGCATGTGAAAATTTTTTTTTTTTAAATGTTTGATGTTTACATTCTCATAGATTAGACTGGACTTTTCCCCAGGGATCAGAATGCCAAACTTTCATTGATACACTATATTCTCAAATTTTGCAGTACTAGCCTCCTGTGTATCTTGAGGGAAGGAAAAATAACAAACCTATTACATCTTTGCAGTTCATGCTTCTGTGGATAGTCTGAATCTTCATCTTGAAGAAGGAAGTACCCACTGTCAAATTTTTTGGAGTGTAGAAGGGCACTTGCCTTGGGGCTGTAGTGGAGGAGTGGAGTTGAGAGCAGTGCGAGCTCATCTCATTCCTGATAAAGTGCTGCCCAGGTAGCTAACCAGTGGAAGGAAAATGAAGAGTTTTAATTTTTGTTTCCTTTCTCATCCCCTAAAAGAACAGATGAAAACTGAAATAAGTTCATGGTGCTCATAGCTGTAAGCATCAAATGTCTGCCTCTTGCACTCCTAAGTCTCTGCCAGTTGGGCAACAGGGCTGTTGTATCTATGTGGCACAGCTATTTTAGGAGGTTAAAGTCATAAATAACTGGTCATCTCTTGGGTAGGACCGTTCCTTATGCTTTTTATTAGGCAATAAATTAGGTCTTTGGTCTTTAAATGGACTCTGTTCAATGGTGAGTCAGAGCAGGGAGGAAGATCCTGAAATCGTGTGTTTGTGGTGACAGGTGCTGCTGAAGCATATGAGCCGGTGTGCTGTATATGTATTTGTATGTATTTGTATTGAAGGAGCATGTCTGTTCCTTAGTTAGTTTCAATTATCACACGTTTATAAATAATACAACCTTAGCATTTACATCTAACCTTTAACTCAGTAAATTTCTGACTACAATAATTTGTATATAGTTCTCCAGCAGCTTAGGATGCTCACCTGTCTGAAGTGAATACATATTTAGAGAAAAAAACCCTCTCCCTTCTGTTAGTAACAGCAGGCTACCTCTGATTATGCTGGTACATGCTCATTGTTTCGGGAGCTGTAAGGATGGACACAGGGATTTTGCGGCTAGTATGGCAGCACAGGCAAACCTGTTTAAGAACCTCTGGCAAATTAAGAATTCCATCTCTCTTTTTTTTTTTTTTAAGTCAGTTCCCCTGGGTGAATGTTTGCTCAAATTACGATACAACAAAATGGAGCAGTTGCCTGGTATGGCTGAATAAGTACAGCTATCTTATTCTGTGCAGTAATTTCACCTGTCTGATTTCTCTCCTAAAAGCCAATAGGATGTTGAGTTGGTGTGTATTAATCAGTATATGGAAAGTAATCATAGAATATTCACTGTTTGATCATGTAGCAAGCAAATGAGTCTTATGAGCACTGGAACTAGGGAAACCTGACTTGCAAGAGGATTTATGTTTTGGGACAGATGGATCAATGTCAGTATCAAAGAAGGATGTAGGGTTCGGTTGAAACTTCCTTCAGTTGAGGCAAAAAGGATATTCCACACCTACCATTGTAAGGTGTTTGTACAGCACTTCTGCTCATAACAGATGCAGTGTTTGAATCTCACTCTTCCATCCAAATATCTGCTGTTGCTTAGCTTCTGCATTTTGCCTTTAAGACTGCCGCTTTTCTGTCCAGTTCAGTTAATGTTGGCAAAGAGGTTCAAAATTTCCTGGGAAAAGAACAAAAACAGTTTGTGCTTAGACAATGCGATGACATCAACCTTATTCTTTAGGTAAGTAGGCTAATAAGTTGTCATTTGTAAAAGTACGTGCGCGCTTCCACTGCAGAGCTGGGATTAATAGTACTGCACAGTACTGAACACCAGAACAGCATTTATATGTGCTGGCTTTATCATAATGACTACATTTGCTTTATGACTCCAATAAATAGAAAGCAAGCCAAAACTATTTTTTGGCTTAATCTGGTCTATACATACAGAATCAAGGCAGTAGAAGGCATGGGCTTTGCTGTTTGATCCAATTTCTTTTGCTCAGCACATCCAATAGTATCTAATCTTTATGTAGATTCTACTGCATATTTCTAAACCCTCTTTCCTCTTATTTTACCCTAAAAGCAACAGCAGCTATAGAAAGCACTTACATACAGAAGAGCATCTTAAAAATAGGAATATTGACCAAGAAAGAACATGTCACTCTATTTTGGCTGTGTGAAGATGTCTGCTAATCTGTATAGGAAGTGTTATTAGAACCTGTTGACTGAAGTGAGGTTTGAATCTGGGTGAAAATCAAGGCAACAAGAGAAAATTAAGTAGTTTTAACTGCACTAATGTTGGTATAGTACAAGTACTATAGAAGTACTATACTCAGAAGTATAGTAGAAGTGCTTCCTCATTCTAGTAAACATTTGAAAATAATGGCAATCCGCAATTGCTAAGACAGTAAATATTTACTGTGTAATATTTCAGTTTGTTCTGTAAGGTCCTGACTACATAGACATTGAGGACTGGTCTCATTTAAGAGTCCAAGAAGTTCTTAGCATAAATTTGAACATTAAGTTTATGTGTTGTTATATGCTGAATAACATTTTGCGGAAAGTATTCTCCGGATTAGTTTATTTTTATGGCTCTACTGAAGCTTAGTCCATGAGGATCTGGTTTATTGACATTATGGGATAAAAACCTGTCCTTAGTGCTGAGCAAGTCTGGATTTTCGTGGTGGTGTTTGTTTAGAGTGGGAAGGAAACAGCAACATTTTGTTAACTGAACCTATAAATGCTGCTATCCTATCCAAAACAGAACAGAATACTGTGTTTTACCTTTTTCTGAAAGAAAATCATAACTGCATGAAAGAAACCTACCCTGAGATGTATGTATTGCTGATTCTTTTTAAACCTAGACTTTTGACTAAGAGGCTATCTTATTTTAGGTCTTTTAACAGTATGCCCTGAGCACCTAGCCGTTAACAAATAATGAGAGCATTGATTTGCTGAAAGGAAAAAAAAACCCAAACTGGAGCGCATTAGACTACTAAATTAAAAATTTATTCCAATTAGTACTGGGGGGACTGCTTTCAGCCCTACTAAATTAGGCAGCTGGGAATTAATGGCAACTGAAAATCATTATAATGACAGACTTTTTTGGTAAGGATTTGAGAAAGTTTCTGACAGTTTCACCATGACCTCAAAGAGTTTCAATTGCTCTCTATACTGAAGATGCATAAATGTTGATTAGTGAAAAAGGTCTTTGGAGTACTTTTTAGCGGAGCTAAGTCCTTCCTGACTGTCTCGGGTCTGATGTCTAACTTGTCAGTGTAATAAGCTGCCCATCCCCACTTGTTCAAATAGCAGACTTGTCATGTGCTCAGGATGAACTAGATGTATGGTATTTAATGGCAAACCAGAGAGCCTTTAACAAGTTAGTTGCTGGTTAAGTGAGAGCATATTTTCATTCATTTTCCTTTTAAACCAAAAA
This sequence comes from Nipponia nippon, assembly GCF_047370975.1. Lineage (NCBI taxonomy): Eukaryota > Metazoa > Chordata > Aves > Pelecaniformes > Threskiornithidae > Nipponia > Nipponia nippon. The sequence goes on from NW_028262380.1 coordinate 51,218,326, forward strand.
TACACTATTTCTTTGCTATTCTTTATTATATGCACATTATTTCTGATAAATTTATAGGAAGAATACCAATTGTCAAAGACATACTGCAGATGCCATTTAAACTGCAAAGCCACACAGTGAACAAAAATAAATGGAAACAGAATTGTGGGTAAAAGACCCTTAAGCAGAGTGAAGAACAGGCTGTGTGCTGCGCTTTGTGGCAAATCCAGTACATAGCTTTTTAGAATACTGTTTTCTTCTGAAGAACCAGGCACTGATGCAATCTCTACAGTATGTGTATAATGTTATTTGGCCTCCATATGTATGTATATATAATATGTTATGTATAACATTTATTATTTGAGCTTTCACTGGATAGAATGCATCAGCAATTACGTTTTCCTGATCTGATAAACCTGACATCTGTCTTGATTCGTAAAGAGCTATATTGACTCAAATTACTGAAGGACTGGATGTCCTACCAGCAAGTATCAGTTTGTGATGCAATTAGCATTACTAAAGGCTGTGTTGTACTGAAAATTGACTGTGAGTTCATTGCCCTACAAAGGGAATCATCATTAGCCGCTTTTTTGGGCTCTGAAGCAGTACTAAAACCAGTGCTATTGTTGGGGTGGGATGAACAGACAGGAGTGCCCAAAAGCTTAAGGACTAGCCTAAATATCTGCCCTGACCTTGGTTCAAGAAGTATTACACCTCTCCAAGAGTGTTGTGTTCTCAGGTATTTCCACTTTGCTCCTACAAGGAGATGGTCCCCTTCATAGGGTACTGACTTCATCAACAAATTTTTTTTTTTTTTTTAGAGACAAATGCTGTGACACAACCAGATTCTGGCAGTTATCCCCAGTTGTGGTTGGCAAGGTGACTGGCAGCTGAATGTACAGGTTTGGTCATCTCTGAATTTGGACATAAAAGCCAGGTGACCTCTGATACCAGTCTACTGTTCTCTTATTAAACTGGGCGTGCCTGGCAAACCGAATTTTTCTGTTCAGTTTAAGCACCTGTGTAAGTCATGGGAAAGAATTGGACACTGTTCTGTAGGTATTCATGCTGTTCTGCCATTCTGATGTCTAGGGAGCTAAATATTTATTAGAACAAAATGCACATGTGGATACTGAAAGAGAGAGTCATTTTAAGCATCAAAGAGTTTTGAAAGTACAGAGGAGAAGTAACAAAGCCTATAAAATGTATGCATTACAGAATTTCCAGCAAGGGATGGTTGTTTCTCAGTTTCTGTAAGATTTAGGTACCTCTCCAGGATGGAATATTGTATTTTGTAGTGCCGATATTAGTCAAAGCTTGTTACAGGTTGCCTTGCTTCCTCAAGTTCCCAATTCACTGCCCATTCAACTGCAATAACAAAAAAAATCTGTCTTCTGGACCAGTAATTGTCATTACGTTTTTCTTAAAAACAAACAAACAAACAAACAAAAAACCAAGTGGGGAAAAGTATGCACTAGTGGAAAAATGACATTTGAGCAGAAGCCTTTCTCAAAGAGTGATTTAAAACCCTGTTTACCAGAGCAGCCGTAGGCCAAAGTTACCATGGAAACAGAAAGAATTCAAATAATATTAGCAAAAACATATCTATTATGATATTGCATTAACGATGCTATAGTAAAGGGTCACTTGTGGTTTCATTTACAGGGCTCACTTTTTAGTGATTTATCACCAATATTGTAGGCTACAAATTAGAATTGGAAACAGAAGTTTCGGCCTTAAATTGTCTTATAATAATATTGGGAGGGAAAAAGTATTAAATTTTCCTGTTACTTGACAAAAATATTTTATTTAATCATATGTCTAGGAAAGTTTTTTGAGTTTTTCATATGGAGCAAATTCTTAGTCTTTTCTCAGAAATAAAATAATGCTTAAACCATAAAATAGATTATCTGTATTTGGTATCCAACAGTGCTGACTCCAACAGTATAGATGATACAACTAGAACTGTGACATTTTGGGGAGAGGTGATTTGCAAGAGGAATCGATTGGTTCTTGAGCTTGGTACCATATGCCTACCTTTTCCTGCATTGCTTTTCAGAAATACTGAAAACACATGCTAAACAATGGTAGTCCCGTCTGGGGAAACGGGGCTTGAATTCAACTGTCCCTGCCAGATGAATGTGGCAGGTGCTGGGTGGTGGCGGAAGGGGAACTGTTCAGATGCGGTTTATCAGAAGATTAGTATTCTTTAAAGGGATTGCCATGGTTTGCCCCTTAGGAGCGGTGGTGGTTTATCAAGATTATAAATGCTAAGGTTTTCCCTCTTGTATCCCCTGAATTTAAATGTTTCTTTTTTTTGGCAGTCAGGTCCTCGCTAGCTGTATCGTTACATCCTTTGTTTTCCCCTCTCTGTGTACTACTGAACAAGAAAAGGCAAAAATGAAATTGAAGATTGATTAGGTGTCATAAAGCAATTTTTGACCCTTTAAATGTTGACTGAAGCATTGACTGGGGTGCTGTCAGGACACAGCCAGAAGTTTCTAGTTGCCAAAGTTTCGATTGCCAAATAAGTAATGTGTTTAATTTGAGTGAGTTTGGAAAAATTTACGTGACCAACCCATGTATTGAATAACCTGTTGCACTCACATCTCTAAGGTATATACAAATAACCTTCACAGAATGTTCTAAATTATATCCTATATAAATGCAAGATGGAGATACTCAAGGAGCTTTTTCTGTGTTTGGCAGAAAAATCTGGCAGACGAGATGTAGAAAACTTTCCCAAAGCTATACGATGATAATGACTGTGCTAGAATGCTTGCATAGCGCTTTGCCTATTACAAAAGCTGTAAAAACATTAACTAATCCACAAAGCAAATTATGTGTTGCAGATGTATCCCTCTGCTGAGAGGAAAGCATATGCATGTATGGGGGGGGGGAAATCTATTAAAGAAGGCTTTATTTGGTCATTTTAAGCTTTATTAAATTTCTTTGACTGTATTTTCATACTTTCTTAATGGAAGAAGTTTTTTTCTAGGATTCTGTTAAAGAAATTACAGATTGATGTATGAAAAACATATACAACTTTTTCTTTTTGAACACAGAAAATCTGATTATCTTGATTCTGTTTACAACCAAAGTGAATCTGTACACTCTAGAATTATTTGAAAGAATGGCAAACAGTCAGCAAAGTGCCTCTCTGTCTGAAATGATATTGTGTTTTCTTTTATTCACAGACTCAAATCTCACGCTTTCTGGTGCACATAAGCTTGTGCACATTTTAAATGTGGCTTTCACTTAGATATTCTGTTGCTAGTAGTTGATTCAAGGTTAGGTGATTGTTGTCTTTATCAGCTTTGTCAAGAGCTAATCCCTATCTAGGGCTCACTTGAACCTGGATTTATTGCAATACTTTAACAGATGTGTAAAGTATGCTAAATTTTAAATGCTGAGGGCACCTGTTGCCTCCCAGCTCTCTAACAGCTGTCTGTGCAGCTGGCCTCTGGGTGTTTCAGGTGGGTGCGTTCACATACACACACGTGTATGAAAAGTGTAGGAATTAAAGATGTCTGCGATGGGGCCCTTTAGGAGAGTGACAAACAAGGCCAGTTTCACTGAGGTGCAGGTACTGGTGATGGTGGTGGTCCTTACCGTCACCCTCACTGAAGCTGTGGGGGCCAAGCTCCTGTGCTCTCAGGTTTTGGAAACTGGAACCAAAGTGTGCTGCTTTTTTATTCCCCTTCTTTGCTCGCTCATCCTTGGTGGTTTTGTGCTTCTCAGCCTCTTCCCCAAAAGGAAAGGGAGGGGGCCTTGTCTGCTTCTCCTATAGGTCGCCTTACTTATGGGACCAGGACTAGTTCTGGTTCCACCACATACCTTTCCTGCCTGTTATACCTTCTTTGTTGTCATCTTGCTGTGTTTTTTTTTTTTTTTTTGCTTGTATGTTTTCCTGTACATCATTTGTGCAACCATGCCACCATTCTCTGAGTCTTTGGAGTTGCATGTTATTTATAAACCTGTGCTTAGTAGGGCTATGAAATACTTGTATGTTCTTACCGGTTATGCTATTAGTGGTGTTGCTGTGTTACAAAAAATATGTACACTGGCTGTTGCCCCTTCATTTTAGTGTATGCATGTCTGAGTTCAAGGCAAGGAAATAGAAAGTGTGTCTTTGGTTAGACCTGCAAAAGTGAAGCCACTGGCATTCATGGATGCGCTCTTAGAGGCAGGTTACTCTATTGAATCAATGCTGCAGTAGGGTCACCAACCCGTGGCTTTCAGCTGCACATTATCCTCACCAGTGCTGTAGCACTCAGATGACCCAACAGCAGCAAATATATCCAAGACCAGCTGGCAGCATCTACGACTAGTCGATCACGACTAACACCGTGGCTGGAGAGGAGCACAGCCAGTTCCTCTTCCTGCCACCAGCGGTGCTTGAGCTTAGGCGTATCCCACTTCTGTGGCTTCAGCAAGCCGACCATATTGTGGCAGAATGAACCCTGTGTGCGTGAGTGAAAGCTGAGACCTGTTAGGAGAGTCCTTTAGTTATAATCACTCGGGCAAAAGCAGCATCATTGCAGACATCTATTTAATGCAGAGAGAGAGAGAATCGAAAGGGCAGAAACAAGAATAGGGTGGAAAATACTGCGCTTCCCTTACACAGCCAAAAGCATGCGTGCAAAAAATATTTTGAAGGATGATGTGATGGATCTGAGCTCTATAGTTAGACGGTGCCCTCCACTGATGTCTTTCTGTCTTTGGGTCTTAAGGGCACATTAATTTATAATACAAATGGATTTCTACACGTTAGCTACAGAAAATGTTCTTACCAAATGTTACAAGATTTACTTTTTCCTTTCTAAAGGTTCTAGTTTTCGAGTAGGAAATTATATGCTTTTTGGGTGGTGCTATTCAGTAAAAAAGAATACTGTTAAGCTGCTCTTGGTATATGAAAGGCATCCATGAGCTTTACGTTTGATACAGAGATTTTTAGGCTGTTGGCAGGGATTCTGTGTTTTTAAAGGTTTTTCTGTTTGCTGGGTTTCATGTGCTTTCATTTTCCCTTTGAAGTGTGTGGGAGAGTGCAGAAGGGGAAATACTTCATTATGTCCATGAATTATTCAGGTACAGTTCTAGGAGTTAACATTACTTTAAATAGCTCAAGGTCTTTCTTTTTCCTTGACTATATCTCAGTTTTCATTCTTATGCTGATTGTATGCCATGTTTCTTTGCTGCATACAATTTTGATGAAGTACTATCTTTTGGCAATCTCTAGAAATCATTTCAGACTTGAAATAAGTGTTTAATTCTGATCTTTTCCAGCATCAGATATGCGGTGACCCTGAGTAGATACAGGTGAATTGTCATACATATGTCTTTACAAAAGAATCAAATTATTCTCCCTAGAGTATGTTTTCTCTGTTCTCTTGCAAAAGCATTGATCTCAAATAGCCCCCCACATGTATCTCTGCAGTGAAGAAAAAAAGGAATCTACAATATTAAATACTAACGTACTATTATGCATGCAATACTGGGCTGGTTTTCTCTGAGAAGATTTTTATAAACCACATTTAGTGCATCATTTCAATGGGGAGGCATGAACACTAAATCCTTATATTAAAAAAAAAAAAAAAAGAAAAAAAGAAAATATGTGTTCAGAAAATAGTTAAGAACAATAACACAGAGGAAGATGATCAGAAAGATGTCTAGAGGCCAACATGGGGAGAAAGAAAAACAAAACAGAACCCAAAGCATTTTTTAAAAAAAATGAGTTTTTAAAATTTTGTTCTTGTAGTTCTAAAAATATCTTTGAAAATCCAGTGATCCCCGCATAATCACTTATGCAAATGATATCCGGGCTGTTATGTCAAGGGAAAAAAGCTTTAAAAAATTATTCCCCTGGATTTTAGAGCTTTCCTGATATAGTCTGAAGTGGTAGTGAAGTGGGATTACAGATTCTTGAGGGGAAACGCATTTGTATACAACATAGGTGATGATGAAGAGTGACGTTTCAAAGAGGGATGCCCGTGACCAAAGCTCATCTGCTCGGTTTGAATTCTGGCAGCGGCCCGTATTTTGCATAGGCATGCACCAGGGGAAGCGCAGTCACAAAATGCTTTCTAGGAAAAATAGTGTGTTTGCTGAGCACAGGTGCAAAGCTTGATCAAAAGATACATTAAAGATTAAAATGTAGTCAAGATGTTCAAATTCATGCTAGTAAGGTTATATCAATGTATGTATAACCTGAATTAACTTTCTGTGACTTCTGTGAATACTATCTTCAGCCATATATGTGTCTGACAGAAATGTTTATGAACTGAGTAATTGCAAACATGTCAGTGCTTCAGTCTTGTAGCTTCATTAAGTTGCTTACTGGACCTCAAGTTCTTAAAGGTCTTGAACAATCTCCAAGCAATAGTCAAGATTTTGTTGCAGTATCACTATGCAGTAATGAAATGGAAATCTCAGTCACCTGTGTAGAAGAACCCTGAAAAACACTGGAAAATGCCAGAGACCAGTGGCAACCTGTGGGTGGATACACAAAATCACCGATCAGAAAAAAAATCTGCATCCCCTTGCTTGAGAAAACAAAATTTGCCAGGGTTGAATCTCCCTCAAGATGCCAGCATAGAAAATGAAAAAGAAACAGAAGCCATTGCATGTCATGTTGACTAGGAACTGCATGTTAATTAGAGCAAAATTACAAAATAATGTATATGAGTCTCCAAAGATGCTGGTAATGACAGACAACCTGTCTGCTGCCCTTAGGACCTTGCGGTTACTTTATTATTTCAATGGTATGGGAACAAGAAGTCTCGAATAAAAACGCGTGAAAACATCAAGAAATGAATCTTTTGATTGGTGCCATTGATTGCTGGCTGTTTCAAATGGGCAGATTTGTCACCTAAACCCAATTATTCATCTTGGTTTTTCATATTAGCTGTTAATATTCAGTTTAACATGGATTTACCCTGTTTTTTTAATATATATTGTGCAATTGATATGATTTTGCTAGTTCCCTTTTGGAATTGAATTGCATTGCTTAACAAAATAATATACTTCAGTGTATTTGTATATTCATATGTATGTTTTATTGTCATTTTTGAATACCAGAGTAGTCAATTTTTAGAGGAGTATACTATAATTCTACAAGCAGTAATTTCACTAGGTATTTATATGTGTAAGTTGGTTATTTGGAATAATAATTAAAAAAATACATAGTAAAGGGGGCTTCATAAAGAAATGTTATTTGCTTTTGGTTGTTTGATTAAGCCTAATAGTAGATTTGAGACCTGTTATGTTGGGCACTTTATATATATTTACTGCTAAAGCTGTTTTTATTTATCCCAGCTTTCAAACTCATTTTAAGTGTTGTAGACTCTGAGCTGGAACAGGTCTAAAAATAATGAAACACTTGACTATTCTGGAAACAAACTGAAAATTCATGTATTATGCATTAGATTTCCTTTGAGTGATTATAGGAAGGGAAGCGGGGAAGAGAGAAAGATGGAGATAGGGAGGGAACGTAGGAAGGGAAGGTAGGAAGGAAGCCCCCATCAGCAACTCTGAGTAAACTTACTATCCAGATACACATTGTCTAGCTGGGAGGAACTGTATGTCTAATACATCTCTATCTCCGTAACTTTTCAGCTGTTTCTGAACTATATCCATGCAAATCACTGCATATCTTTGATAATAAAATGATTCTTAGGTCGTATTTCTTAAGAATGTTAAGAACGTCTGGGCCCAGTCACAACTAAATTGAGTACCATCGAGTTCAATGGGCGTTGAGTAAGATACCTAGCTGTTGGATGAAGAACAGCAGTTTATACTTCCTGTCATTGCTGGAAGAATTTTAAATACGAAAGTTGTTACTGAAAAGTAACTGATGCCTTGAAATATTCTTGGATTAGCATCCTGTTCTGCTACAGCCATTATCAGTTATCAAAAGCAGCTTGAACTGTTGTACAAATTACTGCTTTTTATTCTGAATTAATAACATTTAAAGTATCACTGTTAATCTCTTGTTTAAATAGAAACTTGATTAAATAACGGTGGTAGTTCACCAAATTAAAGGAGGAAAGAGTGGTAGGTAAGCTGGGGCTGCAGCCTGTCTTGACCAGGAAAATCTGACAGATGTGGGCAAGCGATCAACTAAGTAAATCCATTCACATGTTCTTCTCACAGATTATGTTCAACTTCCAGATCAACTGGAATAAAAAAGCACCATCATGTTAAGTTCTGGTCCATTATAAAGGCAAAATGGTGGTAGAAGTCAAGCGGACACCAGAAGCAGGAAGTATGTCTTAAGGCTTCTAAGGGGCTATTACAGAGTCAATAAAGAGGTTTTTGCTGCAGGGCTTCTGCCTTAACTAAATGGTTTGCCTCCTGGAATAAATAAAAGGTATGCCACCATAAATAGACAGCAGATGTTTCCTTGGGTCCTTGATGGAAGCATTCATTTCTTTTTCTTTATGTAGCAAAGCTTTGAAACTATTCACTTTGAATGCGCTTTAGGGCTTGATCTCTCTTTCTCTCCCCGCCCCCCCATTTTCTTTTTAAAAAATATAATTGCGTTATTCTTCAAAGAATGCAGCAGCAGCGGTGAGGGGGAGAACAGGGAAAGGGTCAAGAGATATTAAACTTGAAAAGAAATCACAATTGTTACTAATTGTCATAGCAACAAAGGAGTAATGGACTCTGGTGAGGAGGCAGAGGGGCGGAGGATGTTGGCGTGCACTCGTAGTGATACCACTGGGTCGTTCTGTGGCATTAGGCAGGTCATTCTAGGAGCCCTTTTCTCTTATTATATTTCCTAATTATGCATTTTCAGAAAAAATTACTCAGTTAGGACAGCCCTGGGAACCTAACTAACGCTCTCTGCTTGGGTGTGCTTTTATGCATTCATGTGTTCCTTTCTGTCTTGTATCTGTGGAAGGACTCCACCTGCAGAGGTGGGCAACGGGAGCAGGGAAGCAGCTGAACTGACATCATTGGCACTCCTGGCAGGTAGAGCAGCTCTCTCTGCCAAGCCCTCGTTCTTGCCATGATGGACAGTAGCTGCTTTAATTTGCTTGTCCCAATTCTATGATTTGTCCCTTCATAAAGAACAAGTGAACTCCTGGGGAAAGAGGAAGACTGTTTCCTGGTGGAGGTGCTTCCGAGAAGAATAAACCTGGGGGAGCTTTTCTTTGTCACTTTAGCTTGCCTGCTGTTGTTGGTGCAGTCCAAGAGGCTGTAGGAAAGGGAAGGCAAGGGGGTCACAGGTGTGTTGGGAAGGCAGCTGGGAGCCCTCAGCTCAGATGAACAAGCAGAGATGTTGCTGTGAGGAGCAGGGTGCACATCAGCCTCGCAGGACAGAGAGGACTGACGGTTGCTGGAAGCGAAGACCTTCCTGAAAGGCAATAATATGCAGGGGGAAAGTTGTATACAAACTTTTTCCTTTTGGTCCATCTTACCTGGTGGAGTTTCTTCAATTTAGAAACTGTGGTTCTGTTTGTGTTTGTTTGTTTTTTCCAAATCAAATAGAATTTGTTTTTTGACGAAGGGTGTGAATCACTACATTTTCACAGGCAATATCCCAAGATTTCAGACGGTGCATAAGTTACTGCACAAGATGCAGGAGATGCTCAATGATCATGAAATCATGCTCATTAGTACTGGTATGGCTCATCAAAGGAGGCTTAGCATTAATATCAGTATGGGTTCAGTTGGTCAACTGTAATATAGGTGATAATTTTAAGGTAAGAACAAACCTGTGTACTTCAGCCTTTTTACCTTTTGCCTCTACTGGTATGAAAAACTTTTAGCTGTGGCTTAAAAATTCCAGGGATTGTTCTTCTGGACTTTGTCACCAAAATGCTTTTTTACATTAACAAAACAATATATAAACAAGGTATGTTGTACATTCTCTGAGTAGTTTAATATACCAGTGGATCAAGCTCGAGTGCATAATAGCATTTAAATTTAAAAAGGGAGCAAAAAACCCCAAACTCTTCCTTTGTTTAGACGTCATTGCTTAATGTTCATTTGCTCTTAACTTGCTATGATCATTGATTCTCCTTCTGAAATACAGCTGGTAATAATAGTTGGACTGAAGATACTTCAGTCATGTCAGGCAGTGCTCTTGGAATTTGTGAAAAGGAACAGAGAACAAATCTTAGAAGTGTCTTGCTGCTGCTATTTTGAAAGATACTTAGGTGCTAAAGGATACACATAAGCCCTAAATGAGATTTTTCAATCTTCAGTGGTTCACTAGCTCCAACAGTGATATAAAAGTTATTTAAGTTTTAGGTTATCTGTTACATTGAGCAATGTGTGTTTTGCCACTTTCATTTAATACAGAACACTTTCTCTTTAAAATTTTTTTTTTAGTAACCTAGTTTTAGTTTGGGTTTGTTACGCGTTAACACAAATCCAGACTAGAAAAGTTTGTGTCTACGTAAGTATCGGGTACAGTAACCTGATATAATGCATCTGTGTATTGCATGTTGATGTTTGATTTTTATCCTTTTGTCCTGTATAGTAATAAATAATTCGATTATTGAATGTCCACATTTTGTCAGCATGAGAGAAAGAAACAGTCACTATGATGAAGGCTTGTCAGTAGCTCTCTGAGTTAAGACAGAGGGAATAAGATGTGTGTTTGATGTCACTGTAATGTTCACGGGATGTATATTTTCCTTCTGTACAATGCTGCTCGCTGCTTGGGTGGAGGTCTCTACGCTTGACAATTGTCACTTTCTGTGCTTGCATCTGTAAATATACTAGCAGCATTAGCAGTGGATTCTGTATCTCAGAAGAGGTTTTCTCATGCTAGTGCTAAGTCAGGGAAAGAATGCAAGAAAAAGTCCTTGTGTTGCCTACATGTTGTTTGTGAAAGTGGTAGAAAACATCATTTGAAGAATTAATTACTCAAAAGGGTTGAATAAGTGTAAGTTGTGAGTGCGAGTAAGAATTGGCATCTATTATGGGGGGAAAATACTTCAAAGGATTAAAAGGAACATAAAAAAATATGCTTGGAACTGAAGTCAGGGAGGGGTTTTGCTAGTGTAATGTATACTACGGTTACGTTTCTCTGCTTTCTGTACAGCAGATTGCTATACAGAGATCTCACAGACAGCTCGATACTTTGGGATGATCACCTGGCCTATTTCACACTGAATTCCCATGTTCTCTGGGTTGTATTTGTGCTGGGAGCATGTGAGATGTATGGGGTGCCAGCATCTCACGCAGGATTTACCGACTTTTTTTTCCCTGTGAATGGGCTGAAGAATTAAGCCTGTTGCAATATCACTTGTAGATTTGCAAACAAAATGCCAGCTGGAGAAGGCATGAATTATCTTTGATTAGATGTTGGTGACCAGGGAGGAAATCATGATATTATCAGGTCAAAAGAAATGACCGTAGAAAAAATATGAATTGGAAGAAAATGGAGAATGAATATATCTTTTAATACGTTGAATATAGCAACTTTAGGTTGATAGGGGCTAGAGAAAACAGTTGCCTTACCGTCTCATTGTCCAAAGTTGCCTGTGGTGAGCGTAGGAATGAGGAACAAGAAAGAAGTGAACTGTCCCAGGGTTGCCTTCTCCCTGCTGCTGTTTCTCCCTGGATGGCAGAGGGGAGAGGCCTTCTTCAGCCATGTCTCCCCGCGTGCGGCTCTGTCCCACGTCGGCGGCGCGTCTCTCCGAGACTGATTGCCATTCCTGTGTCTGGTTGTGGGCACTGGTTGTCCAGGCAGGGCTTCACAAATGCTGAGCTGAATGCCATTTCATGACCCCAAATAAAGCCTAAATGGTGATATTGCTGTACTCAGAGTTCACAGAGTAAAGAAATCTACCTGAGACATAACTAGTCATTTTATCTTCCGAGAAGATAATCCTGTAGGGAAAAATGTAGTGCGAAAAGCTACTATTTTCCTCCCTTTTGATTGTAGCCCCCCCACCCCTTTTTGATTTTCCAGAAGATGCATTGGATAAACCTGCCATATCTGTCTGTGGTTAAAATGTGGCAAACAAAATTAATCACAAAAAGGGAATGGGGACCTAAGCAGCTACACTGCACAGTCAGGCTTTCTTCTCTGTCCATGTAAGCCTTTACCACCCACCTTAATACTTAAAAATTCATGAGTTGATCATTTGTGCCTGAATTGACTGTTTATCCTATATTTGTGTCTCTCTATCCCCTGGATAAAGAGAACAGTAAATCTCTCTTCAGAGTGTATTGGTAAGGGCAGGCAGTGCTTAGATTTCCAAAATTTAATGAAAACCAAGTACTGATACTTTTATGTTACACTAAAAATAGCATTTTTATGCTTCATAAAAAGTTATGATTAAACTTGGACAGACACAAAACCATCATTGAACTTGTACTTCTGTTTTTTGGTTTTTTTTTGTTGTTGCCTATTCAAGATCCTGTAAAAACAGAGAACGGTGACAAACACATTTCTGCTTGGACAGTTGTTTCATACAATTTCTCACTGGTCCAATGTCAGTAGAAAAATTTTCTCTAGCTCCTGCTTAAACGTATTTCCTAGATCTGATTGCTCATTATTTTGTGCACAACGGTTTGGTTAACACATCTGTCTAAATGCTGCCTTTTTTTTTTTTTTTTTCTTTTTTAATATGTATTAGGATGTTTTGAATAACTTGGGTTCCTGTGAGTTGGATGAAGATGACCTAATGCTTGACTTAGAGTTCCTAGAAGAACAACATCACCATCGTTCTGGTAAGTCAGAAAAATACTGAATATCTTCAGCGAGTTAGTATTATTCTAGAAATAGAAAGTAAATGTATTCAGTACAATTACTTGGAAATAAAAAAATCACTTTCTTGGAAGGGGAAGAGCAGTATGCATTTTGTGGTGTTATTTCTAAATGCATTTGCCATTTAACAGAAAGATACTCATTACACTGCATTTGGACTTTGTATGGTCAGTTATGAAATGGAAGTGATTTTTACAGCTGTGGAAGAATTCCAGCACCAAGAGCAGACCCATCTGGTTTTCTAGGTACTTGAAATGACTGCTACCTAACCCAGGCAGTTACCAAAAAAACCATTGCTGATATAATTTCAATCCCATTTTGTGTGTGCCAGAATAATATGCTTCAAATAAAGGAGGTTTGACTTGAGACGTGAGTGTAACTTGATCCTTTCTCTCATGGTTGGTTAAGGCACTGTTGCACTGCCTTGACTAATAGCAATAACCAAGGTCAACTCACAGCGTGTTCAGAAGGACTTTGTAATAGGATTATGCGTGGTCTTGGTAAGTCGTGGCACCTGCAGTGGGGAATCCTGCATTTCCTTTGGCTGTGACATGGGACAGTGCAGGGCCTAGTCTGTGAACAGGGAAAGTCCTGCTAAGTCCACAGCACTTGGAGAGACTTAAATTGTACGTGAGATTTGTACTTGATCACAGGTAGAGCTCTGAGTTCATACTCTGTTGTGATACTTTGTTATGGCAGTAACGTGCTTTTAAGCAGGAGTAATTCTCACCCTCTCTTTTACCTGCTGGTTTCTGACCCCTCTTTCTCCATCCACCCATGTAGGTACTTAGAGCGCACATTCATGCAGACTCATGTGGAAGTGGGGTTTGAGACATGTGCCTGCCAGTGTGTGCCATCTTCAGTTCTGGTCCCTCCTTTGATGCAAATGTAGCAACGGTTACAGATAAACTGCTTGAATTATGCTCCTGTTTCAAATGTTCTGTCTATGCTAGTTCTGTGAATATATCTGAATTATCTGAATTCTCTCTATGATAGTTCTATTTAACCATTGTATTGTGCTTTTTAAACCTGTTTGCATGTCTACTTATAGGATAAAACACCTGTTCTGTTTTATTTGGTAGAAAGCAAAGTAGCCAGAGAGTATGGAGAGTTTTAGCAGCAATATGTGTGTGATCATAGTTTCCTACATTACTGGCAGCTAGGATGCAATGAATTAACTGCACAGGAAAGGCCCTTTCTAACCAGTCCTGAATAATGCTATTAACTGGTTACAGAAAGTCAGCTAACGGGTGAAGAGTCGTGGGTCAAAAAGCTTCAAAACCAAACATTACGTTTTATAAGAAATCATAGTGTTTAGACTTGTTCATTCCGGGGACCTGTTGGAAACAAATTAACTGGCAGAACCATTTTCCATAAATAAACTTCCCTAACATGTTGCAGTTGGCCTCACCTGTGTTTTCTTCCTTTTTTATATTTATAAAGCACTGAATTAACAGTGATGGAAAAGTTATGTCCAGTATATTATTATAAAGATTTGTAGCAGCTTCTGGAACAGCTAAGATCATAATGCCTAAATTATACTTGATAGAAAAGTAATTAAGATGGAGATGTGATACGACATGTAATCTTTATACTCTTGGCTCATTATCCAGAGCAAATGAGATCCTTTTAAAACAGAAAGATCTACGTTGCCCTTTGAAGAATGGTGACCATTTCTATTCTGAGCAGTAATATAGAAACACACGTTGCAGTATACACATCATCATTAAACACAAAGGTGTTTATCTTATTAATATTTGCTCTTTGATTTATTTGTTTGGTGGTAGCTGTAGCTGCAAAAAATTTGGGATTTGCCTAGTTGTCACTGTTGTTTTTGAGTCATTCAGTTGGAAGAAAGAGTTGGAAGGATAGAGCCACAGTATAAGTTGACACAATTTCAGCAAATAAAGCTGATGTCTTTATACTGGATTAGGATCTGGCACAAAATGATTAGATGTGATTGTTTGTAAGTTGTCGTCTTAATTCATGTTAAGATATTGAGATAAGAGGCTTGATTTTCAGAGTCTTTTAGCATTTACATACCACTAAAGTACATAAAACCCTAGAATTAGATACGGACATCTGAACATTTTTGACAAGTTGCTTTTCTGATTGCTGTATTAAGCTGTGGCCCACTTCCAGGATTTTTTATTCCAACTGAATTTGAATAAAACCAAGGGGCTATTTAATTCTTTCAGTATGTGACCAGCCTGAAAACAAGAGTAGATGATTTTCCATAGTACTTGCTAGTAGCTGGTTTGTTGGACGCTTTGTAAAGGCTTCTTTAAGATGATGGGCTTGATAGTTTACCTATGGCTTGCTTCATCAAAAATCATTCAAGACAATCCCAGACGTACAGCTTTGGGAGCCTCCTCTTCCCTGTTGGTACATGCTGTCGATTGTATATAGGATTCAGCCCTGTGTTACGTCAGCTTTACATATTTAAGCCGTTTTGTAGCAATATTTGTTTATGTTCCTAACAAGTTCCTTATGTTTCTCTAATACTTGAAAGGGATCTGTATATCTGACATTCACGTGTGTATTGTACTAAAGTCAACTAGGAGTAGATGCATGTGCTTCTAGATCTGTTGTCAAAATGAAGGTGTTTGAGTATAAAAATATGACACGAAATGCTGCTTTTTGCATGGAAAACTTAAAATTATTCTCTTCTGGAAGTCAAAGTTAACACTACGGTGACTATTTGTAGTGCAGTAAAAATCCTGTTGGTGTTCTACATGATGATGCTGATTATAACATTTATTTGGTTAAGGTTATCAGTCCTAGAGCCATATTACAATTCAGTTGTGCCCCACTTTGCCTCTTTATAAGGAATTCTGTGGGGAATTACTATAGGGGGAAGTGTTCCAAGAGAAGCTCGGTTTAGTATTTTAACAAATGCGTTGAAATATGAAGAGGTGTAATTGGAAAAGAATTCAGTTCTTTCTTCAGTTGTTACAGAGGGATAACTAATGAATCAGGCAAGTTCCTGTTCCTCAAGAGCCTACAAAAAATTTTAAAATGACAAATTGCATGAGTTCAAGGGCTAACATCACATCTTTGACTTGAATATCACGAACTATTCCTTGGTCAGGAGGCTGTATGCAGCAAGCTGTATCATTGAAACATAGCAATTCTGAAGTGTAGTGCCACAGTTAATAAATACAGTTGATGGGTTGGTTAATGGCGAATTGAGAAAGTCTCTTAACTGCCATTAGGAGCTCCAGATTTTTTGAGACTCTTGTTAGTTAAGACCCGATTTACAGTAGCTTCTGCTTTTAGCTGCTGTGGTTGAAAAGACTAATATTTGCTAGGGTGAGGCTATGTCTTTTTGACTTCATACTGAAGTTGACAATATAATAATAATTTAACAAAATAATTGTATTGTATTGATCTACCATAATTTTAGTGACCATTTATGAATAGAAAAACTATTGGAAGGATTTCTGGGAGAAATGGGTATTGAGTGAGTTTTAAAAGAGGAGCTAGGAGACAATCGGCAGGCAAGGAGACATTATTCCAGAAAGCAGAACGCTGTACTAATTAAAATACAGAGCTAGAAAGGAGAAAGAGACAAAGATCTGTTACCTCTTTCATTGTTTGCAATTTTTTTTTTTTTAATTTATTACTCCAACTCATTTTTCACTTGTGTTCTTGTTCTATCGTCTCAGCTTTTCCCTAATGAGCTGGTTGCCCTCCAGCAGCATCCTCGTGAAACGGGGTTCCTGCACAAAGGTACTATGAACCCTGATGAGTACTAGAAAAATATCCTAAACTTTTTCTCTAACTATGCAGTTGAAGATAAGGAGATACCTGCAAACCTCATGTAGATGCTTCTGCTTTGAATGTAGATTTCTGTGCCCTGCTAGTCTTAGCACGGTTTTGGAAGTCTGGAATTCCCTCATTTCTGACCTTCTCTCTGTAAGTGAGTTTATTGCATTAATTTACTACTTTTTCTTCTGTTTTAAAGGCTGTATTGCTGAGATAAAGAATGTAAGACACAAACATTTTATTATCCCACCTAATACAATTGCTTTGAAATTTAATAAAATAATATTTATATAGTACTAGGTGAGTGGAGAGCATTACTTGCATACAAATGCAAAGTATTAATCAACTTGATTCGCTGAGATTTCTGAAAACTGTTCTTAAGCTGGAATGTTTAAAACTAAGCATGATATGACATATATGATGAGCCTTGAGGGTACCTTTTATTACTCTAAGTAAATTAGACTTTTAAAATATGCTACAGCGTTGATTTCCTGTTGTAAAATAATTAAGTTAGTGGTTTCTGTAGCGGGAAACCATTGCCGGTTTATAGAAAATGACAGCATTAATTTAACCTCATTCATTTTCCTTTTCCCCGGTGAAACATGACTTATTTGATTCCAAGTATTGATTATTCAAATATATAAGGCAGGCCTTTATATTCAGTGATATAAGTAGTGGGGAATTTATGCAAGTAATGCACAGTAATGTGGGTGAGTTGTGTGCTTGTGTTGTGCCATAGCCTATTGAAAAACCAAATACTGGCTCTTGCATGGTTAGTGTTGTCATTAAATTGTAACTGCAGTAAACAGGAGCCTTTTCTAAAAGTTCACAAAGGCATAGCTATCCAAGGTCTTCTGTAATTTCTGAACTGTTTGCCATAGGTGTTGTAAAACCCGTGCCCCTGCATCCTTCTACAAAAGACGTATGTGTGTAGCTGGGATTTGTAGTGAGTGGCCCGACTGAAGTCGGGGGTACTGGTCATGGCACTGAATACTAAGCACATGCGCGTGTCATCTCCACATCAGGCTCCGCGCTACACAATGACTATTCACGAGTGTGATATTGATTAGCTGTGTACCCAGGCTGGCCTGCCGCATCCATCATGTTGTTGCTTGAATGTTTCCTGAATAGTTTTAAATAATGTAGCTCGCTATAATTTTTAGAAGAGATTTGTCTTCAGCTAGAGCTTTAGCCATTTTGGATTTAATGCCTCAGCCTCATCTGTAAAGCAGTGATCCAACATACATGTAAGGCATAGTTATTTCACCCAACATATTTCAGAAATGATTTGTCTTTATTTGCTGGAAAAACAATGAATTAAAAGTGGAAATATGGAAGTGTACTTTAGCATCCATCTAAATATTGTTCAACTCTTAAAAAAAACAAACACTTTTGAGAGAGCACATTTTGTTCAAACCTAACTTAAGACTGTCACTTTAAAAGCTTCTTAAAGTGTGCTTAATTCTACGTGTGTGGTGATACATGCTTTGGTACTTAAGGTTTATGAATGATAAAGAGTATATGTGACTTGACAAAATGACTTTTGACATGGTGGCAATGGCTTTTATGTGCCCTATATCTATTTTCTTCTATTAGTGGATGTTGAGAAAGAAGGGCCTGTTCTTGGTGTAGCTTTGTATTAATGTAACTGAAAGGAATGAGCATGTGAAGTTCTGATGTAGTAGTATCACTCTTACGATGTAACGCTTTCTCATACCTAATAAAAAATAGAAAAATAGTTACTGAATACATGCTCTTTATGTTTAAAATGTAGTGCTGTGGTATGGTGTCTGCTTAGCACCGTCAGTAATGAGCAGGGAGAGGCACATCTTAGGGAAGTGGTTGGAAACTGTGGGCTCTAACCTTTGTCATGTGTTTCTATTAGGTAGTTTTTATTTAGTGCACATTAGTGAGATCCAAAGCATAGTGTGTTGGGCTAGAGTACTCTATCACAACACAAATATTTGATTTTTCATGAAAGAAAGTTGTTATTAATTTGACAGATTACTGTATGGGTTGTGCAAACTTCCAAAGGCAAGGTAGAAATAGTGTTTTGATTTTTGAGATGGACGCATAACTTAAACTTACTTATTTAAATGTCAGATTACAGTCATCATATCAGATTATGATCTTTTAGTAACATAATTACATTAGGTATTAGCAGCCTCACCAACAAAAACAGTGCCCTTGTTTTTTAGAAAGTAAAAGTTATGAATTTTACTGCATTTCTCTTAAATCCAAATAGCCTGCAGATCAAATGCCATCGGTACGCAGCCAAACTAAACTGTTGCTGTAATGACCCGGTGATATTAATTAGGGAGTTGCTGAGTTATTTTGAATGTGATGAACAAGCTGTGTGAAAATTCTGTGGTGGGTTTGGAGCTCCTCCTGCGTCTGTTAATTAAATGTACTAATTATTTTTATTAATTTTTTAATGGAGGGTAGGAGTGCTGAGCTGAGATGAAACCCCTTGGGTGTTTTGGTGTCGTTTTTTTTGCGGGGGGTGTGTTTTTTTTTTGGTTTTGACCAAGAGTGGGGAGAAATACAAATGCTGTTAAAGTACAGAAAAATTCAGTGCTGGTAGTGGGTCATTAACACAGATAGTTACAAACTGTAAAACAGAAATAAATTTGCTTGCTTTTGAAATGTGAAACATCTTATAAATGTAATAAGGAAACAGAAAAATATGCTGTGTTTATAAATTATACTACTTGTTTTGGCAGCAGAACACCGAAAGCCAGCTCCTCAGCTGCGGTGGATCATCTGGGATTCATTGAAACCAGAAGCCTTAGCTGTTAGTGTGCCCGAAGCAGGGGGGCTGCAGGGTGCCTTGGGCTGCGGGGCCGGTCCTCCGCCAGCCAAAGAGTGGCTCTTGTCAGAAGCCTGGAGTCGGCATCAGTTGCTATGAGGACAGCCTGGGCAGCGTTCGCAGGTGGCGAGCTCTGGCACTAGCGCTGCTGGTGTCTGGGGACATGGTATCTCATTTTGTAAGACAGCGGCACCAGCACAGAAACTCAAAAGGGGCAAATACCGCTTGCTGGATGTTTTCCCTGAGGTTTCTAGCAAAGCAGACTTCTTGCTCCCAAGCAGAAGTTGTCTCTGGGAGTCTGACAAAGTGCCCATGTAATCTGTTTGTGTTTGTCAGGGCAAGGAAAGCAGGCTTTTCAGTGTTTTTAATTTGCCTTTAAATAGAGAATAGGAAAAAAAGATCCTAACTATGTATTTTTGTCAGACAACTGCTTACCACCAGCGAAGACATACTTAGGTAATTTGAATGTATTGCTTTGCTCATGAATATATCGCTGGCAGCAAATTATGTTTCTGTGTTTAAAAACAATGACATATTTTGGTTTTTAATTGGAACTGGGCACCCAACTCCTTGAGCTCTTTTGAAAGCTTCACCATTCGCAAATGCCACCCTTAGAGATGTGTACGTTACTGATCAGGTTAAACTAGCGTAGCATCCCTTCAGTTTTCTGCTTGAAACGTGTAATAACATTTCAGTTTACGGGTTTTGAACAAAATAAAGATTGTGATGGTTAAGTAACAAAGAGCTCCATGTCTCTGCAAAAAAGGAGGTTTGCAAATTATTTAGCTCAGTAGCATCTTGCATTGTCACTATGGATTTTGGACAATAAGATAATAAAAAAAGTAAGCAGTACTAATAATGAACGTAACAAAACCGGATGTGTGACTTCACTACATTAATTACACGACTATATAGATATCCTAATAACAATTAAAAGGGGAAGTTCATGTTAGTTTTTAATTTTGCAAGGAAAAAAGACTCACTGAATAAATGCCTGCTATTCCTCTGTGAAACTTGTTGCAGTGAAGGGAGAGCAGCACGAGCCAGAACTGTGGCCAGCCTGATTTCACACGTACATCTGACTTCTAGCATGGCTTTAAGTATGGAATGGAGAGTCACATGCAACTGGTTTCTCCATAGCTAGAAAAGTTAGAAGCTGAGGGATTTTTGTATTTTCAGAACGACCTGTTCTACTAAGCTACACATTTTCCCCTGAAGCATTGTTTAATAAATCTGACACAGTAATAGAGTAACTTAAGGTCCCCAGGGAAATGAAATAAAACTTGTCGTCTTCTAAACTCTTCTAACCGTGATCTACAGCTTCTGAAAGAGCACTGGGCATGGAGGAAAGGGATTTTTGCGGGCTTTGCAGTGAAAGAATAGGTAGCATTATCAAATGAAAAGCGCATATTTGTGTTAGTCAGAAAAAAAAACACTGAGTGCTTGTGGCTAGGCGTGTTATTAGGAGTCTTGAAGCTTAACTTACTGAAAGTAAGGAGAAGAAGAAATAATGACCAGAGAAGAAGTTAGCATTACATTGGAATGAAACTAAATAGAAATCTTATAAGATAAATAGAAAAGCTTATATTATAGCTAATATAAGGTTGGCTCTCCAGCACCCTGGAGCACCCTGGTCCGTATTCTGGAAAAGTATTGAATTGAGAGTCCTGTTTCTGTTCTGTTATTTATGTAAATGCACGGTGTAATCTTATTCTGATTTTAATTGAGGGAAAAAGACACAACCCAGAACTGCTACCAATTTAACTTTATCCTGAAACTCTTTTAGTGTATTTTACCTGGAAAGTCGAGTTGCGAACAAGCCTAGTTGATGAGCCACGGGGGGCATGTAACGCTAGCTTCTAGCTGTACTTCCCTCAGAATATGTTTAAAACGTGTCTGATATATTATAGATAATTGGCCTGTGCTGTGTGTTCTCAGCGGATCAAAGAAAATACTCGGTTTCCTGAAAAAAAATAGTATTTTTAGTGCTTTTTTTGGTGTGAAGAGGGGTGAAGGACTGATATGTTCAAATGGTGGGTCTAAGTTAGGTTCCTTTCTGGCTGATCCAAATTTTATTGATGATAGGTACTTGTAAATTCTGTTCAGTTAAATGGAGCAGTTAGAAGATCAGCATCACAGAACATCACAGCCATAATTTAGATGCCAAGAGGTTTTTCCTTCATAAATAGACAAGAAGGGCAAAAGAGCACAGTCCTGAACTCCAGGGTCATGAAAGAATACTTTGAGTGAGATGCATTTGTGTGGTTATCATGGAGCAATTAGAGTCTGTATCTCAATTTCCTGCTCTTTCATAATTATAGGGTGACATTTAGTTACTAATCCTTATTCATATTGGTATGCTCAGCCATCATTTACTGAAAGAACCAGGACAGTAATTAAATTAGGCATACTGCCTTTCTTTATTCCTTTGATTTTATACATACATTGAGATGAAACATCTTCTTTAATAATATCTGCAGGCAGAAAACAAATGCAATAATAAACATTATGACAAATCAAAGCATACCATCCTATTTAAAGCAATTCTGCATTTTTAGATGGCAAAGTTTAAGTAGGGTGCCAAGTGCTGCTTTTCTGTCCTGCTTTGTGAGTTTACAAAGATCTGGACTGGATGTCTTGCCAAAATGGAAACGTGATGAGAACTTAAACACAGGAGCGTGCTGTTTCTTCTCAGTTTTCCGTGAGTACAACCATGAGATTGAGGGACTAAGAGGGGCAGTTACGAGCTCACAATTATTCTGCAGAACAGCCATAACTCGCTTTATATAAAAACAACTGCACCTTCCATACAACTTCTGCAGTGATCCTTCTTCAAGGTCAGACTGAAACTGTGTGTGTATAGAAAGTGTGAGTTAGTGATGGCTTTTGACATTTTAAAGTATTTATCTCGGATTCTTGTAGCTCCACTCTTAGGTAAAAAAAGGAAGGGTAGTCTGATATGGTTAAAAATTGAGTCTAGGTCTCCTGGGTTGGGCTGGGTTGTTTGATGCAGTTTTCCAGTGTTACCACGGGCTAGTCACTTAATTTACTTGTAGTATGTAGAAAGTGGTACTCCCGTAGTCACGGGGATTTGGCATTAAAGTTTGACAGATACTCAAGATACCGTTGGGAGGGAGCTGCATTAAAAACTAGAGTCATTACAGTCTTTAGAGGCCAATTATGTTACATTTTGTGCCTCTTCATATGTCGTTCCAGGAAGTGGAGCAGACACTACCATTGCTGTTGCTGGTGTGTCCGCTACTGTTACTGCTCCTGTTATTTTTGCCTTTCCTTCTGCTGAAAAAATGCCAAAGCAAACCACAAGTTTCTTTATAACAGGAGGAAAAAACTGCAAAAGCCTATTGTACTCATCAACTAAAGCCTAGGCTCAAAAATAAATTACTTCTTAAATCTTTCCAAAATTGTACCTACCATCCATCATTACTCAAAGATTGGGTCATATCTGCTGTAGTGTTTGGAAATATTAGTTGACTTTATTGTTGTATGTCTTGTACCTGAGTCTCTTGTGATGAGAGAGCCTGTTGTCCCTTCTTTTGTCCCTGTGAGGATTCTGTCAAATACTTAATATTGTTTGGATTTTGTCGATTTTTATTTCTGCTTTTACCTCCCACTTCCCTTGAGGGGGAAGCAATTCACAAATAAATGCCATGCAGGTAAATAAGCCCTGAGTCTTGCTGCAGCCTAGTTTCAGCTTTAGTAGGGGACTCAATAGGTAGCAAGCGCTTCGGAGGTAGGTCAGGGATACACGGGCTTCCTGAGAATGTTTTGGCCTCTCGGAGACCCCCAGAAGAAGTCTTTTGGATTGTATAGCTTAGCTAGTTTTCTGTAGTATGTTGTAAGAAGGAAATTGTAAACCTCTCTCTGCCAAAGGAACAATTTGAGAGAAACTCTGAAAGGTGACCTTGAAGAAATTTTCTGGTTTTACCTTCTGTACTTAGGCTTATTTTAGGATTGTTCAGTCTGGCCCAAAGTGAATAATGCCCGGCTGTCTCCTTGTCACACGTCTGATTTCAAACTCCTTCCATGCAACCCTTACTGTAGGGAACAGCTTTAAAATGGAAGTTTGTCAAAGCACCTGCTTGCCACCGCTCCAGTACCTTCTGCAAAAGACAATGCATTCATTACGCCTGCTGAGGATAATGTCTGTATTACTGGGTTTTGGGGTTTTTACTCTCCCTTGTTTCCATGATGCCGTAACATCTTTAGGAGAGAGAGTCTATTTCCAGTTAAGACTTAAAGGACAGTGTGGTTGCAGTTGAAAATATTCAGAATGCACTTTTGAGAACAAGCAGCAAGTGGTCTGTTGCAGGATGGATAACATACATACTGATGGATCTGCAAGTGGCAAGTTATGCACAAGTTGATATTACACTGAATCTATGGGTATCCATATAATTTTCCTTTTTTCACAGAACTAAGCATTTATCAGTTTGATATTTAAAGAGTTGCTGAACCATGCATTAGTCTGTGAAAAGTTGATTGCCCGTGAAGGTTTCTCAACTTCCGAGAGCATAGTCTGATCAATGGGTAATTTGAGAGCTCCTTGAATCTTGCTCCAGGAAAAGTTTCTCTTTCACCACAAACAATGGTGAAACTGAAATTCTTTCACATCTGCATAAAAAAAGAAAAATCATCATATTCCTGCAGGCAGTGCATTGCGTACTGGGGAAAAGAGGTTGCAGTTAGTTGTGGTGAGTAGTCTGGTATTAAGATCACTTAAGCTGCCAATAAAATAGCCGGTTGCTAAAGCAGAGGATTATCATAAGAGGTAAGTGGGGCTGGGATGTGGGCAGGGGAGCTGGGCAGACAGAGGGGCTGTGCTGGTACTTGAGGGATCCACGAATGTGTGCGTGAGTCCAGAGAGCGGGGAGGCGTGTGCTTTCACGAGTGACCTTCAGTCTTCACCAGCCAAAGAGCAGGAGGGGACCTGGCTGGCTGTGCTTGTATTTTATGCAAGTCCTGTACGTAGGTGCTGTTGCAGGCAGCGCCTTGTCTGTGGCAGTCTGTGTGTCCAGCCATGCCAGTGCCCTGCGCGTGTCTGTGCGTCTCTGGCATATGAGCTCATTTTCACTACTGGTTGAAGCTGCAAACAGGCAAGTGGCTGCAGCGGCATCCAGGCTGGAGCACAGACCTCCCGACTGAGCCCCTGTGGCTGGGCAGGAGGGATCCCCCCAGCCCCGGAGCCACTGGAGGCGACAGCCCCGTGCGGCATCCCTCAGCCCGAGGTGCTGTGTGTATGTGCCGAGAGTAGCGTGTACGTAAGTGTATGCGCCTAGTAGGAGTACGTACGTAAATGTAAAACGTACCTGATGAACCAAAGGCATTTCTTTGAGCTGTTTCAGGGTTTTAAATGCTTTAATTCCTTGCACCCAACTTTTGAGAACTAGTGACAGGTTTGTAACACAGTAACTTCTGAATCTGCAGAGATGAGAAATAAAACAGAAAATTGATGGTAAATGGATGTAGCGCTTTTTGGTTCCAGGATAGATAACGCGCTTGTATTCTTTTCCCTCTCTAAATATTTCCAGCCCTGCAAACACAGTTCACGTATTTTTTAGGATAAATGATTAAAGCGGTGTCTTTGCAAAGGTTAAGGAAACCAGAGAGGCCCTAGGGCCTGAGAAACCCTTATGAGAAAAAAAAAAAAGTGTCGGTACTAAACTTCTCTTTATTGCAATAGATTATGATTTTGCTGCCTGTCAAAAGCCCAGGCAACATGATTAACCTGTTGGAGATCTTCCTGACTTGACCTATTTTTTTCTCACACAGGTTTTTCTGTATAAAAAAGCAATTTACTGTAAAAATGCGCTTATTTGGAGGTTGAAAAGCAGCCAGTAGATAAAATGAAAGTACAGGTCTGTTGTAATATTATTTTTTTACTTTTTCCCCAAACTGTTAATTTCACAGAAAATAGTTCTGACAAGACTGTATTTCTAATACATTTTCTCCATGAATAAAACATAGAATAACTCTATTTCTAAGTTTCAATTTCATTGTTTTCTTCCCTACTCAATCTTTAATTTGTTTGTTTGATTCGTTTGGAGATTTTTGCAGGATTGGGGGTTCAGGAAAAGGCACTCTTTATGCTTCTTAATATAACATTACTGACACGATGGACTTGTTATAAATTATGTTTTTTAGGCTAGAATGACATAGATACGTTACTTAACCATCTTATTGTCAGCATGTATTAGATTAAATGTAAATAGCTCCTGCTTCTGAGGATTTTCAATCAAAGCCCTTCAGTTTGCAAATACAGCACACGTGTATTTGTGTGGAGTTACTCATGTGGAGACGCTGGTGACTGCATCATTGTGCATCTGGAAGGGGTGGCTTTGGCTGTGGAAGGAGGTTCAGCAGGCAAAAGGCGTTACCTTGTACTGAGTTTTTGTGGAATCTCGTAGTGTGATCCTTTGACACCAAGTTATCACAGGTTGTAAACGCTAGGGGTGAATAGAAAGGGGAAAAGAAATTAATAGAGGTAAGAAGGAAAAATGGTGTGTGAAAATCTCAACTTTAGCTTCTGGGAAAAATACTTTGGAATGGAGTTGCTTTAAATTTGGTTTAGAATGATATATGGCAAGCAGCTTAAAAGAATTTTTCAAACTCTCCCAGCTTTCAGATACCAGCAGAAGTATTATTCTGTCCCTCTATTCTGAAAAGAAATCAACCGGTTGAATGAAATCCAGGAGTGCGTTCTTCAGGCTGCAAGGGTCATAAGCAGGAGCTCTCCGTAATACAAGTATGCTTGCTGTGTGCACTGCTCCCCTTGTTCCCCACAGCAAACACAGCATATGGGTAAGAAGTGATGCAGAGGAATGTTATATGGTGTATCTAGCCTCACAATAGCCTGTACTCTTATCTAGCCTGCAAGAAAAGCTCCTGAGGATTTCTTCTCTTGGCATACAGGAATAATGAGCCATTGAATCAGCTCAGTGGCAGGTGCTAGAAGGGTGGCAAAGGGAATGCAGCGAGGCCAGAGGAGATGACAGAAAAGGCTGTGCTTTCTTCCAGTGTTGAATTTATATTTCACGGATTTTGTAACTGTAAGTAAAAGAAGATGCTTTCAGTTGTGTAACTTTCTTCCTAAATACGAGTGAGGTTGTTTTGCCCCCCCCCCCCCCGCCCAGTCACATTTAGCATGTCTTTTCTCTCTTCTTTCCTAACAAGCTTTCTGTACTTTGCTGGAATATGCAGGAGCCTATCTTATCTTAGATGACATTTGGATTTATTATGATTGCAAGGCTAGCCTATAAGATCAGTTACTTCTTTTGCAGATTCAGCTCATTTTAGAGGTGTCATGAAAAAAATCTTACTTGTTCATCTTTAGTCCTTCTCTTGACCTAGTTCTGTTTGCTTTCTATTACAGAAATGTATTTTGGGCTTCTTTCTGCTTTACGTTCTTGTTCAAATCTCATATTGAGGTACAATGCAGACAGCCTCTATCTTTTCAACCTTCAGTTAGTTCTTGACTTTAGGTAACAGTATATTCAGGTAACAGTATATTTTGAAACTGTAGGTCAAAGATGGTAAGTCTTGCTTGCATTCAAGCTTAGAAGTCCACACAACTGAGAGATTAGTTAAGTTTGCCAGAATTTTACTTATATAATAATGGAGAATGCTGTCTCCCAATAGACTATTTTGTTTCTTATGTTGTAGAATGGAATCACCATGATTATTTAATACTAGTAGTATTTATAAATTACAGGTTAGGCATTCTGGAGTCAGCAGAACTCCTTGGAGATGAGTCTATTTTCTAATTATGTGTGGTGATGAATTTTCCTTATACTTATTGCTGCAAAAATATATTTGAAATTTTGATATCTTGTCAGGATTTAGGTTACTGTGTCTACTGTTCTATTCAAATTCCTATCTGTATCAAGGATGATCCAGCATGTTTTACATTTACCACTTATCCCTTTGATTTCCTTTTTTTAAAGTTCATTATAGATTCAGATCTCTTCTATGTCCTTACTCATTTATATAGATGCATGTTCGCTAGTTTGTGGGAAATACATCACTAGTCTATCAAAGAGTACTCAGAAAAAAGACATCTTTCCTTTGGGAAACAGGAGTTGTTTTGTGCTTTAAGAATTTGCTGTGAAAGCATCTCAGTGGGGCATTACGCATGTATTTAGCCTAAGGCACATAGCTATCTGCGCTGAAGTCAGTGGGATCATACACTTTGGATTTAAGCTCATTCATAAGTGACCTGGGCCCTAGGAGCTTGGACTTAGTTCATGTAGTGCCCCCTGTGAGACTGAATTTTTATAGATATTCAGTTGCCGTCACTTGCCTTAAATATAATTACGTTGTGGCTAAAAGTATATATAAAGTACAGTATTGCTAACAGATATGGTAGAAGACTAAGCTGTGTAGCCCAGCTGAGGAAATGTATAGTTACAGAGAGTTAATGTATGGACTAATTTCTTCTGAATTGTGGTACTAATAGCAGCATAGTTTAGAGGAAAAAAAGTCATATTATTAAATAAGTAATGATTATTTTTCCTAAAATAAATTTGGGGATGCTGTCTAGCTGTTTAATTTAATGTGTTTTCTAGGCATGGATATGAAAGAGAAAGATTTGAAAATACCACAAAATTTTTGTTTATATCACAAGGAAAATTAGAGTTGGTAGCAAAGCACAGTATGCTTATTTCAATTTCAAGAAAAAAAAATCCTTCAGAAGGTACTCTTCTCTAGTGAGGCTTAGTCCATACAAACTCTGATATTTTCCCAAAACAATGAAGGCATCATTCCTGACTCATTCTTAATCACCCAAGCAATGTAGAAATAGGTAATACGAAGACTTCACTCATAATAAATATTTTCTTTAAACAGATTCTTTTTTTTTTTTTTTTTTATAACTGCCAATTTTCTATACTCAGTAGTCTGAGGAGACCTGGAAAACGATTATGTGGAGGGGGAAAGAAAACCCACAGTAAAAACAACTTATTCAAGGTTCAGTTAGATGAGGTTCATTTAAAATCTCAGCATGCCTTTTAACCCACTAGACTCCTGTGTAAGAAGTGATGTGAGATTGGTTCTTTGATAAAATAGAAACAGATGAGAAGCAGATTAGGTCCCTCACTATCTCTCTCCTTAAATAAATTAATTTTATTTCTCTTGCATAAATATAGTGCCTGAATATTCTACATCTAGCAGAAGAAATTGTTGGGCCCTATGTCAATTATTTTTGTAGTAATTTCCACTGAAATGTCTTCAAGTCAGCCTAGAAAGTGCTACAGTCTGTGTTGCTCCTGAACAGAAGCTTTGTCCTTCTTGGCAGCCTTGATCACTTATGTACGTTCCTACATAACTAAATTAATCTGAATAGGGGATTCTTAACGAGGATATCTGATTTTTCTTACCTAAACCAAAGACCATGATCTCACAGTTTTGTTTCTGAATTTTGTATCTTGAGCCTGTATTTTCCAATAAATTTTCCCAGTAGGTGACTAAAACTATACTCCTGCTTTCTTCTCTTCCACACATATTTTCAAAAGATTTTTTGAGCACAGGTTTTTTACAGGATTTCCCATCTCTGACATGACCTATATGAGCATCTACAATACCTCCACTGGGAAAAATGAGTCAAAACCCAGTAACAGGCTTAAATGAGTTTATTTTGAAAGAGCTTGTATGTTGTAGAATCGGATCACAATTTCTGGAAAAGCAGTTTTATCTCAGCAAGCGGAGGCTGGATCTACTGAGCTTTAATGGCATCTTAGTTCCTATCTGAGTATGTGGTCTGTGCCGTTAAGTGCTTTAACCTCCACTCCTTACATTTCTGGTTAGGTACCAAGTAATCAAATCATTTATAGAGGCATCACGCACTGATTAAAGTGGTTTTATGGAGTTATGGAGCACTCACCATTCAAGTGTCAGATGTTATGATTTGATAAAAATCAAAATACTGTCCTTATTTTCTTTATGTGATGCAGTGCATACATACAGTAAATAGGGTATGTATGGATGCAAAAGTAAAATAGGCTAGGTATAGACTACTTACAGGAGGAATAGATCTATGAAGCCATTGTTCTTTAGGTTGTTAGCAACGTGGTGAGCTGTAATTTCTCATGTGCTGATGCAGCTTTCCATACTTAGTCGGACTTGGCCTTCTGCTCTTCAATGATCTCAGTAGTTTTCTTCTGGGTTTTTTTTTCCTTGCTATTCATATGCATCATTCTGTGTAGTATAGCTGTCCAGATTGCAAGAATAAGCTGGTAACTTTTCACACCTTTTAGTGTACCAAAGTATTTAAAAAATAGTAGCCAGTGTGATGTCTGAGCAGAGGATAGGGTTTAGAAGTATTTATCTGGGGATTTTTTTTTTTTTTGCAGTCTTTCACCTTAGAATGTAACGTAGCAGCTTAAAAAGGTCTAATTGTATTTTCCATAGCAAATACCATAGGGAGTATTACACTGTGTTTATTGTACAGCTTTGGACTGTTTCCTGTGAATTTTTTCAAAACCCTTTTCCTTAACTGGTACTTATTCTCAAAAATTATCATGTACTATCCTGAGAAGATTTAAGTGTGTTTGTGTGAGATAACATTACAGAAACAAGACTTCTTGCATGCCGAAAATACTTAAAACTCCTTATTTATTTTCTTAATTCTTGAGGTGGCAGCAAAGCAATGCTGCTGAGTCACTACTGATTAATAGTTCTACAGTTTGTCACTTGAAAATGGGAATAAGAGCAGTTCACATATTCTGGAGGTGACGCAGCAGACATTTTAAAAAGGGAGTTCTCATGGACAGTGTGAGAGTTACATAGAGTTTCTAACAAAGAAGTAACCTTGAATTTCATTCGTCTTCAAGGAGCAAGTTGTCTCTTCCTGTTAATGTAGTAAGTGGGGATTTGTGGCTGTGATCTAGGGATCTCTTCATGCCCTGTAGCACTTGTTGAGTATTTGGAGAGTAGTTTGGAAGGGAACGTAATATTCAATACATTGTTAGATGATTTTTTTCAACATTTTTGGTAAAAGGAAATCTTGCATTGGTAAGGTAGTGATAAACTTTCTTAGATGCATATTGGCTTTGAGAACAGCAACAAGTGTTTTATGTTCCCTGTAGAATTTTATAAACAGATCTACTTTAAAGAAATATTTGTGTTAGGAACTTGGTTTCAGTTTCCAAATGGATGCAGAACTGTGCTTTGCTTTTGAAAGTATCCCTAGCAAACTGATTGGTAAAGATCTAATTTTGCTCCAGTTATAAAATGCCAAACAGCTTAAATTTGTTATTGTATCAGACTGTCTTCCTCAGTCTTTTGTTTGATGCTTTATGATGTTAGAGTTGATTCAGCTCTGATGGCACTGGGGAGGGGCAAGGATAACCTGAATTTCACAGATTCATATCTTCTAGTGTAGACTTGCTGGTTTCCTTAGAGATGTAGTATATTACATACACTAAAACAAATGGATGTAAAATATCGTTTGGAGGTTTATTTTAGTCATGTACTGTCATTTTAAATGGGTGACTATTGAGTCAGATGAAAGAATTTACTTCCAGTGACTTTGGAGAGAGTGACATTTGATTCATGTTCCTCTTTCACATTTGTACCCAGTAGGGAACTGTCTGGTAAGGTGAGATCTCGTGTATCTTTCACATAATTCAGAGACATTCTAACGGTGCATTTAGCGCTTAAGGGGATCGTGCAGATTTGTGGATTCCCTGTGGTACCTCTGGTCCAGAAATCAATAATTATGCAGACACAAAAATGTTATAGGTTTGGTTGTTGGATTTCTGGGTTTTGAGGAGGAAAAAAGGAAAGAGTAGGTGAGAAGGGGAGAAATATTTTTCTTGTTAGTTTTGATTTTTTTTTTTTTTTTTAACTGGATACAGCTAGAGGCTTTGTAAACATTAACAAATACGAATGAATATATTTTTAAACTAGTTTTACTTGATAAATATCCTAAATTAAACCAGCACTAACTTTCCCCTTTTATATATTCTTTTGTATTCTGAACAGCTTCTTTTCTGGTATGTTTTATGGTCTTCCCAGAAACTGTAATGGAATTACAGCCCTACTCTGGACAAGCAGAAATAAATCATAGAGTTTACAGGAAAAGTGTGTAGTCTTGATTCAGGAAAGCTGAGATCTGCTTCTATCTGTGCCACAGATTCTCTATGTAGTCCTTTGCAAGATACTCTATTTTATTTGCTCCTCAGTATTTCTCTCTCACATAAGGATCCTGTTAGGATGCATTCTTTACTTCATAGGTGTTTATATACTGGGATTCCAAGTGCCATAATATATCCAGCAGTTTAATAACTTAAAGTAAGTGTTTTGCAAATAAGATTCTGATACAAACTGGATCGTTTGAGAAATGTTTTGTTACACCTTTTTTTGCTGTAATTTTGCAAGTGATGGTTACTCAACAAAACAGAAAGTAAATAGCTTTAAAATTGACAATGATGAAACAAAATGCTCTACAGGGAGCTCAGTCTCTTGATTGACAGTGAATAGAAGCAAACAGGAGATGCTGATCTGGAGTATCAGGAATGAGGATCATCAAGAGCTGCATCCTCAGGCTGTGATAATGAGCCTGGACTGAAGGGGCTGGTCCAAGGGCTCCAGTGCTCTGTGCTGTCTTTCTGCCTTCAGCAGGTCTATAGGTGTGCTCTCATCATACATATTGTACCAACATGTAAAACATACTTAGTTCACAAGTATTTACTCTGTATGTGCGTCCATATTTTAACTGAAGCTCTTCATCCTGAAGAATCTCAAAATACTTCATGGCATCACAAGCAACATTAATGGAATTGTATCCCTAATTGTATTCTTAGTTTAAAACCCAATTTGGAAAACAAACTACAAAGAGGGAAAAAAGCCCTACAAGCCACCAAGATGACAAAACTGAGCCATTTTTGTCATCTACACTTACCAGTATGCCCTATACCCAATCATAGATTGGATTGTTTTGTGACATTCTGGATCCTGTGATTATAAGACCTTCTCCTCTGTACGGTTTCCTGGCATCCACTAGTATTGAGAGTTTAGATGCTTCTGCTATAGAAATTACTAATTATGATATTGCTAACATCTGTTTATTTGCAGAAGTGGAAAAGTACTTTCTTTGAAAACTAGAAGAAAGTACAGAAATTTTGAAAGAACACATAATTGACCATCCCTACTTGTGTGAAAAATATTATGGCATATTTCATCCAGCCAACAAACATAGATTTTCAGTATTATCAGTAGTGTTAGGCTTATGTTAATGAACTAAGCATCTGTCTGTCTATGCCGTAACTATGAAAAGGCACAGCATCATCTTGCACAATATAGGGACAGGGAGCCAGTGCTCTTGTCAAAGAAACAGAACCAATCCCCAAGTCGCAGGTGTTTCCTGCTCTTCCAGTGGTTTCTCATCTAAATACTGGTCGAGCCTAATGCAGTCTGTGTCATGATGGGGAGATCACAGCCTGGAATACCACGCCTGAAAATTGATCAGTTAAATGCAGTCATATCAATTTAAAGGCAAATCGCGTGATACTTTTTGTGATAAGTGACCGATAGCGCTAATCTTGCAAGCTATCCCAAGTAAGCTGTTGGTGCTGTTCACTCAGTCTTTGGCTCGTTTGGCTAAATATCCAGGCAGAAGCTAAGTCCCTAGGACTTAAGACGTGTCTTAACTGCAGTCCTTGGTTAGTATTAACAGCGGGCATTTTGAGTGTCTAGGTTGACATCCAGAGATGTATCACTTTTTTTCTACAATGTCTCTGACTGTCCTCAGAGCATGAGCGCAGGCAACTTCGAACTGTTACTTCTACACCTGGTCACTCTCTCTCCTCTTTTCTCTCTATCACTGCCCAAGGCTGAAATTCATATTGCCTAATTTCAGAAATCTGCTTTTGAACCATCAAGGACTCCTACACTCGGTGGCCAATGAGCACGACTGCTTGTCGTGAGACATACTTCAGATATGCCCATTTCTCTGCATGGGCTATAAAGGAGTCTAAACAAGTAACCCAGGTGTAGATGCCTGCTGACGTGAATCCTGCTGTTGTTTTTGTGGATTCTACCTTGGCTTCTTGAAACAGCTATAAGGGCTCAATCTGTGTTTTGCTTGCAAGTGGGTTGTATTTGAGAAGTGCTTGATGCCTGTTAGGTTCTGCAGTAAAGCTGTAGTCACATGCATACAGATACATATCTGCAGAATCTTAGTGCTCTTACTTGTCTTTTATTTATTTTCCTGGTAGACCATTATTGATGTGGTCTTGCAGAGCGTGATCGCAAAGCCTCTTGAAGTTGCTGGCGAGGTTTCCTTGATCCTGATTTTTCAATGGCTTTTGCATGTGCACTTGATTAATCAAACTGTTGCTTATTTGTTTAATTAATTAAACCCAGTGTGTTTGAAGGCTCAAAAAGCAATGGAGTAAGCAGTCTATAATTGACTGAAATGGGAATTCCATTTGAAGAACTGCTGGAGAATCAAGTTCACTATGTAATCTTAAAATGCAGACCACTTTTATTGTTTATGTATGCAGCTCCTGTTCATTATGCTGAAATTGAGCTGAAAATTTTTTTCTTTTGCTGCCATTAATTTTAATTTTTAAATTCAAAGCAAATTAAGTTGTTAACTTCAACAGCTATAGAGATGACTTCCTAAATATGAGATAAACTCAATCTCCAGCTATGCCTAACAAGCCTCATTTTACTGGGTTGTTTCCAAATACCTGCAGTGGAAGCCAATGTATTTGAAAAAGAATTTGTCATGATTGCTCCAACTAGTATAAACTGCTCGTTGACAGCAGTAGGCAAATAACCCTAAAGCTTACTGTTGAAATTTTACATGCCAGCTTTACCTCTTTCATTGCTAATCACTAACCAGCGGCATTCAGTTCACCTCGTAGGGTTGGATAACGCAGAAGTTACAGATGGAAAATGCTAATTACCTCATCTGTCGTGTTCATTTTTGTTTGTTTTTCTTCTTCCTTTTTCCTGCCAATACAGGATGTTTCCTACAGTGTGTTTCCTATCAGCTTTCCATTACCTCAGTTATGAGACTGCGTCCAGTTGCCTTGAGTTTTCCATGTTTCAGCTTTTTCCTTATTTTGATTCGTATCTAGCATTCATAGATGAGTGATGCCTGAAGTGATGCAGAGGAAAAATAGATGGTGAGATGAGTGAACAGATGTGTCTAAGGTTCCACTGTTGTGTTTCTTACCTCTGTGATCCTGATTCTTAATCAAAATCATATTTTTTATGATTTTCTGTAACAGACACTTACTTGAAACTTAACAGATACTGATCTGAGATGTGAATCTCTTCCCCCCCCCCCCCCGATGTGCGTAACAAATCAGAAACACTTTTTTTCTGATGTAGGCAACTTTATTATTTAAACTGCACTTTGTGATGTAAAAGAAGTAAAAGAGATGATCTTGAAACTGCCATGTTACTAATCAACTGACAGTTTAAACCTCGTTGCCACAGAGATTTAGTTCAGTCTCTTAATACATGCGGAGCTGTAAATACAAGCAGTTACCACATTGTATTTGTTTTCCTTCGTGACTTCCGTGAAGCAATCTGGTTTCTTCATTGTAGTAAGGAAAACGTACAGGTAAATACTATCTTATTCAGTAAGTTAGCTTCTGTTGCATATTCTCATTCTAATCTGCTCACTTTCTTACAAAACTAAATGTCCAGACTTTTAAAATTTTGTTTGATCTTTTACTTCATTAGTGGAGGAAAGAGTGTAAAAAGGAGGAAGTCATCTATTTTTCTCTTCTTGGTCTTAATGACTATTTTTCTCTTCTTAGTCTTGTCTACACTACACCAGGCCTGCTGGTGACAGATGGGGTACACCTGTCTCAAAGGGGGAAAAGGATCCTTGCACAGGAGTTAGCAGGGCTCATTGAAAAAGCTTTAAACTAGGTTTGAAGGGGGACAGGGATAAAACCAGGAGATAAGCTAGAGATAACCCTGGGGGTGGCACGTCAGTGTTTGAGGGACAGTGTGCTAGTGAGGTCCTTTGATCTGCCGTCTCAGTGGAGGTAGGGGATGGAGATCCATGCGGCAGCAAAGACGCAAGGATTATTGACGTGCTAGAAACCACGGAAGCGCCTGAGAACAGTCACATAGGAATTAGGGCCTCTCCCCCCAAAAAGGTGTTGGGATCAATAGCCCAACTGAAGTGCATCTATGGCAGTGCACGCAGCATGGGCAACAAACAGGAGGAGCTGGAAGCCATTGTGCAGCAGGTAAACTATGATATAGTTGCCATCACAGAAACACGGTGGGATGACTCGCACACCTGGAGTGCTGCAAAGAAGAGGCTACAAACACTTCAGAAAGGATAGGCAAGGAGGGAGAGGCAGTGGGGTAGCTCTGTGTGTTAGGGGGTGTTTTGACTGTCTAAAGCTTAATGATGGTGACCATAGGGTTGTTTATGGGTAAGACTCGGGGGGAAGGCCGACAAGGCAGATATCATGGTGGGAGTCTGTTATAGAGCACCCACCCAGGATGCAGAGGCAAATGAAATATTCTATAAGCAGGTGGGAGAAGTCTCCAATTGCTAGCCCTTGTTTTCGTGTGGGACGTCAACTTACCAGATGTCTGCTGGAAATAAAACACAGCAGAGAGGAAACAGTCTAGGAGGTTCCTGGCATGTGTGGAAGCTGATAACTTCCTGACACAGCTGGTGAGGGAGCCAGCTAGGGAAGGCGCCTCGCTGGACCTCTTGTTTGTGAACAGAGAAGGCCTGGTGGGTGATGTGATGGTTGGAGACTGTCTCGGGCACAGCGATCATGAAATGATAGAATTTTTGATTCTCAGAGAAGTAAGGAGGGGGGTCAGCAGAACTGCTGCTACCTTGGCCTTGCAGAGGGCAGACGTTGGCCTGTTTAGGGGCCTGGTTGACAGAGTCCCTTGGGAGGCAGGCCTGAAGGGCAAAGGAGTCCGGACACGCTTCAAGAAGGAAATCTTAAAGGCGTAGGAGCAGGCTGTGCCCATGTGCCAAAAGACGAGACGACGGGGAAGACGACTGGCGTGGCTGAACAGGGAGCTTTGGCTGGAACTCAGGAAAAAAAGGAGAGTTTAGGACCTTTGGAAGAAGGGGCAGGCCACTCAGGAGGACTGCAAGGATGTCATGAGGGTCACACACGGAGAAAATTAGAAGGGCTAAAACCCAACTCGAACTTAATCTGGCTTCTGCCATGAAAGACAATAAAAAAAAGTTTCTATAAATCCATTCGCAACAAAAGGAGGGCCAAGGAGAATCTCCATCCTTTATTGGGTGCAGGGGAAAACATAGTGGCAAAGGATGAGGAAAAGGCTGAGGTGCTTAATGCCTTCTTTGCCTCAGTCTTTAGCAGTCTGACCAGTTGTTCTCAGGGTACCCAGCCCCCTGAGCTGGAAGACAGGGACGGGGAGCAGAATGAAGCCCTCATAACCCAAGGGGAAACGGTCAGCAATCTGCTACACCGCTTAGACACACAGAAGTCTATGGGGCTGGATGGGATCCACCCAGGGGTACTGAGGGAGCTGGTGGAAGCGCTCACCAAGCCACCTCCCATCATCTGCCAGCACTCCTGGCTAACTGGGGAGGTCCCAGTTGACTGGAGGTTAGCAAATGTGATGCCCATATACAAGAAGGGCTGGAAGGAGGATCCAGGGAACTCCAGGCCTGTCAGTCTGACCTCGGTGCTGGGGAGGGCTACGGAGCAGACCATCTTAAGTGACATCATGTGGCACATACGGGATAACCAGGTGATCAGGCCCAGTCAGCATGGGTTTATGAAAGGCAGGTCCTGCTTCACTAACCTGATCTCCTTCTAGGACAAGGTGACACGCTTAGTGGATGAGGCAAAGGCTGTGGATGTTGTCTACTTGGGCTTTAGTAAGGCCTTTGACACTGTTTCCCACAGCATTCTCCTGGAGAAAGTGGCTGCTCATGGCTTGGACGGGCATGCACTTCACTGGGTAAAAAACTGTCTGGATGGCTGGGCCCAAAGAGTTGTGGTGAATGGAGTCAAATCCAGTTGGTGGCTGGTCACAAGTGGTGTTCCCTAGGGCTCAGTATTGGGGCCACTTCTGTTTAATACCTTTATCAGTGATCTGGACAAGGGGATTGAGTGCACCCTCAGTAAGTTTGCAGACGAGACCAAGTTGGGTGGGAGTGTTGATCTGCTGGAGGGTAGGAAGGCTCTGCAGAGGGACCTGGACAGGCTGGATCGATGGGCCGAGGCCAGCTGTATGAGGTTCAACAAGGCTCAGTGCCGGGTCCTGCGCTTGGCTCACAACAATCCCATGCAATGCTACAGGCTTGGGGAAGAGTGGCTGGAGAGCTGCCTGGTGGAAAAGGACCTGGGGGTGTTGGTTGACAGCTAGCTGAACATGAGCCAGCAGTGTGCCCAGGTGGCCAAGAAGGCCAATGGCATCCTGGCTTGTATCAGGAATAGTGTGGCCTGCCTGACCAGGGAGGTGATACTTGGCACTGGTGAGGTTGCACCTTGAGTACTGTGTTCAGTTTTGGGCCCCTCACTACAAGAAGAACACTGAGGTGCTGGAGCGTGTCCAGAGAAGGGCAAGGAAGCCAGTGAAGGGTCTAGAGCACAAGTCTTATGAGGAGC
This sequence comes from Nipponia nippon, assembly GCF_047370975.1. Classification (NCBI taxonomy): domain Eukaryota; kingdom Metazoa; phylum Chordata; class Aves; order Pelecaniformes; family Threskiornithidae; genus Nipponia; species Nipponia nippon. The sequence continues at coordinate 51,256,214 of NW_028262380.1, forward strand.
AGCTGAGGGAACTGAGGTTGTTTAGCCTGGAGAGAAGGAGGCTCTGGGGGGAGACCTTATCGCTCTCTACATCTACCTGAAAGGAGGTTGTAGCGAGGTGGGGGTCGGTCTCTTCTGCCAAGTAACAAGCGATAGGAGAAGAGGAAATGGCCTCAAGCTGTGCCAGGGGAAGTTTAGTTTGGATATTAGGAAGAATTTCTTCACCGTAAGGGTTGTCAAGTGTTGGACCAGGCTGCCCAGGGAAGTGGTTGAGTCCCCATCCCTGGAGGTATTTGAGACATGTAGATGTGGTGCTTAGGGACGTGGTTTAGTGGTGGACTTGGCAGTGCTAGGTTAACAGTTGGACTTGATGACTTTAGAGGTCTTTCCCAACCTAAAAGATTCTTTGATTCTATGATTCTAATCAACACATTTTTCCAGTCAACAGAACTGTGAGCTGCTTCGGATTTTTATTAGTGATGATTCCTATCCTAAAAAGAAACTGAGAGGCTACGTTAAACATTCTGATGTTGCCATGAGGGAAATGACAAAGGTTGTAGTAATAAATGGAGCATATTTGCTCTAGAATAATTTTGAGACTAAATGCAGGGCCTTATGAGACTCTCCCGTACATGGTCATGCTGAGATGGTGCTTTCAGAAAATACATACATGGTCCCTAAAATAGTACAAACATTCCTATATCTTTTGGTGTTTCAATAGAACTCTCAAAGGCGAATGGTTTGGCTTTGGTCAGATAAATTTGCTCTTTAACTTTCGGATCTACACTTTGTCTTTGCTTTTCTATGTTTGACCATCCATGAGTGCTTATTGGGTGCCTAAATATAATCAGTAATAGTACCACTTTTAGTAGTTTGGTTTTGGTGCTCATGTTGCTCTTAAAAGATAACTTCTTTTTCTAAGCCTTGCTGTCATTAAATGAAGTGTATTTCCCAAAGTATTCCATGTTTACATGGAAAATAAATAACAACAGAACTCAATTTACCATCCGAGGACTGGAGAAAAGTTTAGACTTCTGCGTATGCCACGAAGCTGGAGGTCCCAGAAGACTGTATTAAAGGTAAGAAACACCTTTAGCCCTGGAAGACTGCTGATGAACATGAGTAGCTCAGTAGTGTAAATTCCTCATCTGTGCCCATGTACAGCAGGATCACACTTTCATCAGCTCATTGTTCATTCAAGACTGTGTTAGTTAATGTGCTTTTTGCTTAGTAGTCTCTTTATGTTAGAAATCATAATTTTGATTTGTTTGCCATAATCCTTACCATCACTGTTTGGTATCAGCTGCTCTGGATGAATACTACTGCTATGAAATAACAAAATAAATCAGAAAATAGATAATATTCTGAAATAAGAAAGAATTCACTCTTTTATATGTGTCTGTTTGTATAATCTTTGTTGTAAGAGAGAATTTAGATGCAGCTGAAGGATTTGCATGGTAACTAGAGTGTGGAGAAGCTAAATCCTAGCAAAACAGTGAAGGCAGATTCCTTCCAGATGATCCAGAGCAAGAGATTTGTGTTTATTAACAGCTTGTATGACAAATTGTACCAACTTAACTGTATTGGTTTAGAAACAGGTGGAGCGTAACTGCTGTCATACATGGACATACTTTTACCTTGGTTTAACAGTGCCTCACTGTTTTATTTTAAATTAATTATCACTTCTGTTGTTGGAGCTGTTTTTCATGTATAGGTATCTGCACAGTTTTATCCTTTACTCTCTAGCAAAAGAAGTTGAAACATCTTTTAATAAATTACCTGAACAGCACTGTGTGGACTGAGGTTCTGGCAGTGAGTAAGTCTCCAAAGTCAATGCATTTTAATGTAACAGCAGCCTCAACCATGTAAGACTCTCTGATAGTCTCTGAAAATTTCAGAGAAGCTGGAAAATAAGTGATATAGCTGTACTATGTGCAGCATAAATAGTACTACAATAGCATTCAGTTGTTTGAGTGAGTACTCAGTAGAGTCTCAGAGGCTTTAAGGGAAGCGCTCTGGGGGTATGTGGTCAGCTGCAGGTAGCTAGATCTGTCATGCCTATCTCCACGTGGTGTTTCTTAACATGCTTTGTTACAGTGCCTTGAATTGGTAGGATGAGTGTAGAGGATGTAAGCCTAATTGGGAGGAGGAAGAAAGTCTCTGAACACTTTCATCTGTGAGTGTCTGTCAGAAACATGAAAGACTATTCCTGTGGTACTTAATTAAGCCTTGAGTCCTTGTAAAGAAAACAGCAAACAATTAATTAATGATTAAAATTAACTGTGTGTCCTTTGTGTAGTGATTTATATACATAATTAATGCTGTAGCATTTTAACGTGTTAGCTGTCCTTTACAGAGCCGGGTAATAAATGGTGGCTTCAGAGGGTGTTACTTAAAATTCAAATTAACGTTTACTCCAAAAAACTCTTAGTGCTAAGAAGATAACTGGAAGCAAGAGTGAGCACCCCTTCAATTTTATATGTCTGTGAAGAGAAGTCGATCTTGCACAGGGACTACATTATTGTACATGGCTGCTTTAGCTAGCTAGACAGGCTATTTCTGTTTCTAGTAAATGGATGCTTTATACTGCTTATGTTCCGAAGCTACCGAGAGGACTGATTAAGCAGCCATGTCGAACTATACATATATGTAAGATATTAGTGCTCAGTTCGAGTTATCCCAGTTTTCCTCAGCTAAGGGTCTATGTCTTCGTTTTTAAAGGTATCGTTGTGCTTTGCATTGCAAGACCTAACTGACCTCAAAGGACAGGTCTTATTTTATAAAAGCACTTGGTTACTTCGGGTTCTTCTTTTGACTTTGAGTGAGCCTCCCAGGAGGCTGACAGACTGTTGAAATCAGACCAAAGTCCAGAGTCCAAAAAGAGCTAGGTGTTGTGTTTTGTAGTTGTTAAAACTTTTAGATCTACTGAAGCTGGTTCAGTTAAGCCCTACAGCCTAAGCAAAGAAACGCACACATCTGTGTTAAAAACTTGGGCCCTAGCTTTACCTTTTCGCATGATGGACAAAATGGAAGGCTGGAATTCAGAAAACAGGCGCTCAATGCACTGATCTGCTTACTGGAGTTTTGCTGTATCAGTGATGGATTTAGGAATGATGACCATTTTCTCTTATTTCTAGCCTTTTTGTCTGTGCTCCAGTTTTGTCTGAAAAAGGTTATTTCAAGGTTCACTCAAAATGCACTTCCAGTTTAACTGTGATATCTTGTACGCTTAACTACTTTTAAAAATCCTTAGAGCTTAAAATAGTCTTTGAAAACAGTGTTTTACTTTATAAAGGAATATGCTTTTATGATCCTGCAAATAGGGAGTTTCAACTACAAGCATTGATTGGAAATATGAAGATATAAAGGAGAGCTGTGATTCAGTGGCTATAAAGTGCTTGAATGGAATATGTGAATTAAGGAAAGCAGCAATTCAGTGGATATAACATGCTTGAAATATGTGAATTAAAGCCACAAGGAAAAATTACTGTAGAAGTATGCTTTGGTAGAAATGGGGAATTTTTAATTATTTTATTTCTTACTGTACCTATGACTGTAGTCTACCTACATTTGAGATAATAAGGAGTTAGATATATATATTTCAGTGAAAAGGTGATAATTTGTTTCATAAAAATTAATTTGTAAGTACAGGGAATTCCTATATATAGATATTACAATAAAAAGGCCAGAATAACATAGTAACCTGGGAGTTTCTGTTCTGGATTAGAGCTATGTCTGTTCTCATCCATTCTCCTGTCTTTACCTGGGAGACCTTAGCAATAGAGAAGAGAAACTCATCTTTTTGTAGAAAAGATCTTGCTGAACTTAATATATTTTCTTTGTAACATGGCATATGCTCAAAACTTTTTTGCTCAAAAGTTTTTTACTCAAAACCACAAAGAAGATAACAGCACGAAAGGCCAAATTAATCCCTCATATAACTTTCTGCACCCTGAATGTATTCTTAAGCATTAGGGAAAACTTGTGTGGTTTGATTATCTGATGTATCGCAATAAGTGTATCCTATCCTTCTGCACGCTCATCCCCACCTCCACCCCAGCCCCTCTGCCAAAGTTGTTGTTTGTATGTACCTGAAACCAGCAAAGGCCAAAACATGTTGATGGCACAGTTTGTGGTCTTGAGCTGTGACCCTGGACCACAAAGAGCGTGTTGTAGGCAGAATAATTCTGATCGTGTTTATTTGCTTATGTGTCAGTAAATTTAATGTTTACCTGCATGTTATATAATTATTTTAAAATCTTATATGGTATTCTTAATTTCAGCAGTAATTAGCAACCTGGTAACAACTTAACTATGTCTATAGAGGCTGTGGTTTTTAAGTAAATGTTTATCAGCATCCCTAAAAATGTACGCCAATGAAAACAAAATCCAAAAAGAGTATTGCATTTCGAGCAACTACAGGTTTAGTCGTACACTGTAAAATCAACACAGGTTACTGAGAAATTGAATGATAATCGCTCTCTATCCAGTACCTAATAAATAAAGGTTAATCAGATTCTTAAACAGCAAATTCTTCTACTAAGTGTACTTCTGCCACCATTCCCATTATATACCATTATATATCAGGGTCACGACCGTGCTTATGCCTTTGCTAGATCCCGTGGGACTTTTTTACAGTGTAAGGTCTCCATGGTAAGTGCGCTCTGTATCAGGGAGGCAATGGTAGATATCTGAAGCCCGTAAGAAGTTCAGACATGTAAAAGAGTAGAAAAAGAATTAAAATGCAAGGTGTGATTATGTTTTGTTTTTCTTAGTGAGTCAAAATGCTTTTTGACATTAGCAGTAACTTTGCTGATTAGATATGGTCCCTGAGAGCTAGTTTCTGAATTAACTGAGTACTGGGTGAATTTCAAAGGCACAAGGAAAATAAATGGCTAAACCTTTTTGTTGTGCTTTTACAAACTTTTCTTCATGTTCGCATAGAAAAGTAGTCCGCAGCACTCCACAGAAATGAGCATTTGTTTGCCTATTTTTATTCAGTGTACAAAATGCAGTGCCTGCATGTTCTGTGTGCTTTTTTCCTTACTAATATTAGTAAGATTTTGCACTTGATTTGACCGGGAACTGGAGCTTTCTGAGATAACTGCCCACTTGAACATGCACCTTAATACACAGTGTAAGCCACTTAAGTGGATTGCTCGCTTCTTCATCACTGATTACTAGGTTCTTAAAAATGCAAAGTTAGTGCTGTGTTAATGTAAATTTTACTATGTAAAATTTTTAAAGTTGACTACTGTTGTTGAATGTTCTTATCCTAATAGCCTTACTAATTTATGTACATGACAAAGCATTCCTGCAAATTATATGCAAGAGTAATTTCTATTATGTTGGACTTTAGCATTCTCACATTGTGGTAATAGTAACTAAACTGTGAAAATACCACTCAAGGGAATGCAGCTCCATAGTCAAAACTGTGAAATACCTGTTTAACAGCACAGTAATAGTTTACCTGCAAACAGAGCTTGCGATGTACAAAGTACTTCTATTTTCTCTGTAGAAATATTTATAAGATACTCCATACAAATTGATTTCAGCCCTTGCCTTTGTTGTTTGTTCAGTGAAAAATCAGAAAATTTGTTTTAAATGGGCAGTCACGTTTTCCTAAAAATCAAGAGCAGACACACTCTGTAACTGGGAGAGGAAAGGTCGTCTTTCTATTTAGTAGACAGAGAGAGAAGCGGCAGGAATTGCATGTCTCCTGCTTGCCTCTACAGAAATACAGGTGAAAAGGAAACAAGTGGCCAAAGCTTCCCATCAGGAGTGGTGTTTTGCAGCTTGCCAGTTCACTTACCTGTAAAGCTGATGACACGTGGGAGGGAGGGAGGGAGGGAGCAAGCCACCTCAGTATGCAATAAATTATTTTCTTTTTGTTGTTAAGTATTCTAAGCAACATACACCGTACGCATTAGACAAGCCTTTTCCCAAACAAGCTTAACAGCAATGAGGTTTCTCATGTACCTGTTTCTTCTTATCCCTTCAACATCAAGGAGAGGTTAACTGGACTCTTAAGTTTTCTGTTCAGCATGTTTGTTATTCTTAGATGTGTGGTAGCGTCCGTGGTATGCTATTAACAGGAGTGACCAGTATTAGCCTTCAAATGACAATATGCATGCATAAATGTAGACTGTATATACAATTTCAGGGAACTCTTACTTTAAAAAAGCTTTCCAGTTCAATTTTTTAGATAGAACTTATAAAGCTTACAGATATTTAAGCTATGGCATAGCTATTATTAAGTATTATTAAATTAAATGTTATTAAATGCTTAAACATCTTTCATGTACTCTTGTAAATTTTTCTTTCATGTTCATCATTAACAATGAAACGGTAGTGTTGATAAGCTTAAAATTTGGTATATTGCTGTCATCCGTACTCTGTGAACGCGGAGACCTTAGTCAGAGGGCAGGGCTCTGCTGGCAGGGATCACAACAAGGTATGGCCAGCTTCAAATACTCAAAAAATAATTTAGTTTATAAGTGCTGAGATTTTTAAAATGCAGAAGAATTTGTATTTTTTCTTTGCCTTCCAGTTTCAGTGGCATACTGTAGTCTTATTTTCAGACTCTGCTTACAATCTCAGGTAAGCCTATAAAAACAAGGAAGAGTTAGACTGAGCCTTCACTCGAAGATGGATGAAATAAAGCAGTTCAGCAGTTCCGTTTCCTCCAAAGGTGCCTTGGGAAGCACCATTGACGTAAAGTAGGAGTTGACCCCTTATTTGCCTTTGCTTAACTGGGCAGAGAAATTTCCTGTAGCGCTTGCCACCATGGCCCTGGCAGCTGGCTTGTGGGGCTGGGGCTACCAGGCCTTACCTGCTGGCAGGACCATGCCCACCTGTGTCTCACCTGCTGTCAGGAGCTGGCAGTAACCGCTTGGAGCCTTCTTCCCTTCCCGACCGTGGGCACTGCACATCACGCTGAGCATCACTGCAGCGTGTGGTGGGGCCTACAGTCCCTTTCAGTCCTCATTGTTTTCTGAGATTTCTGCTGGGATAAGTCCGGAACAATACAGCCTTGCTCCAGGAATATATCTGGTAGTGTTGACATCCTGGATGTAGATGTTTTTTGTTTGTTTGTTTGTTTTTTTAGTGTGAGTATAAACTAACACTTGTGAAGCTCTGTGTGAGTACCTGAATAAATGCACTATTTTCTTAAAAAGCTTTCAGTTTCTGACAGTAAAAGTGATGCTTGTTTGGTATTAAGCACTTGGGAAAACAAAAGCATTTATTTTCATGCCTTCTATTCACTAGAAAATTGGGTAGGATGTCAAAAGGTTTTTCTGCCTTTCCTTTTAGTGGCTCTAGCAAGCAAAACACCATTCCTGTTGAGATTTCAAAGCGAGAAGCTGGAGACTGGAAGGTGGTACTAACCCAGTAGTTACCTGAATCTTGGTTAGTTAGTTGAGACATTTACTGTGGAGCCTATCAAGGGAACCCTCTCTCGTTTGACAAGCTCTCTTTAAAATCAATTCATCATTTACTGCAGTTTTATTTTTACTTGTTTGGAAGACATTGTGTAAGTATCAGTGTACGTTACCCAAAAATTCGTACAACATGGCTGCGTTTTGCCATCTTTCAAGGACGTTCTTCTGGGGATGTACCTGTATGACTGTGTAAGTCCCCTCCAAATGCTTGTGACGAGATTGCTTTTAGTAGTAGTGTCTTGGCATGCAAACATTTCTTATGATGTTTCATTGTTCTATGAGAAATTATAAAACCCCCAAAACCCAAAATGATTGTTACTTCCCTTGTTTTCCATGTGTCAGCAAGGCAGAACCTGGAGATTGCCTAATACATTGCTATGTGCTGAACTTCGAACTGGTTTTGATTAGTTTAGTTAGAAATATTCCTTCATTCTCTTTATATTCATGACAAGTTAGATATTCCATAACTAAGAGAGAGAGAACAGAGCTAGTGCGTGTGGTAATTGACTGTACAGCCCTCTGTGCATCAGCAGAAGGACCTCATCACTGCTAACCTCCACAGCAGGCTCCACGTCTTCATGTTACAGTGTTTAATTGAGGTGTGGGAAACTCCTACTGAGAACTCATGCTGGGTGCATTAGCTGTATCCTGGACTTTACATAAGGTTTTATTTTTGATACACTTTGTATACACCTTTTCAATGCATTTCCTTATTATTTAGAGGCATAACTGGATGGTTTTAACATTAAGCTGTTTCTGCAGAAAGAGGATTGAAGTGGGGACTGTATGTCATCTCACAGTTTCCTTCTGGTTTACTAAAATTTCTCTTGCTCTCAACGTATTCTTGCAACTAGAAGACAAGCTACCTCCTCTGGCTCCTACAGGACTAAGCCAACATCAGAAAATTGCAAAGGGAACGTAAGTGTGACCCCCAAACTGGTTAAAACTTCCTGCCCCTTAGGTTTTAGCTGCTAGGTTAGACACCAAGCTGAGGGCTGTTATTACTGACTGATACAGTCAGAAATAGTGACTTCCACTGTTCTGGAAAGACACCACTTGTTGGCTGCTTTTTTAATAAATAAAATGGTTAAAATAGTTACATAAGGAAGGAAAGTTTCACATATCCCGCAGTAAATGTGTGTCTTTGAGATCTTCCTGGTCAACCTTGTTCCCACAATCATCCTGACTCTCAAACTTAATTTTCAGTCTTTAGCGACTTGTTACATCTTTGAATTTCAAGGGACTGGGGAGGAGTGCTGGCCCTTCTGTCATTCTTGAACTTCCTTGGGAGGCACAGGGGGCTATGTATATCCAATCTGATGCTGCAGTGAACCATACATTACTCTGAAATCTTTGCTGTCCTACTCTATCAGAAGGAATCATGGTTCTGTAAAGTAAGTAATCATTCCTTTCTTTCATGTTTGTGGCCTGACATCATTAATACTGACAGTACAGCTCTGGTAATTATTTGCTAGTTAGATTGAACAGTCTCTCTGCTGTCTCGGCATTGACAGGTTGCAAAATGTTTAATGTATTACTTCATATTAAAAACATATTTCAGCAACAAACCCATTAGTAGATCTAAAAATCAAAATAGATGCTCAGAATTCAGAAGCAGTATCAATATCAAATTTTAATGTATTGCTCTTTCATAGCATTTTTCATCTGTGGGTAGCAATTCTGTCTATAATCATTGCTATCCACATTGCTTGTACAGCTGTACAGAGGCAGACAGGGAGTGGCAGTCAAATGAAACCTTGGTCAAGTGTTTAATCCCAGGGGACTGCAGCTATCTCATAACAGTATTTTATGCTTTATATTATTACACTAGACAGTACCTCTGAAACCAAAGCTAATAAAGAGAAACTGAACATATGAAAGAAAACTAAAAGCATACAGTGAGAAATATTTGTTGAGTAGAAAAAGGATTGCCTGCTTTTTAAACCTAAATGGGTGCTGATGGCCCAAGTGCAGTAACTTTATCACATTTTATGCATGGCATCTCACGTCTGAGTGGTATTGTTTTATGTATATTTATTGCAGAGCTGTAAACCTATATTTTGACTGAAACAGGAGTTATTTTTCAAATGCAATAATGTTACTTTAGATAGCTGATTTTCCAGCTTTTTTATGCTATTGATTGTATAAAGCATCTAGCTGGTTCAAATGCCACTGATGGATACAAATTAATTATGAGAGGTGTTTTTAAGGAGGATGATGTGTTAAGTATGTTTCTTTCAATTTTTGGATCTTTATATTTTGAGTATTATCTTAACTGTAGATTAAATGCAGTACATAACATTCATATGTAAGATTTTATCAGAAGTGAAGTTTTATTTTGATACATATGATATTTAAAATATTGGGTAACTTCCAAATAATTCTTGTTTTTAAATTGGAGGGCTTTCAACAAATGTCAAGTGTTAATCTTAGGCCTGCTCTTAAATTCCAATCAGCTAAGAGCGTAATTGCTCACTAAAGAGTGAAGTAAATTACCTTCTTATACACAGCGGCTTAAAGAACTAGTCAGAAGGAGGTTCCAGAATTGGTGGTCATGCACTCCAAAATGTAAGTAAATGCTCTACGTACCGAAGATCACATTAGTCACCCTCCATTTGAAGAGACAAGGATAACCTTTGCGCCCTGGTGTCTAGAGTATTCTTGAAGTTAGTGGGACCCCTTCCAGTGAGTGCTAGGATTTTAAATTAGGTTGTGGAGGTGACGGCTGTTGACATTTGGATGAGAATGGAGCAGTGCCATTATGTGCACTACGTTTATAGAAACTTGGGAGCTAATTTATCCAGCTTCGGTATGTAGGTTACAGTTTTTTAGAGCCTGGATTTTTGTGTGCATGTGGTGCTTGTGTGTGCCATCCTTTAGGAGCAAGTACATAAACATGTAGTAAAGGGGAGTATTGTCTCTTGGAAACAAGCGGTGGACTCTGATGGGTATAGCTGATTTCATATAAGGCCAGATTCCCTGGTGTTTAGTTGTACATAAAAGATGTCTCCAGAATCACTGTGGATTAGAAAAAAGTGGTTTATCTTCATTTTTAGGTACCTCTAGAAATCTGGTCCATTTGCACTCTGCTAACTTTAAAAGAATCTGGTGTACATGACTGGTTCCTTGGATGCCTCTGGCATGACATCTGAAGTAAAGATCGAAGATTTCCCAAGGGAAGATGGAATGTGGGGCTGTAAATGTATTCTCACTATTTAAATAGTCATTAGGCCACATTTTGCTGGATTCACAGATGCACAACCAGTCTTCCATATTCATGAACACTCTTCATCTGCTTTGACAAATGGTGCAATTTGAGAATTGAGCTTTCATCTTTTTGCTTCTATTTAACCAGTTCACCTTGGGTTCAGAAATCCTGAGGCTGATGAATCAAAAGAAGGCTCCAGGTGAATTTGGCCATTTACTTTTTATCTTCAGCTGGAGAGTTATCCTGTGAAAATCAGTAATGTGTGTTTTACTCCAATTTCCTGTGCATCTTCTGCTGTTTTAGAACATAATGACTTTTTCTCTGGAGCAGGTTTTCAAGTTATCTTCCTGCCAGCACCTACAGAATTTCCCTGTATCCTCTTCTGTATTCATAAAATTTATAGCCTAGATTATCATCTGGTGAACTGCAGGAGAAAGAGCATGTAGTTCTTTGCTATCGGGGGAGACGAGGCACTAAAAGATTCAGTGCATGTTCCAAATCATGCTTTAAATAAAACATCATCCTTCCCTCCAAAAAGCATTTACAGTATTTCATCAAGTAAATACAGTATTAATAACCATGCCATTGCTCAGCATTTGCAATTCTCTTACTAATATTACCAGTGTACAGTATTGCATTCAGTTTAAAAGGTGCAGTAAATCTACCTGACCACTAAATGGCATTCTTTCCTTTTTAGAGCCAAAACCAGACGAAAGATGCTTAAATCAAGGTAGAAGGATAATACGCAAATATGTATTTTCTTATTATCTAGTCTCCAAATCTTGGGTTGCCAATAAAAGAAAAGAGACTTATTTGTTCATTCTTTGCTTTGCAGTTGTTATGCCTGGTAGAATCTGAACAGACCCTGATGAATTTGTAATAGTTGGGTTTAGGCGTTGCATTGGTTCTGAAGTTCTGTGAAGAACTTCACGCCTAATATGAAACGAGAAGCAACTGAATTCCTTTGCAAGTTAGGTGTTTATTTGATTCATGTTAGGAATTTGAATAACTCCTCGTTGGTAAGTTTTCTGATGTTTAACAAGCTTAGAGCATATCTAATGCAGGCCTGGGTGGAGACCACTGAGCTCTGGCTATTCTGCTTCCAGTACCAGTCTATCTGCATGATGCTTTCAGACATATTTACATACGGATGCCAAGCACATGGTCAGTTAACAGACATCTGCGTGTTATGCAGTTATGACCTATGCAGAGGAAAATATTTTTGGAAGAAATTAAAACCATGTAGTTTTATATCTAATCTTCTGATACATGATTCTTCTTTCACTCCATTGAGCTCTGTGGGGCTGCAACGTAAATGTCAGTATCGGATTTGAAAATTACAGGAAGAGGAAAATGATTTAGATAACTTCAAGGAAAGCAGCCTCCAAAATACCTCTTCACACGCTAATGTTATTTTGCTTGCCGTGACCACTCGTATAATTAAAACCACTGGTTTACCGGTCAGGATAACTGAAGAATCTATGTCACGCCCTTGTGGTGTGACCTTGTGACTTCTGCAGTTAGCTAGGGGCCTCAGTTCATCAAGTCTGGTCTCCTAAATAGCAAAGTGATTATACTTTGTGTAGTTACGCTTGTAATAAACATTAAATTATATACTTGGCTAAGACACATCTTTCAGAAAGGTATTGGTCTTAATTTTAAACATGTCTAAAGACAGCCACCAATTTTATGTTTGGACTTTTTTTCCCCCCAGTAGTTTATTGCTCTTAAAGCTACAGTCTGACTTCTGTTACACCTTTCTCTGCTTGTTTAGGGAGGTCTGTGATTTTCTCCCGTACAGGATCACATACAGCATAATAAATGCACCCTTCAGTCAACTTTTTGAGAAGGTGAGATGGTAACAGTGTTGAGCCTGACTTCAGTGACTTCAGAGTCACCAACTCCATATTTGTACAGCCAAGGCTTGTGTTGGACATTTTTGCAGAGGTAGCACATTGAGTTGCTGGTTTGCTGTGAACCAAAACTCCACTTCAGAGGCGTAGTGATAGTCAGCATTCTTTGTTTCTAGGGGTATAGTCCTGCATTGGGCTCCACGCAAACACTGTTTGTTAGAATCATCCCATTTAATGGCTCTTCAAGACCGCTAAGCTTGCCTGACCTGCCTGTCATTTTGGCCCTGACCCTTTTTGCCAAGCATAATCTATTCCTATTTCAATGTTATTTGTCTTTAAAGTAAAATACATTGCCCTCAAAGCTTGGTTAGATTTCAAGCCTTAGTGATTTTTTTAGAATATTTGAGACTTCTAGAGAAAGTGTGAAAAGGCATCAGTGTAATGACTAATTGTTTTATTGCTTTTCAGACAGATGCATATATTTTACTTGGCATATGCTTTATCTGCAGCATAGATGTTTGGCTAGCAGTCTGTACTTCTGAAAATCAATTGGAAAAATTATGCTGTTGTTTTGACCGTTAATTGGAAGAACTCAGCAGATCGCCTACTTACCTGGCATAGCAGTGACCTCTACTCTTCAAAGTTTTGCATCAGGACTGTAATATTGAACTTTTAGAAGAACCACAGCATGTCCCTGTGCCACGTGTCAGATCAGATGACCACAATAGTTTCATTTGGCCTTGAAATCTAGTAAATTATATGTGACAAACACAAAGCAGAGCAAAATCTACAAGCTATGTAAATGGGCAAAATTTTAAAAGTGCAGGCACGACAAATGGACAGGCAGTCATATTCTGATTCCCAGTTTTCTTCATGGCATAGGAGACTTTGTACCATTCTCCTTGCACAACTGCCACTGACCTTTCTTGTCACCTAACTGGCTTGTGAACACCACTTCCCTGGTATTGCATGAAAAGCTGTGTGAGCAGCCTAGGAATTTCTTATTCTGGTTGTCTTCTGGAGTCCATCTTTTGCTTGCTGTCGCAACATACCAGTGAAGAGCCTTCACTCTCCAGTCCTGCAAACATACAAGTGCTCTTCCTTCACACACAGGTTTAGCTGGTGCCTAGCCATAGATGCCCACAGGAAGAACGTGTGATGTATTCTGTCTGATCCCAGGATTTAACCTGCTGTTTCTTAAAGCCTCTCCATTTCCCCCCTTGGTTCAGAGGTATATCAATGATGATGATCATAATGCTGCTAGCGGGTCCCTTTGCTGCTGGAGTACCGAGTGATAAGACTGTGGGTGATGCTCTGCTCACTTTCCTCATTTCTCCACTGCTTTGCGGTTACACTGGAGCAGTCAGCTGGAGTAGTAGCCAGCTGTTTGCTTATGCATGCTCGTATGGAAGATTGTTAAGTGACTGCAGAGACATTTGAGTTAAATTTGCTTTCCTGTATAATCCTGTACAAGCATGGAGGCCAGACTGCAGCCTAGCCCAGGAAAGGTCTGTAACCACTCCAGACAGAGTCTGAAGAATAAGGTGGAATTGACTTTCCCCAATATATGTTTATTTTTATTTTCTGAAGAGGTTGATTTTATTTGGTATGTGTTCTTGTTAGATTTATTAGGTTTTATACAATTTTGACAATTTTAGCCCTAAGAAAAACAAAAACAAAACTGCAATACCAGTTAAGCACATAGCGATCTTGAAGTTTCTCAAGGGAGATGTGCAAATATTGGAGTTATTAACTGAGAAAGGTTCCGGAGTTGGGGCAGTTTTAATCACTAAACAAAAACAATGACAGCAAAATTCCCTCAAGAGCTTTTAAAAAAATAAAAAAAAAATCAAAAGGAAACCACCCACCTTAGAGAGGGCAAAGGTGTGAAATATATTGTTTGCATTTTATAATAAATATGGAAGATGTGTTCCCCAAGAGAAGACAGGGAGGGCATTTTTGTTATGGATCCTCTAATAGTTTCAATGTCCGGTGTAAATTTTTAATACATGGTATATGACTGACTTCTGTGAAAGAAGGAATAAGTCAGGAATAGCTGGGACAAATGTGCTGCTGTAGGGACTGCTCACTGGGTTGCTTGTCACTGAGGCTGACAAAGGCTGTTACTCTGCGCCTGAGAAGACGTACAGGTCTACTGGCAGCTGTACCTCGTGCTCCTGCTAGCCGGTGCCAATACGGTTATAATAGAAAGCCAAATAGCCTTGTACTCTTGCAAAACAAAAATACCTCGCATAATTTTCCTGGTGAGCTTTTGTTGTTATAAACTGCAAGGAGAGCTGACATTGTGATTTTATTTAATGATTTCTCTTGGGAAACTATGTTTTTGGAGGTTTATCTGTGTATTAATTGCTTAAATTAATTTCTTGTGACCACAGCCATTCAAAACAAGCAACAATAAATTAATCTTGCTTGCCTGTCAGTCTTTATTTCAGCTAGGCCAAGAATAATAGTTTTAGCCAAGAGACTAGGCTCCTGAAAACGCTTGCTATTGAGTTTTGACAGTTTTACTTGCGGTGAATGACAGTCGAGGATATTGTTGTTAGAGTAGTCATTCCTTCAGGGGCTTGTATTGTGCCTACAGAAATGCCCTGCAGGTCTTTTTATATTCATCCTTTTAAGATGCCAGTGTCACAGTTGCTCCTGTTTCTCTCCTTTTCTTGAAGGCATCACATAACTTAAATAGAAACCCAAACGTGATCAAAAACAGAACTAAAACTATTATTCTTCTCTTGGCTGAAAAGGGAACTTGGAGGCAGCTGGCTCTTGTGCCTGCTGAAATCCCTGTTGGGATTTCCTCCATGTCCTTTAGGAGGAGAAGCAAGGGTTTCCCGGTTTCTGGTACCTTACAGCTTTTACCAAAGGGTAGCTTTATGCTTCCATCTGAAATTGACACTTTCAGTAATGCCTTTTGCATTCTTCTTGGAAAAGTGGAGGGTTTGGCTGTTGTGTTTTCTTCCATCACCCAGGATGGTGGTGTTTTTCTTTCTTATTTCCCGTCGAGAGCTCCTGCAGGCAGCCTCGCACTTCGTGGCTCCGTTGGTAAGTCAGGAGGACCAAGGGGTCTGAGCTCTCAGGCTTGTGGATAGGCCAAGAACAGCAGATACGCTACCAGCAGGGGAGGTCTGGGTGAGCCTCCTTTGCCCCATGAACTTTGGCTGTTTTCTATGGTAAATTAATTTAACCAGTTATCTTTAAAGCCTCTTTGTGAATAAACTGATGCACTTATTTGGACCACATGGTGATTATTACCATGCATCCTAGACCGAATGACTAAGCCTCCACTTTTTATTCTAATAGATATTCATACTGTTCAATTATAAGACTTCCTGCAATTTGGCAGGATTATACATGATTGTTGGGGCTCAGATAATTAGACTTTCATCACAACCTTTGCCTTATTTATGCATGCGGCTTTTATTCATGTCCATATCACAAAACAACTCACAGACTACAGTGCTAAAAATACAAGCCTGTGACATCACCCTGACCGATTGTGTTGCCAAAAGCTAATGAAAGTTAGTTGTTACTTTAAAAGTCCTAATATTAACACTGAAACAATGCTTTTTGATAATGAGAGGCAATACCTACCTACTGGATATAGAATAAGTTTTTATTTTTAAAGTGTTTTTTTCAATTCCTGTGTAGGCTGCTTGGAACAATATTTGCTTTAAGTAGTTCACTGTGAATAAGAAAGTATTTTAGAAGCAGCCTCAAGCCTAAATAGATATACATAGAATGTTTCAGGTGTACTGTAGATACAGCTGAAAAAACTAACCTACTGAATTTTCCATGAATGCAGTTATAGTTTCTCCTGGTGTTGCTACAGTGATCCATCATTGCAGGAACAGCAACAAGGAGTGGTTGTTTGTGGAGGGGTTAGCAGGGTGGCCAGAGATATGGAACAGGTTTTATACAGGAACAAACACAGATTCTGCAGCCTGTAAAAGAGATGACTGGCAAAGCATCCAAAAGAAGTCTGTAAAATCCTGAGTGGAAAGTGAAGGGGGAATTGTGCATTGTCTTTTCCAATACTAAAATTGGTGGAGTCAAATGAAACTAGCTGGTGGCAAGTTTAAAGTCGTCTAATAGGAATATTTCTTCACATAACCTGTAGTTCAGCTCTGGAACTCTACAGGATGTTGTGGATGCTACAAGTTTGTGCAAGAAAGGAAGTAACTGAGCAAATTCATAAAATCCAGGAGGGATTAGTAAATACAGACACAACCCCTCTGTTTAAGCAAGCCTGCAGGTCATTGTAAGCTGAGGGAGCCTGCTTGAGAAGACTCTGAAGAGGAGTTAAGGTGCTACTCCGTCCTCCTCAAGAGAGACCAAACTCCAGTCCTTCTGTCAATGCAGTGTACTTAACAGAAAATGTGCAAAAAGTGGGCCACCTGTGTAGTTATTATCTAGGTAATTATTTTATCAATTGGTGTTTCCATCACTTATGATGTCCATAGGGTCCTTAAGTGATCAGGGCATACCCTTCCATTCAGTATCAAAACTAACGGCAACATTCCATTAAGCATTAACATTCAAAGAAGCAGCGTTGGCTGCTTCTCACAGTCTAGTTTCTTATATGTCGAGTACAAGTCAGTAGGCCCAAATTTCACATGTGGCTATTACCATATTATCACAGTGGCCTGTGACAACAAACAAACTTAGGATACAAAAGCAAGGGTGCAGATGATCGCTACGGAACTGCTGGTGCGTTAGAAGAATTCCCTGGCTCCTGCTTAATGCCACCCTTCACCATTGGGTGCCAGTGTGGATAGCACAAAGCAGATATGTGTGTGCAGTCTTCGTGAATACTACAAAAGAGCTAGAAACCTGATAGAAAGTAATTCATTTGCCCATAATGGGCTTGTAATTGTTGCTATTACAAAATTTCTGATTGTGACTCTGCTGTGTTTAAGAATTGGGCCTGTGGTTTTATTGCAGAATTATTACAGCAAACCCTTTGGGGACTGTGAGCGTATAGTCTCATTCTCTTAAGTATTCATTTGGCCAATATTGTGAAATGTAGCTGTTTCTAAGGGACAAGAGGCCCTAGAATAACTGTTGAACTAATAATAAAATAGAGATCCATTTAGTTTCCTTTTTTTCCCCAAAGACCGTCATCAAGTCTAGAATCAAGCAGCAGGAAAATTACACTTTTTTTAAAAAATTATTTTTTAATATTAGGCTTTTTTTTAAGTAGATGGGCAAAAATGGCTTTCATGCAAAGTACCTTGACCTTTTGTGTTGCTTTAAAGAGACTGAAAGTCTCCTTGGGCTTTAGGGTTTAATAACAAAGTATTAAAAGACTTTTCTGTACTTCTGGCGCTGAGAAAGAGGGTGTGGAACTGAAATCATACACTTGGTTTTGCTGAAGTGTTTCATGGGTGATGTTTGGGGTTGATGAAGAGACAGGTCTGAACAGTGGTTCTTTTCTGAGCCCGCTGAGTGGACCAAGAATATCAGAGGACATGTCTGTGCGGTAAGGAAGGGATTAGCATGGTGTTTAACCACAGTTCTTACTGGAGATACCAGAATTAACAGACTAGATTTCAAGATCCTCTCTTAGAAACTATTTCTAGTGTCAGCAGCTTTCCTGGGAAAATAGCTTGAGTTACATGTTTCAAATGTTCCTTTTTCTTTCCTCAGCTCTTCACTTGCCCTCAAAACTAGACTAATCTGCTAAAGAAATTTACAGTAGCTCCTCTATTCCTTTTTGTTTGTTTGTTTGGCTTTTGTTTGGTTTTTTGTTTGTTTGGTTGGTTTTGGTTTTTTTTTTTTTTTTTTTTTTTTTTTTTTTTTTTAGCAAAACCCCTGTCTTATGTGTAACAGTTCCTTGTCCTGTGTTTCCCTTATCTGAAGAACCTGCATATGGGTTGCACATCTTGCAGCTCTTGCGTGTCCTTTGTTCAGAGCACCTCAGAGGGTGGCTCCTTTCCTGAGCCTCGTCACGGCAGAGCTGCGTTTAGGAAACAGTCTGCCAAAATGTAAGTGCCTGCACTGAGAACTGGTGCTCTAGCGTAATTAAAACATATCTTCTGTCCGTCAGTAGTAAAAGGAATGTGTGACTGGATACTTGGGATCCAGACATTGCTGCCCTGTACTTCAGTCCCCTGTCTCTTACAGTGGCACTTGACGGATATTTCAGGGGAAAGTATTTAGCACCTTCCATGCTCCTGGCTGGTTGCCTG
Source organism: Nipponia nippon (assembly GCF_047370975.1). NCBI lineage: Eukaryota > Metazoa > Chordata > Aves > Pelecaniformes > Threskiornithidae > Nipponia > Nipponia nippon. Next base: position 51,274,902 of record NW_028262380.1, read on the forward strand.
TTTGGTTTTTTTTGTTTGTTTGTTTGTTTTTTTTTACCAAAGCAGAAGGTTTTTTTGTATAAAACACCTGTTGTTTCTGGACTTGATCTGTCTCTTGAACGATGAGAGTTGATTATTTTAAACTTTACAGGCACAAATGTAAATACTTTGAATTGTCAGAATAAGTGCCCAACTTTTGTAAATCCAGAAATACTTCACTGTTTTTGTCTCCCTGTGTCATGAATCCCTTATGCTTCATTGCACACTGCATATGAACATTTCCCTTCTGTTTTCTCTAAGCAGGTAGTACTTGCTGCTAATTTCATCTAACCATCACTTGCATCTTGTGCCAAGGGAGACTTTTTTTTGATAGTGAGTGGTGATAACCATATTTTCTCTCTCCTCTGTTAAAAAAGAAAAAAGAAGGGGAAAAAAATGTGTACAATTAACAGTGTTTGAAATAGACTCTGTAAATGACACTCCTAGAGCTTAGAAATGTTTTTAGTCTCCAGAGATACACTCTATTCAGTAGCTGTTGAAGGCTTCCTACTGTCCTGCTATTTAGGGAATTAAAAATTTTTCACTGGTTGGTTCAAAGTAGAAGAAAACTATTTAATTAGTCATTCTCATTGTTCTTGAAAGAAAGAGCAAAGAAAAAAAAAAAGCAAATGTTTTTCTTCTCCAGATGTAGAGATCTGTTTTGATAGTGAATGATGTTCTGGGACTGCTTAAACCAACTAGGGTAACTCCAAGGCAGTGGTCCTCGTGATAAATATATGGGGTACTTTTAAAACACTTGGCAATGGAAGAAAACAAACTGTATGCATCATTAAAGTACAAATTGAAGGATCTGGGGAGCAATTATGCAACTTCAAAAGCAGTACGGGTCTTTTATAATAGTATTATATAAAGTTAGACTTTTTGTTTTCTCTTTCTGTAGAGTTGTCCTTTATATGACTTGTAGTTCGTATGTAGCGTCTTCTGTTTCACTAAGAAAAATATGTTTCTTTAATGATAATACATAGTAAAGGTGTTCCTCCAATTGTATTATTTCACTACAGTTATTAGCTGGTTCACGTCATAGTTGAATTGTGAACGAAGGAGATGCAATGGTGCTGAAAAATACCATCTCGCATGCAAATTACTTATTTTTTCAGAAGGTGTTCAGTGTATAACATGTTCTGAGATACTAAATATTAGTCTCTTAAACTTAAAGAAATTGCTACAGGTAGTATAAAATTAGCTGATTGTTTCCCTTCATGTTGATACCTTGTACAGTTTTTCCCACACTTGCAGAGGTTTGCAACAGCAAGTGTGATTATGAACCTCTACCTGCAACGTGTGCATAACGTTTGTGTGCCGTTGTAAAAATGCAGCAGATAGATGGGAAAATTTTCATTATTGGCTTCTTTATTGGAGCAGTGGATTTTGCGTACCAAGACTTCAGTAAGGCTTTCAACACTGTCTCCCATAAGATCCTCATAGACCAGCTGTTGATGTATGGGCTGGATGAGCAGAGTGAGGTGGATTAAAAACCGGCTGAATATCTGGGCCCAGAGGGTGGTGAGCACGGAATTAACTTGCACGCTTATGTCAGGAATAATGTAATAGGCTGGGGCGGCTCTTTACATTGATAGCTTTTCCAAACACCAACTCAGATAATTGAAAATTCCACTTTTTTCTAATTTCCTTACCAATTCATATGGTAAAGCTAAATTTCTAAAGTTGTTACTGGCTGTTAAAGTGCAAGTTGGACACGTGAGAGGATTTATGGTTAAAAGGGGTAATCCCTTAGTGTAATTGTTTGATATTCTGAGGTTTGTAATATTCTGAGGATCTAAGAGATTTGGATTCACGAAGAGTGCGATATGTGAACATCATTAATGGGCTTTTTTGGGCGTACCGTAAGCCACTTGTAGATAAAACATGAAGGTGTAGAAAAGAAACTACACTTAAGAGAAGTTTGAAGTGTAAAATGAAAACAGACTCCCTAAGTAAAATGGTGCCCATCCCCATCAGTGTTAAAGTTGTCCACATTCAAGCACATTCTCATTATTTTAATGCAAGTTATGAAGAAATAGTAAGAGAATACACTCCAGTAGGTGAAAATTACTTGCTGCACTGCTGTCACTATTTCATGATATTTTAGTTAATTATACTGTCCCATGATGGCTTATGACTGTGTGCACAGAGGCTTGAGATAAAAAGGAGGAATTGTAATGGTTTTCAAAAGCCAGACCAAAGACTATTGCTGTCTAGAATGGGAGGATAATAAATTCTGTGAGCTCAGAGCACCGAATGTCCACTGAGTTTGTCTTCAGCTGTAAATTAGGAGATTATACAACTTCTATATAGCATTAATTATGAAACAAAAGCAATTTCACAGTTTTATTCAGTCGTGAAGTTTCTGTAAACGGTAGGAGACTAGCAGTGTCTTCTTTGTTACTTGTGATTTCCTGTTTTATCCTTCTTTGTAACTGCCCTGATGGATAGTGGCTGATCTAGGGAAAATCCTACCCTGTGATGCTTCCATAGTCACCAGACCTTTTACAAGTTCTAAAGTAATAACTAGATATTCAAGTGGTACCACAGGTCTTTCAAAGAAAAATATGTATTTGCTTCATCCTTTACTCTCCCTTTTCTCTCAGCGTTTCAGGTTAAAATTCAGGTACTGAATATCAGTATCGCCCTTTGAGAAACCTATATTTTACAATTCTTTGACTGTAAATCAAGAGTCAAATAGACATTAATGTTCTTATTTGCATGTATTCAGTCACTGGTTGTAATGAGAAGATACTATTTTGTACATTACTTGGTGCCTACCAAATAGCATCTTGCTAGTAGATGGTCTACGGGTTGCACATAATGTAGTAGGATAAAAATCAGCTAAAATTCTTTTTGTCTTATGTAGTCTCTCTAGTTCAATGTATTTTGCATTAGTTCCCTCCTTAATTTGTTATGCATGAAACTATAATGTATATCCTACTTGCATATCTGTAGGCAATATAGCAAGTTCTCTTTGGGTATGGCCATGTTTTGGAGATGGGTGTCTATGATAGTGACAAAGCTTTGAGTAGCGCTGGTTGCAAGAAAAATGAAGGTAAGGTTTCAGTACTGGTCGTCTTATGCGTCTTAGTCACTTAGCACAATGTGCATGTTAATATTTAAAAATACAAACATAAGCAACGCTGGAGAACATAAAATGCATTAAATGTAATCACATGTACTCCACAAAAAGGTTTTCTTCTTGCCAGAATCTGCTTGTGCTCTGGCCATTTGTCCTGCTTGCTGAATGGCTCAGAATTGCTCTGAAAACAAAAAGACCTTTGCACTTTTCTCACCTTTGTAGAAATATCCAACGCTGTTCTGACCTGTTCCTTAAAATCTACTCTCTAGCTGCCTTAAAGCACCGGTTACCGCTCCAGGGTGTTCGCTGGGCATGCAGTGTATCTTGTTGATGTGCACTGAATTTATGCTGAATGTAATTTGAATGCTCAGGTTAAAACACCACAGTTACTTGTTCTTGACCCAGTCAAGACAATATGGATGAAGTTTTACTCCAGTTTTGCTTTTCTTGTAAGAGGAGTATAGGCTATGCAAAAGGTATGTTGTCTGTGGGCAATAAGGAGGCACATGATTGTGGAGGATGGAAGGTGGGAAAGTCTTCAGCAATGAGTTTTCTATTGATAAATAAACACCACAGTTCAATGTTCCCAGCTGTCACAATCTTGCATAAATGTATGTACTTGTAGAATAGGTTCTTTCTGGTTTTGAATTGCTGAGAATTTGTCGCGGTCATCCTTGTTTGCAGGCTATGTTATTGGCTGTGTATGTGCATGTGTACACTCTATAAAATAGTTCTGTATGTTATAGATATGAAATACTGTGTGACTTTCTGCTTAAAAGATAGGTCACCACATTTCTTCTTGTTTATGTACGATATATAATAGTACCATATACGCATAATATAAGAAGCTGCTGTGCTTTTTTCAATAAAAACAACTCTTAATTCCAGCTTTTATTTGGCTCATAAAGGTATACCTTGGCTGTAAAGGAAATCTATACCTTCAAAATCAGTAGGAGTGGTGACTGCTAAGTGCTAAATTACTAGTGACACTTGCAATTTAGAATTGAGAATATGTGTAACTTTTAACACATACAGTTGTCTGTTTGGTGGTTAGGAACTTTTGGGTATTCATTTATTAGTGCTAATTAAGCCAAATGCTCAGCTGAAATACATGATCACTCTTCTAGCTCTAAATATTGTCTAAGTCATATATCCAGCACAGTAATACATAGATAATTTATATTAACAGAAAGCATGAATCAATATATCAGATTGATTCCTAGACCATTTGGATTTGGCCTTTTTGGATTAAAGAGAGATGTAACGGTTGAAGACAAAAAAATCACTAATCAGATTTTCTCAAATCTATTTTCATACAAAGTCTGAAATTTTTGAAGGTGGGAGGTTTGTCTGAAAACTATCCGTAATTTCTGCTCTAATTTTCAGTTTGTGATGAAAAAGGAAAAAGAAGTGCATCGTATTCTGATGTCATTTATGGAAATGTGAGTCCTTTTAGGACCCAGACACACCAATGAGCTAGAGCAGACTGACATCAGATCTTGTGCTAGGTAAAACGTAGATGATGGGTGTATCAGTCTATGGCAAAAAAAAAGTGCCAAGCAAGTACTTTAGGAAATGTGAAAAACAATGTTTACATTGCAGGTGACCACAGTGAAGTCTGATTAATCATTTGCATTTTTGCTTATCACGGTATGAACTGATTTTTTTTTTTTTCTTTAAACATTTAAAATATAAACTGAGTTCACTTTTTAACGCTGAGATTTTTTTTTTTTATCTTTGCAGTTTGCCGGGAAGACTCATACCAGTCGATAGTCTCATGTGCTGCTGTAGTACTTACCCCTGTAGAGCCGACAGCGGATACAAGGAAAAAAGAACAGACAGTAATGCCTGATGTGTCTAAACAGTGAGTTATTCAAATAACATGATCTTTTACAAGTGCAATTTAAACACCAGGCCAGATTCTTTCTTGTGGATATGCATATACACCTCCTTTCTGTTTCATCAGTGGTTATACAGGCGTTTCCAAAAGCAGAAATTGGCCTGAGGCTAGGCTGCTTCTTTTGTTCATTAGCTTACCTTTTTTCCCAAGGCTTTTGGTAATGAGGTATATAGAGTGAATGGGCATTTATACTCTGAGAAATTGACTTTTTCACAGGCTTAATAAGGCGATTCTTTTTGTTTAAACAGTCCTTTCATTCTTGCACAGTTTTTCTAGTCAGTAGTTTGATTTTTAGAAAGAACATAATTCCTAAATGCTCTGCTCATCTGAGATATTTCAGTATTTTTCAGTGACTATTTTACTGCTGTGATATGAGATATGAAGGCATCTTCAAAAGCGTGGTAGTGGTCTTCCAAGGAAATTCTATTTAATTAAATAGACTGTGATTTGATACCTTGCATTAGATGAGAATCATAACCACAGCATGCGCAGTAACATTTGTCTTGCAATACCAGGCAGGATGGTTGTTTCTTAACAACTGATTCCTTGGAGAATGAAAAGAACTTTCTTTCATGAAAAGAAGGAAAACATAATGGTAATGCTTTATCACAACACAAACTTGGGGTCTGTGCATTGTGAAGTGTGGAAGGTAATTAAAAACATGACAATGGATAATATGACATCATTATTGGTCCTTACCATTTACGTTTAGTTTTCCGCTTCTCTGGGTATATACAAATTTAGCTTTGAATTTGTCTATAAAGTCCTAGCTTGCATGCCTATTACTGTAAGAAAATGAAAACATCCCTTCCCCATCTCCGTACCGCCCCCCCCCCCCCCCCCCCCAAAAAAAAACCCAAACAACCAACAAACAGAAACCAAGCCCAACCCGCAAAACACAACTAGTGGATTAGAATAGATTAGATGGGATGTGGTCTTGGTACAGATCTATGGTTTAAGTCTGTATCTGACTACGGTGTCTTTTTCAATCTGGTGATAAACCTATTTAATCTAGTCTACCTGTACTTAAAATTTAACACAGTATGTTGTCTGTTATCTAGGTATTATTACAGTGACTTAATGTTTAAAATACTGCCAGCATCTAATTGTTCTAGTGTTTCAGTTGTATGGGTCTCTGAATACTAAGGTATTGGAAAAGCAATGGGCTGCAAAATACTGTGCTGAAATCCAGAATAATTTTTGTGGTTAGTTCAAAGAGCATAGTACATTTTTGCCTTCTCTCCAGTAAAAGGCAAGCCTGCGCTGTTGTTTGATTGTCTTTTTCTTCTATTATCAGCAGTTTCAGCATTTCATAATCCCTTATGAATTCAAAGTAAGGAAACTCCTGTATCTATTTAGTGTGTGCTTGAAAGCTGAATGATGCCACCTCCTAGATTTTTTTTTCTTCACCTTATTGGTATTAGCAAGTATATTAATCTGCTTTCTAGTGTGCTTGGTTTTTTAAATTTTTTTCTTTACACCCTGACTAGTGATATCTTCTAAGCACATGGACTTAAATCATGCTTGTCTTATGCACTCAGAGGTCTCAGAAACATGCTCTAACCTCTACTACTCTTCCACTTTTCACATCTAAAAACATGACTTGTGGCTCTAGAATCCTTTCAAAAAGAAACAAGCTTGTGCTTAAACAGATTAAATATATTTGAACTTCTTCACATGAAACAGCATCATTGTATTAGTATCTTTAAACCAACATTTCTTGCAAGTATATTGGAAATGAAGCAGGAACATCTTGCTGGAAAACTTTTGCATGTTGTTAGAATGGGAATTCAGTAAATATTGTAGAAACCTTCAAAGTAGTTGTAGGGGGGTGAAAGCATACGGCTTCAAGAAAATCTCAAGCATTGTGAAACATCAGCATACCTTTTGCTTCTCTTATTTCACCCTGTGCTTTCTACATGTAGATCATTTTCCCCATATCCAGTTTTAATGGAAGCAAAACAGATCCCAATTCCTGTGTCTAAATATCCTAGTGTCATCTTTCTCCTATGTGAACATCAAGCAAGAGGAAGCCCTTGGCACATGTTGAATTCCATTGACTTGAGCACTGAGTCCATGTATGGGCTGATCTGCACAGGTGAATTATAATTATTGGTATTCGTAATTAACTTTATGGGAAATAACATCGATGCTTTGATTTTTATGCTTATCTTTGTGTGCCTGAATGGTTTTGACTTGTATGTCCCAAAATTGTGCATATCACCGAGGGCTGAGCGGTGACCAGCCATTGAGGTCTTGTAAAGAGAAGTTGCTGCCTTCAGGGCCTTGGACAGACTATGTTTAGAATAACTAATACTTTCTACAACTACCTAAAGAGGTGGACTAGGCAGTTAGGATAACAGGTTGGGCTTGATGGTCTCAGAGGTCCTTTCCGACCTTAAGGATTCTGTGATTCTATAAGGAAGCAACGTGTAATGCAAACCAGATAAAATACATATTAATAATAATAACATGTTAAACAGTTACAAATAACTAAAAATAATTATATTGTAAACCGCAGTGGAATTATATCCAAGACCTTCAGGACACAAGAAGCTGTGAAGCCTGGGTGGGGGAAAAAAAACCCTTTAATGTGAATTGTATAATATTTGACTAATGATGTTATTTTGTCTTAGAAAGAAACTGTTTAGTGGCTTTAAATAACGTACTGTATTTGCTTAATGTAATCTTATTGTAAGCAGCAAAGAATTGTGCCAGAAGTGGTAGCAGCAAAGCTTAACGATTCTTTGAAGTGTCAGTGATTAGATGTTATCAGGATTGGAGGAATAAAAGGCTAGTTTTTTTCCCCTGTATTTTTTCTTGGAAGCTCAAAACATTTCATAAGGAAGCAATTCCTTAGTGGTATCTAGGTAATTGCTAACTCTTGTGTGCTTGTGCACCGGGCAAAATCCCTACCTCAGTCATTCAGCAGGAATGCACTTGGCTGAGTAATGTGGTAGCCACAAAATAAGCAGAGAAGGCTCTGGCCAAGCAAACATCACATCTTTAGCGGCCTGAGAGTGACATCCCCATCATAAGAAGCATGAAGGAACCTGTTTGGTGAAAGCTATAGCACCTGCAGGAGGAAGATTAAGTCCTTGCTAGGTACTTTGGCCATTATTCTGTGTTGCCTTGAAGGCTGGTAGAGTACAAAAGGGGTTCGCTGCTCTTCTGTAAATACGCATTTTGGAATGGGGAATGTCTCTGTTTTTTATAGAACAACACACAGGAATTCTTGTTTTCTGCACTTGGCAAAGCATGCTTTCAGTGCTCAGCTGGCAAGAGCAAGAGCACCCCTTTGTAGCTTTTATCCTCCCACTCCACAACAGACTGCGATGCAGAGAAATACATAGTCTGAATGTCAGTGTGAGGTCAGGATGAAAAGCAAGAAATGTGAGCTCTACCTTACTTTGTCCTCTGAGTCCTCCACTTCGTCTAGGATGTTGCATTGACTTTGGTATATTTTGTAGAAATACAAGACTTTAAAACCTCATGCTGTTTTAACAGTTCAAGTTATCAAGGCCTCTTTGTGTTGCTGTAGTGATAAATCATTCAGTTGCTCTCAAAGGTGCCCAGATGCTAAAACAATTTGAACATTTTGAACAAAGTATTCTGTTTGCGTAGTCCTCTTCCTATCTGAATTCAAATATAAATAAATCAGCTGCTGGGACAGAGCAATGACATGATGAATCCTCCTTTCCGTTTCAAGTTCTTACAAGGGAGCATGGGGAAGGAGGCATGGCTCAGGGAACTGGATGTTGTGCTTTAAAACAACTTTTCTTCAACTTCTCTGGCCAAACTATCAGCTGAAAGCTCACACTACAAGGAGCAGTGTGGAAAGTATCTCAGACACACGTGTCGGAGCAGACAATGTTGCGCTGCTATGTGCTGTCCATATGTAAACTAAGAAAACCATTCATGTGTTACTAGTGCTTGAAAAAAGTATAGTGAAATTCAGATGCCTCATTTTTAATTTATGGGATTTAAAGTTAAGCAGGTGCTTATGTACTTCATGTGATTGGTATCTTTGGATATGACTGCCCTGCAGTTCAGAATAGCAAAGGCAACGTGTAGCCCTCTGAGTGGGCCAGTTTAAAGCTGGTTTATGCATTTGTACTTCAGCTGCCATCTCGTTTCTGATTTTGATTTTTTTTTTTTGAAAGATATTATTTGCTGTTGAATTGTTTTTAGAGCTACAGATCTTGTTATGTCATGAAGCAGACACAGTAATTGGCCAACTGTTTTCCATATCAGAAATATTTTCCTGAGCTTTAGGGGAGATTTCCAGATGACGATCCTTGGTAAATGATAGAACAAGAGGTAATGGTTTTAAACTACAAGAGGGTAGATTCAGACTAGATACAAGGAAGACATTGTTTATGATGAGGGTGGTGAAACACTGGAACAGGTTGCCCAGAAAGGTGGTAGATGCCCCATCCCTGGAAACATTCAAGGGAAGGTTGGATGGGGCTCTGAGCAACCTGATCCAGTTGAAGATGTCCCTGCTCGTTGCAGGGGGGTTGGACTAGGTGACCTTTAAAGGTCCCTTCCAACCCAAACTATTCTATGATTCTATTCCATGATTCTAAATGCTACAGCTCCTTTGGCAGTTCTTCAGACTCTTAAGACTCAAGTCAGATTGTTCGTCTGGTAAATGCATGAATGGACCTACGTAGTGAGTCTATTCAATATCCTGTCTATGCCAAAGCTGTTTAACTTGTACCTTGCAACTGTACTTACCTGAGCAAGATTCTTGTGCATGAGTTCAAATACATGAGAAGGCTCCTTGGAGTCACAGTGACTAGCTGGGTGCTTACTGATGGGAAACAGGGCGGTAAGTGGGAGAATTACAGCTTTAATGCCGTTCTGTACTGCGCTGTTTAGTACGGATACTCAGTCTGGCATCTAGGAAAGTTTTGGTGCATATATATCCTATGTTTGCTAGGTGCAGTAAGTATATTCGAAAATTTAGGAGCTTTTTTTCTCTCTGGGATCTTCAAGTTGTAAAAATGTAATTGTTACATTGGAATACACTGGTAATCCTTTTTGACTCTTGCAGCCTTACCTAATTCCTTTCAAAAGGAGTTCAAACCAAGCTGATTATATATTACTCTTCACTTACTTCAGTTGTGTATTTTATTTTCCTTTTTCTCTCTCTCCCCCCCCTTTTTTTTTTTATTTTTGTATTTTGATAAATCTCAGGGAAGACATTTTTTTCCCCTCAGAGTAACAGTGTTGTTATTTTACCTCTAATTTTTGGTGCTCCTTAGTGGTGACATGAAGTGTGGTCTCTAATGCAGCCAAGTTGTCAGGCGGTGGTACCCCACCGCAAGGTTCGTGTCTGCTTTGACAGTCCATTCAATAAGGCATGTTTCGATAATGTGAAAAATGAATGCTTTTCAGACTCGTTTGGACAACCTGATAAAAGGTGATTGAACTGTTTCAGTTTCCTGGATAATTGGGATGATGCACTATGAAAGCATGTGTCACTCTTTGCGTAATACAGAGAATATAGGGATGCCCAGTGTTGCTCTGGAGCGACATTGGTTTGAAAGCTGTGGCTCCAGCTCAGCTGAAAAACAAAAGACACATCAGCTGAATTACAGTATAATTTCCACCATAGCATTTTAGTGATAGGTAAGAGGTAGAGGAGGTAGAATTTATATCTATTTCTTAAAGCAGGTACTTTGAAATTGAGTAAATATAAGCAATATGCCTATGCTGTCAGTGGTCAAATGCACCATTGAAATAACTTCCTGGACTAGTAGGAATCAAATACGTTCCTGCAAGGGCCAAACATGTTCCTAGAATTGCTTGACTTGCACGGGTACTGGAGGTCCTCCTCGGGGAACCAGCCAGGCCTGAGTCTCCTGAGGGCGCCGGCCAGAACGGTGGGGCGGGCATGTGTGGGTTCAGGTCCCACCCGTCCCCTCCACAGACTGCTTCCTCTGCTTTGTTGCACCGTGTCCACTCCCAGCACCCCTGAGGAGCACAGCCATCCCTCCTCCCTGCCGCTCTGCTCCTCGCAGGACCCTGCAGCCCCTCTGCTTTATGGTCCTTTGCTGGTGGAAGTATGGCTCTTTCTCTGTGTAGATTTAAGGATGGCTAAAACACATTAATATCTCACACAATAGGAAATTTTGGTGTGCTGTCTCCTTCTCACATCTAAGGAAACTAGTCATGAGTGCTGTCTGTCTCTCAATGGACAGGACAGATGCAGGTATTACTGGTGAGGAGCATAACTTACCTTTCGTGTGACAGGCCACCTGCAAAGGATGGAAATCGCAGTAGATGTGTTTGGGAAGGTAATTTCCAAAGTACAGTAGGATGTTTGATTTACTTTAGACCCTAGTGAACAGGTGGGTTTTGCATGTTAGGCATGCCTAGACTTAACTAGGATATCTAAAAGTCTTCTGAAGAAACATGGGATGAACTGAATATATCTTAGCAATAGATGTCAGTTTCCTTTGATAAAGTTATGCTTAATGAAACAAAGGTGTTTTTATTTCTGAAAAAGCAAACATTTCTCTTTGAAAAATATTTTCTGCTTGAATTTTGAATCTTCACTCTTTGTACTGGCAAAAAGCATATTAAAAATATGTAAATCTGGCTATCCCTATGCAAAGAATTAATAAATACTCAAAACATAATCAGGGTAACAAACAACAAATTAACTCTTTGTTTAAAAGGCACTACTAAGCTGTTACATTTGATTAAAAACTCATTTTTGATTATTCTGATTCTCTGTCCCTCTGCAATGAAACAGAGAAAAAACAAACCGTAGCCCATGGCCATAACAATTCCATGGTCTCCTTGTACATCCTGTATTGCTTTTTGCACGTAATGGGAAAATGAGTTATTTTGCTGTACTCATGTCTTCTCTGAAATGGGAAACATTTCAGAAAATAGGAAAAATATAATATTTGCACTTCTTTTATTGTCTGCTATTCCCTAACCCTAAGAAACTCCTACCTGACATTGCCTCTTGTCTAGGCTGCTCAAATTGGTAACCTCTTTCTGCTTGCTTTGAGGAAAAACAAAACAAGAAACCAGGGTCTGATGTTTCTATATTTTTTTTCTCCTTGTCTGGACACTGCAAAAAGGAGAATGATTTGGCACAAACAATTATAAAATAAATGATAGTTGTGCAAAGGAAATATAATTGCACTGCGAAGTGAATATGAAAGAAGCCTTGTATCTGGTTATAGAATAGGTGCAGCATCAGTTCTGACGTTACTTCTCAGTCACAGCAACCAGCAATTTATAGGAAAGATTGACAGGAAAACAATCTACCTAAGTATTTTAAATGTGTTAGGAAATTGTTTGCAGCCAAAGGATTAAGAAGTTCTGTACAGCTTAATTTGATCTTTAGGTGCAAATGTTGAATAAGCTGTTTTTTGAGAGCCACTAACTAATTGTAATTGCAGCACTTAATATTTTCAATATTTTGTAGTTCAAGTCCTGTCTTTTCCTGGGTGGTGGTGAATAATGCAGGAGGCAGAGGAATGATGGCAATTGTCCTGTGGAGGGAAGGCGTTATGTAAATTTTATCTACAGCCCTGCCAAGAAAGCTCCAATCCTTTGCAGATCTGGTCATTCTTTGGAAAGCTTCTTCTTCCCTCTGAGAAGAGACTTGGTTTCTAACGGACAAGGGACCATAAGCGTTTCAGTCATTGCCCTTAAACTATTACTGATGTGACTGAACTTAATTGCATTTCATGAAAAGATATAGGGATGGAGTGTTAAGCAAGGTGCTTAATGAGGTCACTTTGAATCAAAGCATGGAGGATCAAGAACACTATGACATTTCCAAGTTGAGATAATTGTTGTAATTTCAAAATAAGACTGAGGCATTGTATCATTATGTAGCTAGTCTTCATTAATAAAATAAAATTCAGGAAATAAAAATGTGTAGGGATGATACAGCTTTGCTGAAAAGTGATGTGCCTGAGCTCCGAATGGTGAAAATTCCTATAGAACTTTCGGAGTCAAAATAGTTACTGTAATTTATATTGGCAGAGAGTATGACCAAAGCTGACTTAAAGCATTGGACTGTACAAACTAAGGACGATGCAATTATAGTCATCTGGAATACAAATTTCCCCTGCAAGCAACGGACAACATAACTGCATCAATGACTACAATTGCTTGACTAGACCTGAAGTCATTATAAGAAAAAACATTGTCACTACATCACAGTTACATTTAGAAAACGGCTCTGGTTAGCCTGAAGCAAGAATAAAAGATCACTTTGTTCCATTCACGTCCCTAGACTTATATACCTTTATGATACCATAATGTCATTCTGGTTTTGGCCATCACTCTAAGAAGAATGTCCTTCAGACTAAGATTATCCCTTTGTGTAACAGACCTGAGACAATTTTTTATTCCTAAATTAAATAAAAATCTGCACATTCCCATGCATCCTTCTTTTCTTTGTTCTCTGTGAATCATCATGTTCTCCACTGGACACTTCTGCAATAGTGGAGGCTTTAGTCGTCTGATATGCTCGTCCTTCATGTCCAGAAATTTCCCCAAAAGAAATACATCAAGATAAGTAATTTTGCAGCATTTAATTAGAGATCTTATTTGAAAAGATGCCAGTTGTCACCCAGATAGATATATAAAGGCAAGTGCTTAAGGTATACTTGGTTCAAGAGTGGAAATTTTATCCTGTGTGTACTGTAGTTTCTAGAAGTTTCTGCTTTATTTGCATTACTGAGAAGTACGACTCAGACCACCAATATCAACTGAATCCCAAAGTGGCAGCCTAGCACTCAGTAACCAAGAACTCTTCTAAGCTAATGGCCTTGAGTAATCATTGCAAAATATTCTTGGCATATACATTGTAATTAGAGCAATGAACCATAAGACATAGTTATGACTAGATAGGACATTTGTTTGAATTTGAATTTTGTGCTGAGATTTTTACTGTGTGATGAAATGGGAATGATTACATATATATCAAGACTCCTTAACCTCTGGAGCGAGTCTAAAAGGAGATGTAGTTGAAGTAAATAAAATCTTACCTGGTTCCTTGAAAAGGATGGTTACTGTAGGCAATGCAGGCAGAGATGGGAGAGGTTCTAGGAAGCAGAGCCACTGGAACAGGCTTAGGCAATTGAACATCCGTTATTTTATCTGGAGATCCACATCTGAAGAGTTGCTGTTCTAAACTGTAGCATTAGTCACTTAGAGTTTGTTATTGTACTAAAATTATGGTATTTTCCATTATCCTACGTGGCAGCCGCCTAAGCCCTAGAGCACACCCATCGTCTGCTGGGGTGACTGTACAAAGCCACTCAGACATAATGTCTTTCTGAGCCAGGGTTACAGTTGGGCGTGTGGAAAATGACGCATTTACTTGGGATGTAAAAAAAAAAAAAAAAAAAAAAAAAGTTCCCCGTGGAAAACAGACTTCATTTTCATCCAGCCTGAATTCACATCCAACATAGACGCTTAGAACAAGCATCGTTACTCCCTCAGCTTCATATATTAAAGGAGATCTAAAGTTTTTATTTAGCAGGTGCTTATTCAAGGGGCTGAAAGAACTTGATTTCGGGGCAGCACAGTGAAATCTCAAAACAAACGCCATGGTCTTACTGTCTGGTCTTTTTCCTCATTTCAAAAAAGCCATTTTTATGATAGTCTAAGCGTACAGTTAGTTCATATGCACTTATGTTGTATAGTGGTTGTTAAATATGTATTTCAATAATCAATTCATGAAGCATACTGCAGCAATTGGGAAGACAACGTTAAATCCCATGGTTAACCTCGATGCCCGGTTTTGCCTAATGAGAATCTACAGTCGCTGTGAGACTTCAGCAAAGGAACATCCTTTTAAAGTACAGAACTGAGGACTTTGGGAGAAAGCCCATTTAATTCAAATGGAGAGAAAGAGAGAAGTGCCAGCTGTGCCCATTTATTCTTTTTTCTCGTACGCTAGTATGTCCAAAATCTTCAAAGGATACAGAAGTTACATTGCCGTAAAATTGGAGCAAAAATATTTGTTAAACTTGACCTCTTTGACCCAAGCTTGCACAAAATTAAGTGGAAGTGCTTAGGCTTAGGTAACCACTCCAGAAACAGAATTACACTTTCTGGTATGTAAAAGCATTGGCTGTTGCTAAACCGTAATTAAAGTTCTGTTTGAGCCACAGCCAGTGGCTGTATTTTATCATCTCACAAGGAAGTTAAGGCAGGTTTGGGTCCGTACTTCTGTGCAGCAGAAACATCAGTCTGAGGTAGCGTTCTCGAAATGCTTAAAGAGGTGGGGGGCTGTGGTGGTCGGGGAGAAAGGACCAGGAGATAATTTGTTTTGTAATTTAGAAGTCTGTGGTGTTTGTATTAAAGTACAACCTCAGTTCTTACAAATTAGATTTCAAAGCATAATTGCAGCTCAAATATAAAAATTAATCAACTATGTTATTACTTGTGAACAATTAAAGCATCATAAAGTGGAAAACAAATATGAAGGAAATATGCTTGTACATGTAATGCTAGGATTGTGAAGTACTTAATTTGGTTAGACAAATGCATTGTAGATTAAAACTAGAAAAAAACAGATCAAGTACGTAGCAGAGATGTATTTGTTTCACTGTCACTGTAATTTAATAATATCTCTGAAGCATAACAAAGAACAGCATTTCTTGGTAATTTCTTGCTGTCATTGGAAGGTGGGGGAAAGGAGCGATGTCAAGGAAAAACTGGGTAGATTTGCACTTACGATTGCAAGGTAGAGGTGTTGGACTACACTGTGCTGTTTTATAGCTCACTGTATGCTTCCAGTTAAAACATTGTCAGGTATCCTCTTGGATCTGATCAGTGAAAAATAATAGTGTTGTGATGCTGCTGTTACTGGTTTTATTGAGGGGTTTTCTAAACCATATATTTTGCAGAACATTCCTAAAACACATCATCCTGTGCCATGGCTGTATTAGAGTTAACTTTTTTAGAAAATATACTACTCTGAGTCATATTGTTGTGACATAAATTGGAATACTGCTAGAGTAAAACTAAATTCAACCATTGTATAGCCTAAAAATCTAGAAAGTGCTTCATGGTGCTTCAAGTTGAGATATTACCTGCATTCCCTAGAGGGAATGAATTATGTGAAAAAATATACATACCTGCATGCTATGTTTCGCATACAATCAGTGAGATTTCACTTTTTCTTTTGCAAAACTAAATGGGGAAAGATGCTCCAGAAGCGTGCATAATCTAAACAATAGTATTTCTAAGACTAAGATTTGCTCTGTTTTGCAGAGTGAAAAAAGAGATATTAGAGAAAGGACAGAAATAATTCTAAGAACAATCTCCTTACCCCCACTTCCAGCTCCTTTTTTTGTTATTTATTTTTTCCTGGAGGTAATGAAGATATGGAGGCAATATCCCTCTTACTCCTGTATGCACATTTTCAATGTACTTAGGAACAGCCCTGGGAGCAGGGATTTTAGTAACCAATCAAAACCTATGTTTACATTGAGTGTTGAATGCACTGTGATTTACTTGCATGGATTTACTGATTGCGGAGATGGAGGGCTCTAGCTAAAAAGGTGAAGTGGTACTATTACTCCTTCTTTTTCTCCTATTTCCCCTCCTGGCTTTTTTCAGGCAATACAGTGGCTCTGTTGGCCACCATATGGGAGATTTAAAACATCCACAGCATAAAAAAAATAAAGCAAGCTGGGAAATGGGGAGGTAGGAAGCAGAGGAGATAAAAGTGAAAGGACACTGCATCAACACATTAGGACACATGCAGCATTGGTGCAGCTGGATTGAGACATAAATTTGTAATTATATTGCAATAAAGTTAAGCTGTAAAGACAAAATATTGTACCAAGCGAGACTGAATTTAAGATAGCTCAATGCTGCAAAAATTATCTGTACAGTTACGAAGTGAGTACAAATAAAAGTTCTTCCTCCAGTGCTCCGGGAGCAGGGTTACGCTGTGTTACACTAAGGAGATTGACAGACTACGTTGCTTTTTATCAGTAGTAGCCACAGGAGCCACCATAGAAAAAGTTTACTGATGTTCTTGAGGAAAGAATATTTTTTGTTTTTCTTCGCCCATGCCATACCTCTAAGTACTTAATGTGCTTTATGCACCAGGTTCATTTACTAGGTCTTTGTGGACATGGTAGGATTTGACTCCAATTGTTTTGATTACAGATTGTTTTGCTTTTGGTATTTTAATCCTCTCTTTATCGTCACACAATGGAGTAGTATGTAGCTTTTGTTGCACATGAAAAATATTTGCTGCTGCTACATTGATTAAATACGTAACAGCATGTACTGCAAATATATCCACCTATTAATAATCCAGATTTAGAGCTTTCATCACAGCAGCCCACAACATCAGCTTGTGTACAGCTTTAATAAATGTCTCCAAAAAAGAGAAGCAGGGGAAGAAAAAGAGGCCAGTGCTTGCATCATAACTGTGAGGTGGCTTTTGCAGAAGCCTGTGCGTATACATCCAAGTATGACATAGGCTACAACCTGCAGCTCTCTTCCTTTTTTGCTCCTGGATCAGCTGTTTTATATGTTCAGCAAATCCCCCAGATCCCAGGAGGATTCCTGGCATGAGCAAGACAAGTAGGAGGAGGGAAACACAGATAAGAAATTACTGGAAGTGAGCTATTGGGAAAAATCAAGGGAAGCACAGGTGGGGGAAAAAGAGGGGTAGTTTTGAGGTAAACTTTCCCATTTTTTAATCAGTCATGCTTATAACCTATACTCTTGGTAAAACTATCAGTTTGTTTGTTTGTTTATACAGAATTGACTCATATTTTTGACTGGAAAAACTTAAATGTTCTAGATAAACTTTGCTATATTAATTATTTAGTATCAATTCTGACAACGTGTGTCACAATACTCTAAAACATGCCATGTACTTCTTTAGGTAAATAAAAATCTCCTCGGTTTCTTGTCCAATGAACAGTGTGCTCTGTTTGGGACAACTACTGGAGGAGCTGGGAAATAGCATTCGTGGGTGTCCTGGTTTCAGCTGGGATAGCATTGATTTTCCTTCCTAGTAGCTGGTATAGTGCTGTGTTTGGATTTAGGATGAGAATAATGTTGATGACGCACTGAGGTTTTAGTTGTTGCTAAGTAGGGCTTACACCAGTCAAGGACTTTTCAGCTTCGCACGCTCTGCCCGGTGCACGAGAAGCTGGGAGGGGGCACAGCCAGGACAGCTGCCCCAGACGGGCCCAAGGGCTGTTCCATACCGTATGGCGTCATGCTCAGTACATAAACTGGGGGGAGCTGGCTGGGTGATCGCTGCTTGGGGACGGGCTGGGCATCGGTCAGTGGGTGGTGAGCAATTGTATAGCGTATCACTTGCTTTCTATATTATTATTGTATATTATTATTGTATATTATTATTATTATTACTACTACTACTACTATTACTACTACTACTATTTTATTTTACTTCAATTATTGAACTGTTCTTATCTAACCCATGAGTTTTCTGACTTTCACCCTTCCAATTCTCTTCCCTGTCCCACTGGGGTGGGGGGAGTGAGCAAGCGGCTGCGTGGTGCTTAATTGCTGGCTGGGGTTAAACCACGACAGTGGGTCAGTGAGAAAGCACAAGTGTTCAGAAGCAGGATTACCATATTACTTTCTAAATCCTGTGCTGGCGTTGTGGGAACAAATATACAGAAAAATAACACACAAACTACATTTTACTTTAATATCAGATGGAATTGAAATGGAGTAATGCAAGTATGATGTGTAATAGGAAATACTATTTGTAACTGTTTCCAAGTTCTCTACTCTTCAACTGTGCTGCAGTTTAAAATTATACACTGTCATTAAAATTTGGAGAATAAATACAGTGCTGAAACAAAACAGATTATTTTGTTTAAGAAAGCTTAAGTAGGCAAATCATCATTCTTCATTTATTTTCCCAGAAATTACTTCTGTTTTTTAAAGATGTCACCTAAACCCAGGAATACATGTAGAGAACTTGGAATTCAGGCCAGGTATGTTACAGGAATGAATCGCAAAGCTGAGCCATAGTTCAGAAAGTCTCAGAAAGGAGTCATATCTCCATTCAGGTAGGGACTTTTGATATGAGCTCTAGCAAGGCTTGTTTATCCTCGTATTTAAAGTTGAAATGACTAAAATTCACCTGTTCAAAATAACATTTAATGCTTCCAACTTTGTATTATCTACATACTTACTCCTGAATTATTTTTTCAATGTGATAGTACATAACAAAATACAGTAAATGCTTTAAATTCCAAATTATTGAAAGCAAACTTGAATTTATAATTAATGCCTGATAGACTTCAGGGAATCCATAATTTAGATGGCAACAGAACACACTGAGTCCAGCTACAATAATAGCTTATACTTGAAAAGGCAACAATGAAATACATACAATAGAATGGTTTTGGTTACTATGGGAACAGTTAAAGAAAGGTTTTTCATCATTACAAACTACTGTGTGTATACAAGAGAAATTATGTTCTTCTGAGTCAAAGAAGCTATGAAAGGTTTCCAAGGAAAAGACTAAATAATATGAAATGTTTGAACCAAAAGCTTTTAAACATCTGTCTACAATATGTTGGTGTTTTTGTGTTCCCTCTTCCTGCTTTCCCCCCATTTTTCTGCCACTAATTTTTGGAGTTAGGGATTCTGAGTTGTGTAGCAAAAAGTGCTTTGCAAAGAAGATGAGTGAATGAAAGAGCAACATGGATGCGTTATTTTATTTCTGGGGTCGTTTACAAGAGATCTAATCCTGTCTCGTAAATCTTACTTAGATCAGGGCATCTGTACTATAGCTTCACACTTTCTCAGGAATACTTTTCTCTTTATTCTCTTAACCTGGAAATAATGAATGCACAGGCTAGAGGGGGAAGAAGTAGGGAAAATTATCAGTTCTGTATTTCACTAAAGCTTAAGTGCTTTCAAATAGGATTGCACAGTCACGTTATGCATGTTATACTTAATAATATTGCTAAGCTAGGTGGTGGTGTTTTTGTTTTTTTTTTTTGGATCTTCGCATTGTCATCTGTACATTAATTTTTAATTTTATGTTTGTTAAAAGAAAGCATGTCAAACTGGGAGAGTACTTATAACATCAAGTTTACAGTAGAGCAAATATTAAATAAAAGCATTTAAAGCATCTCTTGTACTTAATCTAAATCAGAGTTTTTATCTATCTATCAAGGAAGCTTTAAAAGCTTAATCATCAGGAACGCTGAGTCCTGTACTGAAACTGGCACAATCTGCAAGCATTGGGAACATCTGAAATTCATTCCCTTGGAGTAAAGGAAACTGTAGCTGAAGCCAATTAGCACACTTACTTTCATGGTATGACAGTGAATTTGAAAAGGAGAAGGTTCTTTGATATCTTTTAAAAGAAATAAACTATCTGGAAGATATATTATCAGCTATCATTTAAATATGTATTAAACAATACTGCATTATTTCTGTTTATCTCCTTCAAACTCCAGATATGGGAATGTGTAGACATTGCACTACAAGCCAGCAGTTACGCAAACTCTGCTAAATATGTCATCTAATTTTCCGTGCTTATTTGTAAAGTGAGAGTGCCTACCTTTTGATGCAAGGTACCATACAACTTGGGGTTTTTTAGTACTGAAGTAAGAGAACTGTACATTGAGAAACACATGTTTAGGGGCACTAAGGATACATACTTACAAGTCTCAACTCCCTTTGTTTTGGATGTGGTATTTATTATGAGATTAATATGCAGCATTTTTCACAGTTGTATAAGAGAAAAAAGAAAGGCTCTGTATTGTTGGGGAAAATGCTTCTGTATCCTCATTGAGAGACGCAGGGCTAACTGACATACATGCCTGCAATCACGAGTGAAGGGAAAGTCTCTAGAATTACTCATTTTTGCTTGTTTGGGACCTCTACTGTGCCTGCGTGTGCAGTTCCTGTTTCCTTACCTGTCAGCTTTAAAAAGTGAGGAAGTGTCTTGTATCTTCCAGCCACAGTGTTATAAACTGAAATTTTCTGTGTTATGCATTTTGGGGAAAGAAAACACATCTCTCTACAACTGCCTTTCGCTTTCACCCACATTCATTTGTTTAGATCATTTAATAACCTGAAATTTCTCAATCTAACTCCAAACTGCTGCCAAGAATGAATGAATAGAAAACTACTAGGGTGAGATAATGCTGGGTATGATTGAGCTCAGTGGCCTTCTCAACTTCCCAAATATTCATTGACCTTGACATCCTCCTCCATGAAGAAGGAGGATTTGGGGCCTGTGAAGCTAGTAAGGTGTGTTACAGATGGTTTTGTGCCGATCTCGGTTAGTCCTCTGCGAAATTCCCACCGAGCACCGCCGCAGAGGCCGTACGCTCCAAATGTATAGCTGCCATGATTATTATGTGCTGCTTCATTACCATCCTGAGCCTGTTCAAACCTGTATTGAAAAGCTGATGAAATTGCCTTTAATGGGAATTGAGACAAATCTATTGTGCTGCCTGCATACAAATTGCTAACAGAACTGAAATGAGTTTAGGGCTCAGCATTATCTGTTTGAAATCCTTCCTTGATGGAGCCCTTTTTGCCATCGTCTAGCCTGGTAGTATCGCTGGTAGTCAGGGCACAGAGCAGCGAGTAGAGGCACTGCTCAGCCCGGCTGTGCCACAGTGTGTACGCGGCTGGGAGGACCGGGTGCTGATGCACTTCCTCCAGCAGGAGAATACCTTTTGTAGCACTGACAGAAAGCAAGGGCTGTTTTTCTTTGCTTGTTGATAGCCGCTTCAAAGATGACCTCAGAACATGTCAAAAAAAGTAATAAAAGACAGACAAGAAGTCTAGCTTTAGACATGAAAAGATAATGAGTACATTTTTATAGATTGCTTTTCTCACTTGGGTTGGAGAAAGCTAACTCAAGCTTAGCCATCGCTAAGGCTTCATAAATGGGGTTACAGGTACTCCAGTGATTTTGGGCAGTCAATATATCATAAAATGATTAGTTTCTTTTCGATGAAGTAAAAGCAGCCTTGCATCCATTATTCTTATAAGTGGCATTGGTCTGACTTGCCACATTGACCTGTTTTTTTAAATAACCTTTGCAAAGTAAGTAAAGGGCAAAAAGGATCTTTCAGGAAGCTTACTTTTGTGCACTATTTTTGCTAGCACTGGCTATGGAGGAAGCATACTTCCGTGGAAAGTCTGGGATAGTCATTATTATGGGACCAGCTAATTAATTTGGGTTTTTTTTTATATTAAAAATAGGTATTTATGATTTTCATACATCTGCTTGTGTGATAGAGTTATTTTTCTATGCTGCAGTTTGCTTACAGTTAGCCTGACTTGGGTGAAGGAAGCAATTTCCCTTAATTCTGAACTAATTTTCCTTAGACCCTGAACACTTTCTAAAATATTTTCCAAATATATCCTCCTTATTATATATAATGAAGTAAAGTCGGTAGTAAATAGTCAAAACTAAGAGCAGAGATTATAAATGAGTTTACTTAATAATACATCACACTTCTCTGTGATCATCTTCAAACCAGGAGCTATTGGAGGCAGGTAAAATGTCAAATCTATTGGGCAATACATATAAGCAATATATCTTTGGCGGTCTTTAATTGACCGTACATGAGGTTCATAAAGGTCAATTTTGTTGCCTACATTTTCTTTACACCGGGATAAAAACAGAATAATGATACAGGCTTAGGGAACTCCTGATAATGCAGAGAGAATTTCGTCTCCTCGTTTGCTGCATTTTCACTGGGGAGAATGGGGAGAAATACTTCACACAAAATGGGATGCCTGTACCATCCGCGTTGGATTCCCGTGTACCTTGCCAATAAATCAGGCTGTCCAAGGCAGTTCCATTGCTTATCCTCAGAGGTGTCTTGTCTCATAACAGTGAAGCTGCAGAGATATTTCTTGAAGAATTAATATATGCAACGATGCCTGTAGGTGTCAGTGGTTCAATACAATGCCATGACAAGAAACCTAAAATAGCTCCGTTACCGTAGTATTTTCTTGTTCACTTGTTAGTTTTACTGAAAAATTGAGTATTTTAGCTTAAATGGAATGCTACCTAAATTGATTGGAGTATGTCTGCATATTACTGTTAGTTACATACTGCCAACTAGCTACCTGGAAATGACAGCAGATTAATTATTTTCAACAGTGTTTGGTTTTTTTTTTTTTTGGTTGATACAGTTCATCAGTGTTTGAGATGCTTTTATCAAATATGATCTAGATTTTTTTTTTCTTTTATGTTGTAGCCCTCTGTCTATAGATTCTTCATTGATGTCGGAGGGAAAGAACTTGATGTTTTATATCTATTATACTGGTTAATGTATCAGGTAAATGTTCTTGATTGTTGATGGTGAACAGAAGAACACATGCTAATCTTTGTTCGATCATCATGATTTTGTTACAAGAGGGGTTAGCTGTAGACCATTTTGATGGAGCTATTATGTTTTGTAAGGCATCTAATCTTGAATCTGTACTTGCTTACATTAGGACATTCTTTTCTAACAGGTGTACATATTTTGTGATCAGGGCTGCTGCTGAAAAAATGCATTTCAGCCCTGTCTATTCTGTGAATGTGATGAGCAGAAAGCAGGTTTGCTGTCTTGCCGTCTACTCCTCGGGTTTCTTGGGGTTATGAATCCCATTGTGTATTGATGACACAGGGATAAACTTGTTCATTCAAGCACACCTATGAAAAATTCATGTCTGTTCTAAAGATCTGTCACCTTGGATGCATATTGGTGGCTATATGAGCACATCACATCACATATTGGTCAAAGGCTGTATTTTTTAAAATTTAGTTCACAATGGCTTTATTCATCTGCCAGAGCAAAAATAAAGAAAACCTTGGGTCAGCCAAAATTTATAGGGAAACTTTGAAGATCGTGCCTATCCTGAGGCTGTTACTTCCTCCAGATAGTGATGAACTAAGGTAGTTAAAAGTAGGAACTTTAAACCATAGTTATATAGTTAGATAAGTATAAATTGTGGCAGCTGTTATACTGTCTGCAGAAGACTAATTACAATCTCCCTTCCCATTTCTTATATTAATGAAAATACAGTGGTAAAGCAGTTGAACAGTTATGATTCGCTTTGTAGACTAAATTTCCTGACACTAAAAGGTCTCTGTATTTAATGATAAAATGCTGGATACTGCATTATGCTGAGTGTTTTTGCCCAGCAATTTGTACTGCCCAAGAGTAGTGCTGCTGCTCTGACTTCCAAAAACTAGTAGAGAACATATGTCCTTATACATATGTGTGCTTGTAAAATGGTGGCCTTTAGCATGTATGAATAGTACCCTTTGCAATCAAGTAGCCATTGATTTTTCGACTCGCATCTTGGAATTTTTTGGGGTTTTTTTTTTTGGGTAAAATGCAATGGCTACGTGTATTAGAACATTACAAAGTCAAGAAAGTTCATGGGAGCCAATTGGATTCATATAGCTTTGATGCTCAAATCCCCCACTGAAAAGTGAGAAAAAATAAATATAGAAGATTTGAAAGTTCTCTTCTGTATTAATCCCATGTCTGAAAGTCACAGATTTTGATGTATTGAGTTTTGCAGAAAATGTAGCTTACCATAAATGCACTTTTATCTGAAGTCTGAAAGTGTCGTAATGAAGTTAATGTATTTCAAAAATTCAACTACAGTACTATGAAGATCTGCATACTTATTCAAATTTAAGCAAATGACTGGTCCATTGAAATTTAAGCCTGTGCATAAGTCTTTGTGGCAAGCTTGTACTGTTTTATCCAGTGTTCTTTCATTCAGTAAAGCAAACTGGGATGATATATGTCTGTGAAATGTAAATATAAGTACTTTTGCATGGCGATATTTAAAGAACTTTAGGAAAATACATACTGAAAACTGAAAAATAAATCCAGAAATTAAAGATAAAAGCATTCTTATTTCCAACAGAACTAGTCAGAAATTTTCAGCTATTCAATTGGAAGATACAAAGGACAAAGCTGTAATTCAAACAGGTGAAGGTTGTGTCCTTGTAAAGAGTGAACTCTCCTTTCATTCTGAATAATTTAAACTACTTCTTTCTTTCGAGGTGAAGATTGTAGAGCGTAAAAATCTCTTGTACTGTTTTAACCATTAAAAAGAAATTTGGTGATCTCTTACCTTTTCTGTCCTTCATTACATGCACATTTAAAATTCACGTTGGCTATTAATGATACTTATAAATCTATTTGCTACCCATAGTGATTTCACTAGCGAAGACTGAAATCTTTCAAGGTAATGGAGTTCTAAGTAAGTATTGGTTATTAGATACTTAAGATCTTACTTCTTCCAGATGGGGATGCTTAATCTGTATCTTAACCAATTCTGATGGATAAAGATTCCAAATCACATTTTGAAAAAGTAAAGAAGTTATTCCCAGTATTCTAGTTGAATCAGGTAGTAGATGACAAAAAGTGAGGTTCATGCCTTTGTTATTCCACCATCTCCCTCAGCCCAGCCCCACCCTGAAATTAGGATACAACCGCCCATCTACTCGCTTCATCATCACTCGGGAGCAGAAACCTAAAGTAGACAACTGAGGGGGAGGAGTGAATGTCTGGAGCAAGGAAATGAAGCAGAAACTTGCTAAAGCATAACCGCCATCAATAGAATAAAAGTTTTTTAAACTAGACAACTGAGGGAGAGGAGTGAACATCTGGAGTGAGGGAATGAAACACGAACTTGCTAAAGCATAACCGCTATCAATAGAATAAAAGTTTTTTTTTTTAACGGCAAACCTGCTTCAGGAGCTTTTTACCCTCATAGTCCTAATCCCTAGCCAAGCACTACGTAGCTGATTGATAGCTTTGAGTTTCAGGAAGATGCTTTGGTGAGGACATGGTAGTAGATGTGTTTTAAGTAGATTAAGATGTTTTCAGGCTACAAGATGTAGCACAAGTTGTTGTTTACAGTATTTACTGTTCTCAAACATTTATTTTCATGGACTTTGAGGTGCTGAAAAATGATGTATAAAATTTAACATGCCACAGTAGATGTTAGTAAGAAGTGGGATTTTTGTAAGAACCAATCCCTGTCAAAGTCAGCACCCTTGAATAACAAAACAGAATAACCAAGAAAGTCCACTGCTCTTCACATCTTTTCTTTATATTTCCTATGTAAAACTAATCCTCCTGTAACAATCATTAAAACAAATCTCAACTCATTAGGAACAACCATTAAAATAAATCTCAACTGTGAACAAATCTCAATAATCATTAAAATAGATCTCAGCTCATTAGGAATTTTGGTATACAGGCTGAAAACAGAAGATGAGGACATTTTTAAAAAGAAAAATCAGTGGAAGTAGACTCCTTATCTAGCTGCTGAATCTCCTTATCTGTCCTTATCTCCTTATCTACCTGCTGAATTCTGGATTAAATGTATTTGTTGGTCCTGCATGAACTGATGGTACCACAGCTGTCCACAACAGTGTTCCCTTAGCTGACTTTTCGTGCTACTGTTCAGAAGAGAACCACAGAAGTGTTGAGTCAAGTCAGGCCAAAATCTTGGCATATTGATACAGTTCCATACAGTGGAAGCTCAGAAGTTGCATGTGTATTCTCTATTAGTGGAAACATACACCTTTTCTGTTCAAAGAAAGATACTAATACTGACAATTTGGGGGTACATCTTTTATGGAATCAAATTCTTCACTTTTAAAAGTTCTATTACATCAAAATCCTAAAGTGTCTTAGTCACTCTAGATCAAAATCTTCTCTGAAATACAGTGTTCATATTCACCGCACATTAAATTCACCTCTCCCTCAGACGGACTTGAACTGTTGGTCGTTGTTTTGTTCTTCAAATAAAAGGAAATTGGTCAATGGGAGTTGTTGAAATCAGTGGCTCAGCTGAATGGGAGTTACCCATGCATACCTGTGGGCAGAGGACGAACCGTTTCTGTTTAATTAAATGTAGTTGTCTGAGTGCAAACCTGATCTAATCTCTGTTTAGTACAATGCAGGAATGAGCAAATCTAGTTAAGCAACAGAAAAGCAGTACTATGGGGGATCTAAGGAACTGGAGGTATTGTTAGATGTCTAACACTAGAGCTTCATCTACACTGGGAATAAATTGTATAGGTGACTTTAATTAACACTGAGTTATAGATTCTGGTACCAATGAATTTCTAAAATTAATAGAACACTGTTGTGGGAAAGAATGGCTCTGTACAAAAAACATCAG
Organism: Nipponia nippon; assembly: GCF_047370975.1. Taxonomy (NCBI): domain Eukaryota; kingdom Metazoa; phylum Chordata; class Aves; order Pelecaniformes; family Threskiornithidae; genus Nipponia; species Nipponia nippon. The sequence continues at coordinate 51,302,096 of NW_028262380.1, forward strand.
CCAAAGACATAATGCCTTTGTATTAACTCAGTTTTGAGATAAGCATTTAAAACTATACTAGATATTGCTAAGGTTTTAAAAGCTTAATATCTTCCTTTAATATCTATTTTACTTAGTGGTGAGACTTTCTTGGAAACTTACTGATTGTACATATAATTTATAAAAGCATGATTTATGCACTGTTTTTCTAAAGGGTGCAACAGAGAATGTAGTCTTTTTCTCATAAAATTATAGTGCTACTTTTAACCCAAATAATGCAATCTTTTTCAAGTGGTTCAAGGCTGATTTTTTTTTCAGAATAAAATCAAGATTTTATTCTGAAATCTCATAATCTGTATTTAGCATATCCTAAGAACATAACCTGAGGGAATATTTATTCCTACTGAGCTCAGAGGATATGGAAACTAATCTATACCCTTAATGTTAGGGATAAACCTTCTAGGTTTCCTTTAAGGAACCTTCTATGGCATCCTATTAGGCAGGTAATAAAAGACTCAAGTTTTTATCGATCAAAGCTATTTTGGCAGTATTATATATATATATATATATATATATATAATTTTTTTTAGAGTTGCTAAGAAGCCACATTGTGCGTGGCTTAAAATTTCCTATTCTTCTATGCAGTATGTTCGACAATATCCAGACAAAACCAAAAAGCAATCCCAACAGAGATGGTTTGTTCCTAGGCCAGAAACCCCCTGCCTTGGTTGTTAGGCCATCAGTCACTTAATTTGCTGAACTCCCTAGTGTATTTGATTTACTCAAATAACTGCAGAAAAATCATTGTAATGAAGTCTTGGGATTTTGCAGGGGTGGGGTATGGCTGCTTTTTTTCTCAGCCTCCTCTGGACTGTATTTCACTTTAGTCGGTATTCCTACTTCTAAAATACCGATGGTACAGGAGATATAGCTATTGTATTGTCTTTGCCATGTTTTGTGAAGGGTAGATCTATTGCTTTTCCTAATTTTTCTTCTGTATAGGTTCATTTATGACAGCCTAGTCAAAACTCCAGTTGATGCCCAATGTGCTTGGCAGTAATTGCATAAGTAGAATTTCCTAAAATGTCGCTGCACAAGGAAAAACAAATGTATAATTTCATTTATGGAATTGAAATGTGGTTGGGAGCAAAAAACGATACCAGAATATTGATTGTATAGATTGTTGATTTTGTTTAATACTATGCTTACTTAAACTTGGGTTGGTTTTTTTTTTTCTTTTTGCCAAGCTAGCAAAAAATGTCTTTTTGGAGTTTGTTTTTTTTTGTTTGTTTGTTGTTTTTTTAATCCAGAAATCATGAGGTGCTAGCTGAAGCAAAGTGATTGTTTTAAGATATTTTTTCAGCTTGTTCCAGTGAACTCATGCAGTTTGAAGCCCAACAGTATTGCTTTAAATCTCAATTTTCTCACTGTTGTGAGCATTTTATTATAAACACATTACGGGAAGAAAAAATCTTGCTTGGATTATATCACCATGCAAGAAAAGAGTTGTGTTAAAAATGTTCCCTTTGAAAGATTTTAAGTGTTGTTAGTATGCAGTAGTGTGCCAGATCTAAGGAGCAGAGAAGTCATTTGCCAACATAGCAAAATGTAAAAACCTCATTAGTTTTGCATAGGATTTTTAGATGGTATATGACACCTATAAAAATGTTATGTTGGAAAAAGCTGCTTTCAGGTGCTTTTTAGTGCCCTCTGTCCAACCAATGGAAGTTGGTTCTTATGATGCAGTGCCTTTAGCTTGCTTACCTGCTTGCATGAGGATATTGTGCATTTGCTGTAGGGTTGCTCAGTCCATCAGAAGAATTTTGAGGGAAGAGTTTTGTAGAAATCCAGCATTTCCTTTCTAGTAATTTGAAATGATCAGCTGTATAACCTAATGTAGCTCCAGAGAAAAATCTTGTCCTTTCTCCAGAATTATTTGTTTTTTCTGAGCAGGGCAATATATGTTTAGGGTGTTCGAAGCCAAAGTGATGACGAACAATGTAAGCAGATGGAATCTCTGGAAAACCGCAGATGTTTTGTTCTGATTTGTGACTAATATCTAATGTAAAATTAATATTTCCAAGTTTTTATATCTTGAGTTTAGGAGTTATGTGTGTATGATGAGAAGATACATCATGTGAAGAATAGCTTCTGCCTTTTTAGATGCCAGACATGCATATGCCTGCACAGATAAAACTTCTTGGTGTAAATTCTGCGTTTGTTCAGATATATGCAGTGCAGTGGAAACTGTTGAAGATTCACTTGAGTGATTGAGAATCAAATTGGACTCTTTTTTTCCCCTTATGAAAGTAATGTAAAAAATCATCTCCTGTGCAATAATCATAATTTCATATAAAAACATAAGCTCATGTGGATATATTTGACCTTAGGGAATATCAACAAAGATTAACATCAGACAAGATAAATAAACCATTACTTTTTTCACTGTCAAATCTGCGATTGGGCAAGAAGCTTCATTTTGTTACTGAAACATTTTATTGCTCTTAAATTCATATTTGTATCATATATTATACTGCATTCTTATGTTGCCTCAGTATTTCTGTAGTACTGCAAAGTTCTATAAATGAAAAAATATGGTATTGCCAGGCAATTTAATATTAATTTAATGAACAGTAGTGCACATTGCCATGTGCAATTGAAGGTACTTGCTACAGTCAAGCAAAAGTGAATGAAAAGTCCCAAGCTTTGTCATAAAATATATCGCTAAGCCCTCGATATCCACTTCTCACATGACTATTTTCAAGCTGTCTTCTCACTGCAAGTACATAGCTGGAACTTTACCTCCAGATAGTAAAACCTTACTGAAGATGAGAATTAGCTTGTTTTCATATTGACTAGTTTTTCATACCTCTTGTGATTACATGGGCCCCAGTTCCTGTTCACAGACCTCTTGTTCGAAGTTATGCCAATCATAGATGTAAGCTATGTGTTTTTACCTTTATGGCTGTCCTAAATCACAGTTGTGCCACCAGATCACATTGCCCATCACAAATGTAGTTTGTGTAAACTCCTTGCTTGCACCTCCGCCTACTCACATCCACCATAACTGTTGCTGCCACTCACCAGCTTTTCACATTTAAAACCCAGGTTTAGAGGCCTGGCAGTCTTAGGTGCTAGAAACCCGTATACACTTCCTTCAGTGCCCATTTGTCCAGCTTCACTCTCCCAGCCCTGCCTCTCAGCTCCTCCTCATCTGGCCAGGACATATCGCTAAAATTTAAGAGTATTGTTTGAAATTCATTTACAAATACGTATTTTATGAACATGCACAGATTACACATTGAGTAAGCTAATTCACATGTATGCAAGGAGTGTAACGCTACTTGTGCATCTGTCCAGAATTTCTCAGTTGACGTTTTGTCCTTTGAAGGCATTGCGTGTTTTAGAAAGTCAAATCTTTTTAGCTGAACTGATGTTACAGCAGCGTGATGTTCTCTGTGTTGATACTGGTCTATCTGTTAATCTTGGTGTAGGTTTTCCCAGAAGAGAATGAAGTAAACTTAGCTCATATTGGTCATCTTCACGTCACTGGGCATAAGAGGAGTTACAGTGCATGTCTGGGAGTGTGGGGGTGGAAGTGAAACGCACACATGCAACCCGTGCTTTTGTCCTGGTAGACCCCCCTCGCGACAGCAGGAGCCTTACTGAAGCTTCTGCCGTGGTGGCTATGTGAAGAAGGGTGATGCTGTGAAATTGCAACAGCTGTTGTTAAGTTTGCAGTGAGGTAACCCCCGTGGTTAAAAGGAGTGTGACTGCAGAATTTTTTAACTGTTGAATTGATATTAATCATACACTAATATTTATAATTTGTAATGGTGATTAAATTTAATCCTCCTTTACAGATGTATATTGTCACAGTTTACAAAGAGTGCCAATGATGGTGTTTTGCTTGAAGATCAACATACTAGCTTTCATATTTCAAAATATTCTGTATGAAAGCATAAACTTTTTTCCCTGAACTGTAATCTCAATTCATGATAGGAGTCAGATGGAGAGCTGTATTCATTGCCAAATGATAGGATGGATTCCCAGAGAAGCCTAGGAAATTAATTATACTGGGCAGCAACCATCCGTATGGGGTATGGAAGCTAAATTTGTAGCAAATGTTGAAGGATGTGGATGCTGTAGACAAGTGGATGAGAACAGTTGAGATGATTGGTTGCAGTGATGCAGGAGATGCTTGGGGACAGCACAGCAGTACGTTGTAACACAGTAGGCATGCTGGCAGAGCTGTGGGAGCAGTCTTGATACTCTGCAAATCCTAAATATGTTGACTTGGACATACTGGTTTTTTTTCAGTAATCATTTCTGTTATAATTATTTTAAAATACAAAAAAATACATTGCACAGGTTGGGTAGCATTTCAGGAAATACAGGTACTTTTGAAGTCAATCGTCAATGCCACCCCTTTCTCCCAAATAAAATGAAGTATTTTGTCTATACCTTTGTGGAATATGTTTTTTAAAGCTTTGCCTGAAGGAATTAATGCTCTGCATCTGCAGTAATGTCAGATTTCTGTGGTTTATTAATCTCACAGTAGGCTGGAATTTAAACAGTTTTCTTGTGGTACTCTCCTTCATGTTACCATGTAGTTCTTAATAGTAAGGAAGAAAGCTACAAGCTGTAATGCTGGAAAAGAAAAGAATATTGAAGGCCTCTGTCATGTTTTTTTTTTAAACAGGCTCTCCAGTTACATGAGTCTGACAAAAGGAAGAGAGTAACAAAAAATACCTCAGGAGCTGGAGAAGGCCCACACTTCAGCAGTGCTTTCGTTATTATTATTCATTTGAACTGATTAAAATACTTCTGTAAATTATGTGCAGTCAATCAACAACTTTGGAGTGAAAGGTTGCCTGCTTAACGTGGCTTTTATAAATACCTGTGTCCCGTCTCTTCACACAACACTATGTGCTGTTTTATACAGCACTTTATGTCATGAAACACCAGTTTTGTGTCTGAGTTGCTTGCTGGGCTTCTTCTTGCTGCTATCCACATACCGCTTCATGGCACTGGCTGTATATCAGCAATATAGTTAAGTTTTGCCTTGTCTCTACATCTAAAATACACCTGTGAAATACAACTAAGAATGCTGAAAAACCCACAACATGGGCAAAGAAGGCGAAAAGTTTTGTTAATAGAGACTTGTTTAAAAATATGCATCTTGCAGAAAGAGACTGTAGACTAGCTAACTTTATATTTTCTGCATGAATTAATGAGCAGTGATTAGACCAGCTGAGGTTCTACAGAAAATACTAACACTTTTTCACTGTATTCTCAAGCATATTTGTATATATTGTTTTAAACTATTTGGTGTTCACATTCAAATTTCTGTGCTGAGTATGGCACAGAGATTATGTGCTGAGTATGGATGGAGTTTGGAATGCCAATTCATCAGTTAAATGTGCCTTCTACCATCTTGTCAGGATGAATGAAATACTTAAATACTGCAGAAAGGGGTTTCCAGTCTACTCCAGTGCTGCTTTTGAAGGCCCTGCTTTTGGAGTATACAGTGATCATGCAGAAAGTATTTTGTCATTATTAATGATGAGACAACATATCAAGATTTAGGAATCTGGCTCTCCTTGGAACTTGCATGGTATCATCCTTTCAGAACAGGCATTGGAGCTTCGTGACATGCACCCAGGATTCAGTCTCCAGTGATTACCTGTCAAGGAATCTTCTTATATCTCAGGTAGAGAGGGAGGAAACAAACCCACACAATTACAACAGAGAGGATCCTGTTTTCAATATGATTTGCTTTTTAAGCAAAGGACTAATGTTTTAGTCTAATACGCTACCTTCATTTAATTGCAAAGAGAAGAGTCAAAGTCTGAGGTCAGATTGCAGGTTGAGAGGTAAAGAGCTAAAAGTCAGTTTCTGGCTTCCAGAGTGCTGGATAAAATATATTTTCACCACACTTAAGGAAAATAAATGGAAGCTTCGCACCTGTCATGGCTGTGATGACTTTCCTTATTGGCTCCTTTGATAGGAAAGGTTAGGAGGCAAGCTTTTGGGATTTTCTGAGAATTTATACAGAGTGAAATTAAAACATGAATAGTACCTCTTTTCTTGCCTTTTCTCTACAGAAATAAGTGTGATGGATATTTTTTTCAATGGTCTACAGATGTTGCTCAATCTGAAGGCTAATGCATTCTTGAATATATCTTCCGTCAGAGAAACTGGTGGTATAAGTGAGTGACTCTCATTAAACCTGTCTATTTGCAGTTGCACACAAAAAAAAGTCCTTCTTAATTGCCTCCCTGCATGTGGACAAGAGCTTAAAAAGAAGCAAAATATAAAAGATTAAGAGAGCATAATGACATATTCAAAAGATGAAAGATATGACCTAAACGTTAAAAAAAAAAAAAAAAAAAAAAAAGAAAAAGAGAAAAGCTTGAAATCTCTTTGTGTTTCCCCCAAGTAGGAGAACTTTGAAGATAACAGTAATATTCCATTGTGTTTCATCTTTTTCATAACAACATATTTTGATACCTGGAATGAGTGTATCACCTAATAATGTTTTTTAGGACTACATAAGTTGTAATATAAAGCACAATATAAACAAGATTTTCTCTACTTTTTTGTCATAACGACTAAAGATACTATCCTGTTTGATTTTAAGTAATTCTGATGGGATGTGTACTTAGGTAAGGCATCCCTAAAGAAAAAGGAGATTGATGCTGGTGATTTAGCAGGTGTTGTTCTACAACTTAGTTGCAGACTGAAATCTTAAGGGCTCAGAGTCATGAGGTGCTTGGTTTTGAATGAGGTGTAAAATCATGATTCTGACCATTTGTGGTCATTAAAGATCCCATGGTGCTTTTGGGGAAAAACGCTCCAGTCCTGGCCAAATTTAATTTTGGTTCGTTCCATACTGACTACCTTATTCCCCCTGCAGTTTCGTTTAGATGTGACATTCCTTGCTTCCCATCCCGAATCCCTGGTGCGAGTTGCTTTAATGTTGCTCTGTTGATAGGTTTCAGCCTAAAGGCGACTGCAGTTCATGAGCGAGCTAAGCAGTAGAGCCCACCTCATCTTTGCTATTCAGTCAGCAAGTTCCTGGATAAATTTGGAAAAATGTTTTTGCATTGATAGAGAATACAGTTTCAACACCAGCGCAGGCAGCATGAATTTACGCATGCCAGGCAAATGTTTGACCTGTTATAATTAAAAATCAGGTTCCTCGAAATGGTGACCATATTTCTGACAGTAGATACACACCACACACACTCTCTGATGATGTGTGTAATAATCTCGGTCAAGAAGCTGAAAAGAGCTTGTATTCTCCAAATGCAAGAAGTTGCTGGAAAATTCTTGACTAATGGTTCAAAAACAGTATTTGATTTTTTTTTTGAACACAGAAGTGCAGACTTCCTATATGACAAATGCCAGTGTTTATGCATGTGCCCACCCAGTATAAAGGGTTTTTACAAACATTGATGTGCTATGTCTATAGTAAATGGAATTACTACTTTTGTTTCGGTTATAACAAGAACTCCCCTGATTTCAGAACACCAAAGAATCTGAAATTTTGAATTGATTTTGACACTGTCTTTTGTAACATTGTAGTTTGTTTAATTTTCCTTTGCGTTATTTGAAAGGGATGAATGTGACTAGCATACTGATTATCGAGTTTCTCAACTCATTTCCAGCAATTTTCTTTCTTGCTGAAGAGATGCCAAATTATTCAACAGCAGAGTAAAACATTTCCCTTATAGTTTCAGAATCGCAGTTTGTGTCAGATGGACTTTGTCTCTGTTGGCATTTGGTGAAGAGAGTTTCTGTACTTTGCTCTGTATTTTTAAGAATGTTTTTGTTGTACCTCGTAAAGAAAAATATTACATCTTTGCAGTCATGGTGTGTGTCTTTGGGGTGAATGGGTTTTGGTATGGAGTGGAAATCCTTTTTCTTGATACAGGACTGACATGAATATCTTTAAACAACAGCCCTGTATTTACAGGTTGCTTAGAAGGTCCCTAGAAACCATCAGTCAATAACCTTTTCTAGTTGTTAGGTGTGTTTTTATAATGCATGCTGATGTGTGTTTGTGTGCACATAGGAACACCTGCATTACTATTGCATGCTGAATTTTTGTGGAGTGATTTATACTTAATTTTGTGTCTGTCTTCGTAAACATGCGGGTAATGATGAATCTGCTTATTTTCAATTAGTTTGGTGACAGTGTTTCCATTAATTTGGCCTTGGCAGGAAGAGTCTGAGCTCCATCTCACAGCCTCTGTCTAGGCAGTGAGGCAGGAGAAATTACAGTCCCCTGGCCATCAGGACTGGAAACTGAAGGCTGGAATCTAACCTGGCAGTTTCCAACCATTGCCTTGCTTTGCTTTCTGTGGAGACCGGGATACAGGGGGTGCATGGGATAGTTGGCAGCTATAAACTCTGGCACACAACACTCAAACTAAAGGTGGTTTTACCAAGTATATCGCATTCCAACAGAACACAAAATGTTCTTTACTCTTGTGTTGTTGCAGAAGCAGGTTTAAAGATGGGGAGAAGTGGTTTGATAACTTGAGAATGCCACCTTCATCTGACTTGGGATGAAGTGAGGTGGTTGACCAAATGTTAGGAGGAAAAGGGTTTGTCTCATCATGAACTGGAGATTTTTGAGGACAGGCATTCTCTTTAACTCAGGTCTTCAAGCAAGATGTTCAGAATACCCTCCTTGTAGATGGCATCTCTCTTTTATCTAAGAGCAGATAGGGAGTGCAGGCACCTGTCTGAACTCTGCCCATATTAGATCCCCCAAACAGATGAGTTGCCTAACCCCCGGGGCGCTGGCTTGCAGAAGGAGGCTGTGAGAGTGCACGCAGCCTGAGCTGAGGGAACACCTCTGCCACTCCTGGGAAAGATTTCCATTTCAAGGATACAATTTAAACATGAGGTTGTTGGGGTTGGCCTTTAAATTGCTTGCCATGGGTAATGTGTGGTGTGTTTTGTTCTAGCACATTCTGTGATCTACTTTGAGCTCTAGCTTAGCTTCCTGCGTGTTGTGTGTGTGACGTTTCACTTGCCATCCCAGTCCTTCCTCTCTTTCCTTGCTGTCCCCAGCTGGACTGCGGCAAGATGTAAGCCTTCTTCCTGGAGAGGAGGAAGTTCGTGCATAAAAATCAGGCTTTCAATGGGGAGCGAGAGTCAGTCTTATCTTTGCCCAATGCACTGTTTGACCGTGATGCTATGGAAGAGGAGTAAAGCTTTTGTGTATCTAACATTAATATTTCTGGTATGAGTTTCTTTTGTCGATATCATTAGCATCTTAATACAGTACAGCTTTTACAGACACTCTGCTTTACTTAAAAAGATTTTAACAAAACAGCAGATGAAAAAAATCTCATATTTAATTGTATTGCTCCATGAAACTCTTCAGCTTTTGTTGCTATCACTTGGACCTTTCACCTCTGCCTTAAGCAAAAATAATTGCAGGTCCTCTGAAATGTGTTACATGAAGAAGTCATTATTATTTCATTCAGATGTTTTGAAGCCAGATTTTAGATGTTGTTTGAGGTGCTGACATGAGCACTTTCGGTGAGCTGCAGCAGCTGTTGTGCAGCTACTGCTCCTTAGCTAATGCTTTGAGACCAGCAGATTATTTATATTTCATTAACATTTAATTAGCCCACTGTACCTATGCCTTACTAATGACAGATGGATACAATGAACTTGAGGACTATCCGGCTTTTCAAAATTTATTATTTTAAACCTGTTTTGCTGTCTTTTTTCTTGCTTTCCTTTTAATAATCTGACATTCTGATAGCTTTTATTTTATTTTAATCAACCTTTGGATACTTAACCTTGAAGAGGGAAGTAAGCCTCATCATAGCATTAGAAATCACAAAATGCTCTGAGAGTGCAGCAATTGTATGTTCTTTAACATGTTGTCTCAAAAAGACCTTTCCCAACAGATTGTGGTATGGACGCACACTGAACCATTTGAATGACGGGAAACGCAAAGGCAGAGTCAGCCATTTCGAACGGGTTGTTTCAAATGTCAGGTTATCCTTGAAGTACTAGAAAGCAAACCTGATCAAAGTATTTGTATAAAGGAGCATTTTAATTATGTTTATAGTCCTTTGATGGCATGAGAAGCCTTTATGCTTTTGGGAGAGTGATTTTTAATTTTTTTTTAATAACATTAAATTGATGTTATAGAAGATAATGTGGACTCTTTGCTTCTTGTGGTATGATATTGAAATACAGAAAATTGCTACAGTATCAAATTCAGAAATCTGAAAACATTTTCTAGCATTAGGAGGAAATGAATGCAAAGGAAACAGCAAAATAAGGAAAAACTGGTTATTGTTCTGAAAAGCAACAATAAGTTTGATGTGAGACTCTTCATTGATTTTAGTGTGGAAATGTAACAGGGCACAGTTCTTTCTTGTAGTTCTCGGGAATTTAGTAAATATCCAGAAAACTGAAAGAACAGAAGCAACAGACAGTATTGTTGACATCCATCCAGTTTTGGCCCCTTCCCTTATGTCCTTTGTTCTCAGAAGAAAGTCTGGTTTAAATCTGCAATTTTCTGCTTAGAAAAATGTTAATTGTGACTGTTGGACAGAATTGACTAGAAATAGTAGACTGTTTGCTGACAGAACCTAGAACAGAATTCAAAGCACTGTTCCTCAGCCTGCCAGGAAAATCTTCAATAAATATACATTATATCACATATATCACTTACTATTCGGGTCTGTGAAGTCAGTTAAGTTGAATGGGAATCATACTCATTACCAGAAATGCCTAAATACTAAATATGAATGGTTTTACAAGGACAATGAAAAAGAGGAGCTGTTGTAACATTTGATTTTTATTTTCATGCCCTAGCTCAAGTTTATATTGGTGTCATCAATAAAAAATACCAATAAATTCTACACACTAAAAGATTGTCTCTTCAGATGCAGTCCGTGGTATCTACTTGGTCAAATTGATGACTGGTGACTCCTTCGTGATGAAAAGCTATCTTTTTAAAAACACTAGAAGTCATGTCAATATATCTTTCTCAGCATCATGGAGCCAACAAGAACACTGACCCCATCCCCAAAAGAAGATAATTTGTCAAAGGGAGAAGTTTTGTAAGAACTCTGTATCCTGTAAAGCTGAGGTATGCTGGAAGGACAAAAAATGGTTTGAGCAAGTAAAGGTTGGAAAGACATATGTTGCCCTTACCTCTGCCTGTTGGGATCTGTCAGTCAGTTCATTTAACGTTCTTCTTTCATGACTGAAATGGTTCACCTGGGAAGTCAGTAGTGAAAATGTCCTCATAAACTCAGAGTTTGCCTGGCTGCCCTCTGCTGTACATCACCTCCAGGCTGTAAGAAGGGGGAGTATTTCTGAAGTGAAGGAAGACACTGCAAGAAAAGCTGGTTTATAAACCTGCATCAGGTATAATGAATTACTGAGAATGAAGGTGTATGTCAAAACCAGTTGTCCATCATTTCCAAATGCAGGTGTGAAAACCAGGTGATAACTGTGTTTTCACATATCATATGTGAGATTTGAGAAAAAATGAGAGTTCAAAAGAGGCTAATATGAAATAGCCACTTTAACCACCCCAGAACTCCCACCTGGCACAGCACAGGGCATCACTGGTGGTTGTGTCTGCCACAGCAGCATTGAACTATTTTCATTTCTAAGTATGAAGCCAGACACAAAAACTTGTTTTGGGAGGATGAATGTTTTCATTCTGAGAATTCCACAGGAGGACCATTTTAATAATTGAAAAATTGAAGTAACATTCGTGGTTGAAAATTTCTATTTTCAGCCCTCAAAAAAGGGAGGAAATGAAGATTAATATATTCTGGATTAAATTTTTTGGGTTTTTGTGTGTACATTTTTTTCAAAGGATGAGCTGTCTTTCTTTGTAAGACTCTTAGAGCTATTCTTCTATCTACTAAATATCATTATGCGAACTGGTGACTGCATACCCCTGGGGATATTGCCACATAAAAATTCTGGTTTTGTGAAATTAATCTCAGTAAAATTGGATAGTAAACATAAGCAGCAAAGCTCTTGAAGAAAATCTGTTGATTTTAGCAATTACATATGCCGTTTCAGTGCTGCCAAAGGATGATCGCAGCTCAGAGGTATTATTTACATGTAGAAATATATCACTTCCTCTGTTTAAAACTCTTGACTAACACAATATTTGTGTATATTCATTTATGGTAACCACAGTTTGAAAGGTCTCCTCTTTCTATTTGCAATTCTCAGTTCATAATGTAATTCATTTTTCACAATTTTACTTGGAAAAGTATTTTTAAATTTTAAAATATCATTTTGGGGGATGACAAAAAATATCGGCTTCTAGACTGTCAGTTACTGCCATCTGTATGATGGCATGCGAGAATGTAGAAGTGAAACTAGACTAGTTTCAGTAGTGAGCAAGACTTAGTTTCTTATGTTCAAATCTTACATAGTCTACCTAATTTTTATGCCCCACATTTTTTGTTAATTCTGACATTCACACATTGGTCTGTACAATTAATACTGTTGTGGTATTAGATGTAATACGTGAATCCTTGCTCCTCTGACAGAATCTGTGTTTTCAGGTACTCAGAATAAATTGCATTAAGATGATCTATGTGATATTACAAATGATGAGGAAGGATATTCAGCTTTGAATGCTAATTCCAATAAAATTATAAGTGACTGATTTTGTGATTCTACTATAAAAAAATCTGAAAGCAGCCTGATAATAGACATCACTTCCAAACTACAGGTTTAGTGATAAGTTTGATAAGTTACGTATATCAAAGTTTGCGAAGAGAATATCATATGCCACAATAAATTGGTGTCATTGTTTGGACATGAACTACAAACTGAAAGCACAATGCTTTTGAAACAACTACACAAAATTATACAACTCTCTTAAAAAGTAAAGCACACTTTTTTCATCTATTTCTTTATCACCATATTAAATCTCATTTCTGACAGCTAAAAGGAAATTACTGTGATTTATGGAGTGAATCTTTATCAGTAGTTGACAGGTAGAAAAAAATTATAAAGCCATACAAACAGTTATTTATAATAGCATTTAGCTGGAAAGTGGCAATCACTCAGCATTTGATTTATGTAATTTTCCAGGGCAGTAGAAATACCTTCTGCAGTCCAGCATGAAAGTTTGCCTGCTCACTCCAGAAAGAACAAGATAAATGCAAAACTGGAGACCATTGTGTATCTTGTCCTGTTTAGAAATGATAATTCCTTTGTAAAGTCAAGTTGGTATTTAACCATTCTGGCTGGTTTTTTCTTTTCTTTTTTTTTTCCCCCTCTTTTTTTTTCTTTTTTTCTTTTTTCCTGCCACAATAAATGGGAGCTTGGCCCAGCCTTTGAGGATTTGCCTGGTAGAGGTGGAGCGGTGGAATTAACTTCAGTGTCTTTTCCATCTCTTCTATGTTCCTGCTGTCCCATCCCACTTGAAGAATTCCTCATCATGTCACTAGATGCTTTTCTTTAGCTGGTGTTTAGGGTGGAAAAATGAATGCCCTATGTCTGTCATATGTTTCTGAGGAACACTGGTAAAATTGATTCATTGAAAAATCTGAAACTGCTTTGTGCCATGTTAAGTTGCTTTCTAACTGGGATGACAATTAGAAAAGCTGAAATGTGGTGAGGCTATCTTTTCCTTTTGTTGGTGTTCCTGACAAGAGAGAAGGCACCAACATGAGTCTCAAATAGGAAATCATCTTATGCCAGAATTTTGTGGTTTGGCAAAGATAGGAACAAGCAGCTGAATTTTTAGAGGTTCAGCTGAACAAGATATGATGCTTTGGGATCTCTTCTGTTCTCTTGTTTACCTCCTCTCAACTTGCAGGTGACTGTACAAAACTAACATTTTGCCTGTGCTAATTTTGTCCAGCTGTTGAGCAAAACTGCTTCATTTTACAGGTGTCCAGTCAAAAGTGAGTGGACCACCAAAACCTTCAGCAGCCCTGGGTGGCTCTGTTGGAGGCTGACCCCTGGGGTGCTGGAGAGCTGGTAGAGTTAGTCTAGGATTACAGCAAATGCATCCTCAGGGGATTCTCTAACAAGGAAAATGTTTCAATATTAATAAAATACATACAGTTTCAAATCCTATAACGGTGTGAATACACACAAGTCAGAGAGATGCTATCAGGCTCCTTCAGCTGAGGAGCTGTCCTGACCAGGATTATATCCTTAGAAATGAATTACTGAAAGTTGAAGACAAAAATTAATCATTCAGTAATCATAGGCGAAGGTGATTCATTATGAATTAGGTTTCCTGTCAACAAACCTGTGTTTTCCTGTTAGTTTACATCCTCCACCAACTCCTTTTGTCTGTGAGCAGTGCCTTAGACAGTAATAGTGAATTAATATAATGCTGCCCGAAAAGGCTTACTAAAGAAGACAGCCTTTGCTACAAGAATTGTACACTTTAAAGAAGTGAGGTCTTAGGTCAACATTACTGTGCCTTACACAAAAGCAACAGCAACCTAAAAAACACTTGTTATTGTTGCATGAAGGGTGTAGAAGAAAATTGTATTTGAACTTTGCCTCTGCACGCAGATCTCGACTAAATGTGGTCACTCTTGCTGCAGGTTTTTTCTTTGTTTGTTAAAGCCTTCCTCTGCTGTGCCAGTGCAGCTGATGATTTTGCAGTGCCTTTCCTAGCAAGCACCACTTAATCATAAGGTACTTAGATTTAGAGTTAGAGTTTTTTCTTAAGTCTCTTAGTACAGAAATTTAATAGGGGTTTCAGTGCTTCAAGGAAGAAATGTTAAGTAGCCTGCTAGCAGAGCTTCCTCGTTATATTACCTTATGCTTAGTTGCTCAGATGAAATGAATAATAATTTTCTGCCTTGGCTGGACTAGCTCTACAGAAGCACCATAAGCATCCAGTCAAGCAATTCTGCATGTTGAACTGTTTTTAATACATCCATTTGAATACCAGTTTAATGCGCTTTACTATGATGTTGCCATCGCATATAAAATGGCATATCTTTTAACAGTTTTGTTTAAATTCGTTTTAAGCTCACTATGTGTTAGGGTGTATATATGTAGCTAATGATTCGTGGAGGTGTACATCTTTGTTGCACAATATGCATCAGTTGTTTGAATAATTAGATAGAGGCACTGAATGCAGACTATGAAATAGAAATACTCAAGCGGAAATCCTAATCTGCCACAATAATTTAAAGAAAAGGCTTGTCACTGCCTCTTGTAAATCTTCAACAGACTGTTACCTTGCAAAGCCACAACAGCATGAAATTTAGCTCAATGAAATAGAGGTGCTTTTCTAATATCCTGGATTTTACCAGCTATGGAAATAGGCATATTAGAAATAAAAAATAAATAAATAAATAAATAAAAATTAATAATGGAGAAGAATTTCTTCTGAAATGTGTGGTGTTTTAAGTAGAAACTAGGAAATGAGGTGGGAAAGCTCTAAATGCATTGGCGTTACCAGTGGAGAAGACTTTAGTATGTATCAAAATAACTAGAAAAATGTGTAATCACTCCTCTTCTTCCCTGCCCCCACCACAAAACATTTCCTTCCTCTTGGTTAGACGGCTCCCCTCGGAGTGAAATTTTCAAGATTTTTCTGGAGTCAGGTATTTTTCTTTCATGGTTCAGTCTCACATTTTGGCTTTAGCAGCCATAACTCAGAAAACAGAGCAATTTGGCCTGGTGGAACAAACTTATCCCATTGGATCAAAACACCAGAACTTTCTCACGTATGTTATTTTTGATCCCTGTGCAGACTTGTACTTCCATGTGGTATATAGCCCTGTGCCAGAGGAAATGGCACTGTCTTTGGCATCAACTATGAGTTGACTCTGTAGCTGTATTCTTTCTTCCGTATTGTAGGTTACATCTTCTCGTGCACTATCACGTTAAAGATCCTTTGGACTTGAGACAGAGGGAAGTGTTTGTCATTTCTTAACATCTTAGCATACTATTGCCAATTCATCTTGTTGCATGGCATCCTGTGACGGGATGATGAAGATCAAACATTACTTGTCAGAGTCATATGACAAACCAGTGCTAAATTATTGAGTCTCAGTTGACAGAAGTTAGTAGCGGAGAAAGCCTTTGAGTCATCAATTTCAAAACCTAAGGGTGTTAGAAGGCGGCATTCCTTGCCAGGGGAAACTGTGAAATAAATCATTATGTCGACTCTGCTGGCTTATGTGACATGTTGATTTGCTTTTCTGTCTTTGTCTCTTGTTTTTTCTCCCTCCGTTCTTAATCCATGATTTCTTTTATTTGGCAGTATTTTACCATTCTCAGATGAGCATAAATAATTATCATGCTAATAACAGCATGATTGCTTTCCAAGGTTCTTACGGCTACAATCTCTGGTTACCTTTTCTATGATTAAAAGTGATGATGGAAGGAGCTAAGTTAATAAATTACAGGATTTATAGGTGCGAGGAAGAATCTAGGTTTGCCTCTCTTGAATGCTTTTGTTAACTTCACCATCATGAGCTAGGTAAGGTTTCCAGTGTCTGTTGGAGAATGACAAGGGATGTCCATTTTGGACATGGGATTTGTGTGGTGGATTTTAGAGTTGTTTTTCTGCTACTTTTGTCTGTGTAATATAGTATAATTTTGCTTTCTGTGAACTTCACTAAATATTTACTGGTTTTGCTGAGTATTCTTCCCGTTAAACTCACTCGGAAAGAGACTTGGGAGAAATGACTACATTAAGTATGCAAAGAAAAGCAAAGGGAGTCACGGTTTTCTTTTCTGTTTGTTTCTTTCTGGTTTTGTGCATGGTTGTGAAAGAATTTAAGATAGTCCCCTGGGCTAGGAAAGCATTTTGCTTCTCTGAATGGGAGCAGTTGCTTGGAATCAGTGAGGACTCTGTCATTGATACCAGCTGGAGCATTAGTCAACTTGTTGCAAGATTTGCCAACAAAAGCTGGCCATGTTAAAGTACAATTTATATCTCCAAATATTTCAGGTCTAAGACATGTCAGATATATTTTTCAGTTCAGCCTGCTCATTTTTTTGCCACTGTTTGAGAGTTACAGATTCACTTGCAATTTTTTTCTGAAATACTGTGGCTTGACTGTATTTTTCCTGTGGTATGATATATTAAACTAATTTCTGCAAAAGTCTAAGCATTTTATTTTTTAAAAGTAGTGTTTTATCATGGTTATGAAACAAACTACATTAATTAATAATTCACTTTTTCATATATGAGATAATACTACTACACTGTATCTCTCTTAAACACATCCAGTGTTTATCTGGTAGTTCATTTTTTTTGTAAGAAGCATGAAATTGTATTCCCACTTACAATTTTAAACCTGTAAAATAAATTGTATAATCACATATATTTTATTATTAATTTTATTTTAGAAAGGATTCAGGTAATTGCAGATTTAAAAATGACAAACCAGAAAGTTTTATTCAGTTAGGTTTTTATGTCTTTGCTTTATTATTTTTGTGTTGTTTGTGTAAGAGAGAGAACAGGAATGTTTTTGCAACCTAGCGATATTTCATCAGTGTATTTGACACTCTGAACTTATTTTAAGTGTCCTATTTTAGACAATTATCTGGGATTATTGTGGTGGTTACATATGGTACATGTGCTCATATTAACCAGGAGGCTAACCAAAGTACTTGAGTTAATATGCACTGTTAGCAATTCAGTACAGAATATAAGCTATTGAATAGCTATCCCTTAATTTTTATCTACTTTTATGTACTCACATAGTAGAAATCATTAGAGACACAAGGACGTAAGGAAGACAGAAGGAGAGAGAAGTGAGAAGGCAAACAGATGGCAAAGGATAAGTGGCTTTGGATTTTTCCAATCCAGAATTTTAGTTGGAATATAAAATTTTGGTTTTGGAAAGAACACCAACGTGTGTGGAGTCTTAAGTAGCTGTGCTCTCTAGTGATGGACAGTATTACGCAGTGGTACTTCCAGCACAGAATGATGAAGTGCTCAAGACAGTAGGGAGAGAAAAACTACTGGTGAAGTGAGAAGTAGCTGGATATTCAGAACTATGTTCAAATCCACAAAAAAGATTTAGGAAGAATTTAGGTACCTCAGTCTATGTATAATAATAATAATAATAATATAAAAAAAAAATATCCCTGAGCTCAGCCATAGAATCATAGAATAATTTAGGTGGAAAGAGGTCTCTGGAGCTCTCTAGTCCAACGCTTTGCTCAGAGCACATCCATTTGGAGTAGGTTGCTCCAGGCCTTGTCCATTTGAGTTGTGAGTATCTCCAAGGATGGAGGTCTGACAGCCTCTCTGAGGCCCTCTCTCCGTGTTTGACGACCCTCATCAGAAACAATTTTTTCCGTATATCTAATAAGAATTTATTATGTTCTGCATCTGCATGTTATTATGTTCTCCATCTTCTCTGCACCTGGCATTAGGCAGTTTTAGACAGCAATGAGATTCTCCTCAAGACTCAACAAACTCTGTTCTCTCAGCTTCTTCTCATACATCATGGTATGTCAGCCCCTGGTTCCAGTAGCCATCCACTGGCCTCGCTTCAGTAGACACATGTCTGTCTTAGTGTTGGAAGCCCAAAACTGGGCAGTACCACAGTGGTGGTCTCACCGGTGCTGAACGGATAGCAGGAATCACTTCCCTTAACCTGCTGGCTTCACTACTGCAGTTCAGTATGTGGCTGGCCTTCAGCGCTGCTGGGGCGTGCTCTGACTACTGTTCACTTGTTGTCCACCAGGACCCTGAAGCCCTTTTCTGCAAAGCTGCTTTCTATCTAGTCAGTGCCCACCCTGTATCGGTGCACGGGATAATCCTGGGGGCAGGAAAACAGCTGTATTCGTGCTTCCTCCCTCTGGCTTGCACTCATTTGGCAAAATAAATGATGCAGCATGTTCTGATGGTTTAGATGCCTAAATATGATAAACAAAATATGAGTTTCAATCTGACAATTGTAATCTCTAACAGAGCAGCTGTTGGACAATGCGGATTGCAATCTTACAGTTTTGTCTGTCTCTGCCATCCAGTGTAGTCACCTTAAATGGAAAAGGTTTAAGACAGTCTTCTCCCGTGAGTGTGTCACACGGGTTGCTTAGGGGTTCCTGTTCTGAGCCTGTTCTACTTTTAGGTAACTTCTTTTTCTCCACCCACTTTATAATAACTTTACATGCCCAAGTTAGGGCTGTGGTTTCTGCTCCAGGAGCTCGGTTCTCAGCATCTGTTACCATGTTCAATGTCACAACCTTTAAGTATCTTTTGGATCTCACCACAAGTGACTGGATCACTCTGCATAATTTACTTGACATATTTAGCTTGTTTTTCTGGCTTAACGTTTGTGAAGAGAGTACATTTTAGATGAGCTATCTGAATAGCCTCAAAGAATGGCTTTGTCAAGTATTTTTAAAATCACAGGCGTAATTGTATGAATTCATATCCCGGATTCAGAATGTGTGCTATTTTGCCAAGTTGTTCTTATTCCTTTTGTTATGGCTTATATTCCTTTTACTGCATTAAAGTACTTCCCCTGCTTGCAAGCTGAAGACCGCAACCTAGTATAGGTTGAGATTTGACTGACTCTTTATAGGAGTAAATGATTCCTTCTGTCTAGTAAGACAGGTTAATGCCCAGTATCCCTCACAAAAATATGTCTTAACATCAGCTCTTTGTTTAAACATCTAGTCTGGATATTTCATTCTTTGTTCTTTACACTTATGTTGCTGTGCAAGTGCATATGTAGAGCTATTAAAGGAAATGTATTCAAAATCCAGTTGTTGCTATTGCTAGTGGAAAATAAGTCAGAGATGACTGGCAGACTAATAACCTGATATGACAAAAATTACTGTGCTTTTTAGATACTAACAAACTATATTGAATCACTACTTACGTGAATAAACTTTGACTACCTTAGATCAGGTTCGTTGGTGGTGTGTTTTTTTTTTTCTTAGCCTCTGTTTACAGTTATGGTGTCCCATAATGTGTGGGTATATATATAAGTGCCAAGGTTATAGCTACAAAGTGATAAAAGAAAACTGAAATTTTGTAGATACCTTGTTAGACCCTTTTAATGCTGGGCATACTAAAATGTTTTGCTATTGTGTATTAAAATATTGACTTTCAGATGATTTTTCATGGGGAATTTTTGGGTTGTTTATTTTTTGGTTTGAATATAAGCAAGGTGTAAGAACAGATCCAAACCAGGAGCCATTTATTTTCCTCATTTTATAGTACTAGAGAGAGCTGAAAAATAAGGGGATCTCTCAGATTCATTTGGGTCAGGGGGTGGAGGGATAAGCAGAAATATTCTTTTGCATAAAGGGAAGGGGGAGGTTTAGAAGAGGGTAGTGTTAAGGTATAATTTCTTAAAAAAAGAAGAAAGAATGAAAAAAGATATGAACAGTTACTGCTTCCCGTGTCCTCTAAAATGCAACCCAAAACAGATAAATAAAGCCCTGAGGAAATGCAGAGCCTTCCAGCAACAGATGCCAGGAGGAGTGGCATTTATCTAAGCAGTACCTGTTTTGAATGTAGTAGGCAACCCAAGCTTCTCAAAATGTAGAAATCCACGCCGAAGGGAGAGTCAGAGGTGGATGGTGGGGTTAGCATATGGAAGGAAGAAGGCTGCGTTTAAAAGAAAGTGCCTTCCTGGGAAGGGTGCTCTCCAGCTGTATCCCATCTCTGCATGGAGGTGGCAATGTGTACACATCATCCCTGTCCTCCCGTATGTGCTATGGTTTTGATGGAAATCAAACCTAAGGCTGGAGTGCTCCAGGACTGACTGCAAATCACCTCTGTCCTGTGGTTTACACACAACATACACATCTCAGAGGAAACCTGAATGGTCACCAGTTAGGGTATAGTCCATATGTCAGCTACAGCATGTATTTGGTCAATTTTTAGGATTTATTTGCATCTTTGGTTGCAGATGAAATGTCTCACTGTGGGCAGTCTAAAAAAATTGTGTTTAAAAGAAGTTAATTTAGCAGATGTGAAGATCTACTGCAGGCAAAGTATTAAGCTGGCAAACAGGCAACATGCCTTACCTTATCTTGGAGACCGAACTACATTCAGAAGAGTTTGCTCTATGCAAAAAACAGCTTGTATTTTGTGCTGTAGCTTTTCTAAAAAAATGTTAGTAAATAGTAATGCTGTTTCATAATGTTGCCTATCTGGTTCTTTTTAGGACCAACAGAATTTGTGAAGTTAGTATGTTATGTTGTGACAGCTCTTACCAATACTCGGCATTCATTGAAATAGATTTTGAAACTGGAGTGTCCAAAACTGGTTAGCACAGGAGGATGCTTAGGTGAACAAGTACCCTACGTAACAAAGACTGGTTATGATAGTAAAGCTACTTGTTATATGATATTAGTGAAAATGATGTTTAATTTGTCAATCTCTTCCTCATTCTTCTTAGTCTGGCTTTAGATGTCCATTACATGCAAGTATCATGTGCAAAACTCTTGTTTTTAGTATTAGCCTAGCTTTGCATCCTCTGTATTTGGTAGCATTTTCTGCCAAAAGAGAGTTGTTGTGATTGCAAAATCAATTCCAGAAAGGTCCAATGTAAAAATCTCTTTCAAAAAGTTGACGTAAAAATCCCTATAATTTTCTAAAATGCTTTTAAAATCAGATATTGAAATAAAGTGATAAAATGTGTATTACAGTTGCTAGAGGTAATGTTTTCCAAAATGCCTGAAAGTACAAGAAACAATAAATGAGTCTGCTTCAAATACTTGAGCTGTTTTATACCATGTTAGGTTTCTTGGCGCACAATGAAGCGTACAGTGCAGACACAGCCTAGATCCCAATTGCTTGTAATTCTTTAAGCAAGAAATTTTTGCCTATATGACTAGAGTGTATACTTAGCTGTATGTGTGGTGTGGCTGAATGGGAGGTTGCAAAAACATCCAAGCTTCTAAGTGTGTGTAACTGCCATTTACTACCCAACTTAAGTACTTCTGGAAACACAAGATCCACCGTGAAAGTTTTTAAAGTTTGTTTGTCTGATCAGTCTTATTGAAACTTCACGGAATTTAGATCCATAACAAAGGCAGATTTTTAAAGAAAGAACAGGATTTTAAAAATGCTGCCTTTTACTATTTTTAGCGTGGGCAAGAAGTGAGGATAATTTTTAGATTTTGGCCTGGGACCTGTATTTTTAGGCACCAAAATATTTATAAGGTTGTCGTAAGCCACAGGGGACTTAGCTGGTCTCTCAGCCAGTTGTCGAACTTTGCTCTTGAACTGTTTGTGTTTACAGGTATAGTGCTCAAGAGGAGCAATATCTGTCACTGTGCTCCACATCCCTTGAAGTGCTTTTGTCTCGGTTCTGGAAATAAAAACCTGTAGGATTGAAGGCAGGACGTATTCAGCAGAGCTTTTTGGTGTATGAACTCCTTCTCCCCCCAGGCAGTTCTGGGGGAAGTGACTCCAGCCCGCCATGGGGCACGGTGCTTACAGGCATTTGTGGGGCGTTTTGCTGAATGCTTTGAGCGATCCCGTCACATGATAGTGAGATCGCTGCCTGTAAATACGCTCTAAAAAATGGGAAAGGGGTCCTATGATTACCCATTGCACCAGAAATACCAATTCATTACGAAAGGATGGATTTCAAGAAAGATCGTAGAAATTATTAAGCAGTCTTTTCAGTGAATGCTTGTGTTATATATTAGATTTGAAAAGGAGAAAAATACAACTTCCTGAAAGTATGATAAGTAATATAGTGTCTGTGGGCTTTTTTTTTTTTTCCTTTTGTATATAATGACACAATTTAAGATTAGCTGTCAGGTCACATTAGATTCTCAGAAATATTCTGTAGTTTATGTGAAAACAAGCCTTCACACAGCAGGAAGAAAGTGAGAAGAGCATTTATGCCAGTCAAGCTTACAGACACTGCACTTTTTCCTACACATTTTCTTCCCCTCTGTCTGTCACCCTCCCCCCTTTTCTCTCCCCATTGCTGGTAACAATTGCATCAACAATAGGAAAGCTATCGAGTTAAGTTTCATGCACCGCAGTGAAGCTGTTTTGATGCGAATAGGGCTCAGTTGCTTTAGTTTCTCATTTGTGACAATCTTTAGTAACAAACCTGATAAATCAAATCGAAGCTGGAAAGAAAGTGTGTAAAGCAAGATAAAGAAATAGACTTCCTTCATGCATAATGGCCTTGGGGATTATTTTTTTTTATATAATTTGAAGGACAGTTATGGAGTTTAGAGTAACATCTTTCAGTAACTGTAGCTGAAATGAAATCTGAAATGCTTCAGGATCGCCAGCTATACTGGGATGATTTGAACGAAGCACAGACAACTGGACAGACTCCCCCCATAGCTCCTTACCTGCATTTTCTTTGAAGCCAAGCGGTGTCCTCAGGGTTACCCCCTAAAGTATGAATTAGGAAGGGAGGCATGTTCATTCGCATCTCTCTGCTTACCTGAGAGATTTGTACGTTCCCTAAAAGCATTTGCCTTAACAGCACTGTGACGAACAGTTTCTGTCACTTCAGACAGCAACTAGGTACTAAATTGTGGTTCCAGCAAACAGATCAGTTGGGCCACAGGGAGAGATACAGACTTGACAGAGACTCTGGGAACATGCGGAAAATACCTGCTAGTTGGCAAAATCAGATCCTTTACAAATTGTGTAAGTCTCACTTTATAGAATAAGTTTTTTATGTGCCTATGGGATTATAATTTCTGACAAAGATTGTTTTAACAATATGTAGAAAGACAGTAAACACCATAGGCAGGAAAATCACCTTCTGACTGTTGGCACAATTCTAACAAGGAGCTTCCAAGGGTTTCTTCTTCAGCTTCACTCCCATTTAAAGCTAAGCTTTCGTTTTTCATAGTCGTGGTTGTGTAATGTTCATTTCTACCCAGGAGATTGTAATGGGCTAAGGCATATTATTCTACACTTTTGGAGGATACAAATGTTAGCTCTTATGTATACAGGTCAGCAGTGCTTATGTAATGCTGAATTGGTGGCTGACTCCTCACTATTAGAAATTTCAGATAGAGAATAGGTGTAGAAAATCCAGTCATCAATGAAAATAAACTTCTCAAGCCCTTTCATAAACTTTCGTACCCTGGGTGGTATTTCCTAACTAGGTTGAAGAAAGAGCGTGAGAATTGCATAGTAAATAGGCTCGTGTCACTGTATATCGCCAGTCACACAATGTTAAAGTCTGTGTCAACAACATTATGGACCTTCAGATCACTAAATGAGTTTGCCTATTGAGCTTGGAAGGAAATGTGTCTGTGCGTTGCCGGTGGTGTTCAAATTTCTGCTCTTTTGGCCTGCAAGATTCTCCAAGGTCCTCCTCTGCATCTGGAGAAGTTTCAGTGAAGATGGTATCATATTGGGCACTGGCTTGCCCAATGCTCAGACCTGTTTTCCAGTAAAAGCCTTTGCAGGGCTCTGGAGATGGAGGAATCACTTTTCCTTAAATCTTTGTCCCCATTAAAATCTAGAAACTTAGTATTTTACTTTCTCTCTGACAAAAATAACATCATTCACTGTTATTTCATGCTTATCAGTTTTAAAAGCAGAAACGACTGGGTGGACAGCACTGAGGTAAAGACAGATGAGAAGAGGCTAACCTAATAAGACTGAGTACTCTAGATTTAAACCAGTGAACTGTCAGGTTGTTTAGCTCTTTTTCTGGATCTACTCTGCATTAAAAATTATTATAAATTTACATTGCCTTTATTTGCCTTCATTGAGTATACTTAAACTGAGAGCTCTTAAGTGAAGTTTTCCTGCAAATAATACAATTTTATAACTTCCGTATTATGGGCTGATACACAGCTTCATCTGCACAGTGGCATCAAATTTATTTTGGAAGTGTTCCAGTTTAAATACCTGTTACCTAACTCTCATCGTTTTCTCCAACACTCCATGTTCTTCATAGTCAACTTACAGCATTTGAATAAACAGTTCAGAAAGCTTGAGTGTAACGCAATTGCATTATTACGCTTTGGTTACTTGGCAGTTTACATCTATTTTCTTAATTTGGAATGAAAGCCTTTATTGGCAGATGTGGAACTAAGGGTAAGCTGGATATCCTCAAAATATTTTGCTTCTGTTTCAAGCTTTTAATGGTTTCTCTTGGCCTTCTTAAAAATAAAATGCAATTTTAGTAACAAGAATTACTTCCAACTGAAAATTGCATATTTTTTCTGAAATTGTAAGAACTAGCTATTTCTGCTTTTTGCAAAGGATTTCCAATAATATTGGCTCAGAGCTGTAATTCTTTTTCCATTTGACTGAGTCCATTTTGCATTCAAGTAAAGTTAGAGCATTTTTTTTTGCCCTTTCATTTCTTCTTCTGAATGAAGACTGAGGAGGTAAATTGAGTAGACAAAAATGCTTTCATTGCAGTAGCTTTAGAGTTACAAATCTGCAGCAAAGAGCCAAATTCTTGGCTTCTCTGCACGTTTAAAATACCTAGATTGTACATTCAAGGTTGGAACGTGTATGTGTCTAGGCATATCCGCATATGTAAGCTTATTTAGTCAGATCCTTCCTTTCTGGGCATTGTACTCATTGCAGGAGTTTTTACTTGAGTCCCTGTCCCCAGAGCAATCCCCTTTCTCTTCTTGCATTAACCTGTTCAGTTATTCACGGTTACCTGCAATAACCATGAAAGAAATAATCGCATGCTCCTGGGCTGCTGTTAGAGCTGCACCAGCTCCACTGGTTATTATGTCTTCTCTTTTTTCCGAGAAAGCTGTGAATAGCTTTTATAGAAAAGGAGAAGTTTTAAATTTTGGGAAGTGATTACAGGGTAATTTGGGGAGTGACCTGCCAGGATGAATCCCATGAGATATTTCTGCATAATTCCAAGCTGATCAGCTGATCTCTTGTATTCTCTACTCTCTTAGAGACGTTCCTTCTTCCTGATGCAGGAGGTGGCAATGTCTCCCAAGGAGCATTCAGTAAGCCTGCCAGCTATAATTGCCTCTCACTTGCATCTTCTGGGAGCAAAAATGAGTATTGCCCTTCTCTCTTTTCATTGCCATTGTTAAGAGCAAGGCAGATATTCAGATAACATTTATAAGAACCAAGATGCAGTCACAGTACTTTCGAGGACTGAGTCCTGTGAGATCAGCTCTATAAAGATGATAAGCCACAAACAGTTGCTTTGGATTGTAAGGGGCACCTAGATAAAACCTGATAGAAAATCAAAGTGAGATGATTTCACAAACTACATCAGAGTTCAGGTGAGATTGTCCTTATTTATTCAATGCCAGAGAGCTTTTTTAGCATTGTTCACTGCAAAATGCTTCTTCTGCAATGATATCATGCAGCTTCTGAAGACTTATACTCTCATTTTTAATATCGCCATGTCTGTAGATGTCAAATGCTTGATATTAGCATGAACCCTTTAATTCACATAAGTTTCAGATCAAACATAGATGTTTATTTTCGTCCTTATCTACAAAGACTGTGTTAATGTTTGTTTAAAAAAAAAAAGGAAGAAAATAAAAAACCCAAAGCTTAATTTAATTTATGCCACATCAATTTCTAAAAGTCACCATCTCTCTCCCTATATTTTTTTCACCTTCTTTAGATACATTCCTGACCAGGCTCATCAGGAATTATGTCCTCTTTGCTGCCCCAGTTAATTCATCTCCCTGAAATGTATACTAGCCTTTTTGTTGGACTTTTACAGGACCTCCATTTAAATGCGTTTACATGTCCATGGAGCTCTATCCCTGTAACTCAGGGGATGGTTTGACAGTGCTCAGCGAAGAACTGCCATGTCTCACTGGAGATACAAATACTGTTTTTGTGATCAGGTGTCATCTCCTGTAGTTGCACGGTCTGTTAGTAACTCACTGACTCAACAAAGTAAAAAATTCCTTCTTCCCCTGTTTCTGGATGACTCAATATTTACACTTTACTATAAAGTGTCTCCAATGTGTGCACATTATATTCTATATTAACCTATAAAGTGAACAACTGTACATGACACAAACATCTAAATCAGATTAATGTGTGAAGCCTATTAATAGCTCTGGACTGAGACCAGACCCAGTGGTAATCAATTGCTTTGGGATAATATGAAGTTTGTGACTGACTCTAAATCACATCATGTGGTGTTTCAATTGCTGGAGAAAATGAAATGTTCAGTGTAACATTCTTTACAGCAATGAAAGTGTGAGGCTTCTTTTGATGGATTCAGCATGCTGTGACTACATATCAGAAAGCCCCAGTCAGGAGACAGTTTTCTTTTCAAGGTTTTACCTCTGTTAATACTTGGCACTCTTAGTTTCTTACTGCTAGCTTTTCCCTCTCTCCCAAACAATAAATTGATATCATTTGCTTAGACAGGCTAGTTTGTACGATCTTGTAGGGTTTATAAGCAGCTGTTCATAGACTTCATCTGAACATGGATTTGACATGTTGATTGCATATAAAATTTAATATTTTGTTTGGGGAAGAAGCATATTGGATTTTTTTATTTGTACTTAGTACTTGAAAGGTCAGACTGATAATAAATAAGCTTACAGAATTTCATGTGTATAAGGAGGTAACTGTTGAAATGAGTTTCATTGAATTAACAACCTAGTTATGCTGAATCTTTGTTTCTTATACTAGAACTTTGCTTGCTCTTAGTTTGCGCTTCCATTTGATATGGAAGATTTCACAGCTTTGCTCAAAGACTGCAGCTGCCAAAATGCACTTTCCAAAAGTGTACCTTGTCTATCCCTAAATTCTATTGACTAGCATAGAAGGACGTAGTGTCCCCTATGTAAGTGTAAGTACTGTGGATCTTCTGTGTTCTGAATGTTTTGGAAGTCCACATAGACTGATTTATTTTGGTCAAAAGTCCAGAAATCCTGGCCATGTTCACACAAACACCTCTACCACCCACAAATGCAATTTTCAGTAGGAAAAAAGGGGTACAGGCATCTGGTCAAGATGGATTGATGTATAAGATGGGAAACAGAACAAAAAGTCTACTTGCTATTTTTTTTCCCCTCTCCTAGTACTCTTTCCCATTGAAACCAGCATAAGTTATGCAGAGTTTTGTGTAATAAAGTAAAATGAGCCTTAAAGTCATTACTGGTGATCATGAGGCACTGCTGTGTTTAACTTAAATTCTGGAAGTTTTCTAATGAGCAGAAGGAGCGCCATTTTTGAGAGATTGTTTACCTAATAAAGATTAATGGCTTGATTCTATTCAGCAAGGAGTACAATACGTTGCCTGCTTTTGCAATCAACCATAGCGCAATTTTATGCCTGTCAGGCAGCTGGTTGGAATGTATATGATGTAACATGTTCGTGGATGAGAATCAGGAACAACGCCAGTCTGCAGCTCATGGGAAAATGACTTCAGTGATCACCACCGCAAATGAAGAGGTTTTAAAGTAGACCTTGGTGTTCATTATATCTTAAAATCTTATTCCAGTTCAACAACGTTGTTGTTCTTTTGCTTGCCTGTGGAAAATAAAAGGAAAATTCAGGGGAATGTAAGAGCTGTTAATGTAATGATTATCAGACACTGTAAAAGTAAGAACATTTTTAATACAGTGTTTTCTTAAATTGCTGCAATAACACAACTCAAAATTTTGTTAATTTTTCCCTGTAAATCTTGCTGTAAGACAAAGAAAGTGCAGGAGAAAGACCAGCACTTTCTGTGCTTGTCTGGTGATTTCATCTTATAAGTCTTCAATTTGTCAATAAACGGTGCCAAGTTCTGCCATTTTCTTGTATACCAGCAGATTAAATGTCAGGTCATGTGACAAGAAAGCTTCTGATGCCATTTTCTCCCTCTGGGGACAAGGATCCCTGCCTGAGCTATTGCTAACTCAGCATATCCTCTCTTGATGAGTAAACTCCAGTTTTAAGACATGATGATGGCCAAGTTGATGACCATTATGGGATTCACTGAAGTCAACCAGGTTTCATAGGATAGTTAAGGGGAAGCTAGCCTGGTCTTCACTAGCTCTCTGAAGACTCTAGTTTTGAATAAAAAATAGGAAGATTGTCAGAGGTGTTTATTTGGCACTTGATCCTCGGCAGGAATTGTGATTGAGGGAGACATTCTCTGTCCATTCACTCTCATTATGGATTTCCTAACTTCTCAACGTTTTTTGCTCCCAAGCCTAGCTGGACCTCTTCACTTAAACATCTTCAGAAGAGCTGCAGATTGATAAAAAGTATAGCGCATGCCCCCAAACTGAAGTGCAAAAGGAAGAGAGGGAGAAGTGTTGCTGTACTTTCACTCTAATTTGTACTTGATAAGAACATGCATTAAATGAAAGCTCGCTGCCTGTTTGTAATAGGTTATGAAGCTTAAAAAAAATCATGTACTCATAAAATGCCTGTGCTAGAGATCTTCGGGGAAGTTTCACAAGACTGTATAGGGGCTTCTTTGTCAGCTTTTATATTTGGAAGAAAAATGCATTTGATAAATTAGGAGAGAGAATTTTTTAAAATGAGATGATGATTGTAATTGCAAAGGAAAAAGCAAACACAAAAAAAGAGAAAGACGATCACAACAGGTTAAAGCCACACCAAAAATACAGGACAAAAGGGGAAGAAAGTAGCAAAAAGTGTGTGAAAGTAATTTTAGCATTCCCTAGACGTGTTTCTCTGTCATTTGAAGCCTAAAATTCAAGAAACAAAGTAAGTCTGAAAGAAAGGTACACTCTAGGATGCCAATAGAAAGCACGTATCACAGCGGATGTCTCTTTCACAAAGAGACTTACTCAAAAACTAGATGAAGTGTGCACTGGAATCTGTGCTGCCCTAGTACCCAGGCTGGTAGCTTAAAAGTTCTCTGGGTAAATCCTGCATTAGGACTGTATTAACATTGTGTCTCATAGTTCAAACATACCTTAAGGCATACATCCTGTGAACCCTCTTCCATGTGTTTGATAAGGCACACATTAACAATTCCATTTAATTACACTGATCTTTATCTAGGTTTAATATAAGTCTATGTATACAGTTACAGTTCGAAATAGAAAATTCATGAAAGTTATGACTAAAGTCTTAAATAGAAACACAAAAGGAAGTATTATGAAATTTATAAAATAGCTATCGGGTGAATTGTTAATTCACTAGAGGTAATGGCAAAGTCTTACTGTATTTAGTAGAGTGTGCTGGTTTTGGCTGGGATAGAGTTAATTTTCTCCACAGTAGCTAGTATGGGGCTGTGTTTTGGATTTCTGCTGAGAACAGTGTTGATAACACAGGGATGTTGTCATTATTGCTGAGCAGTGCTTACCCAGAGTCAAGGCCTTTTCTGCTTCTCACCCCACCCCACCCCACCAGCGAGTAGGCTGGGGGGGGGGGGGGGGGCACAAGAAGGTGGGAGGGGACACAGCTGGGACAGCTGACCCCAGCTGACCAAAGTGATATTCCGCACCATATGACATCATGCTCAGCATATAAAGCTGGGGAAAGAAGCAGCAAGGGGGGATGTTCAGAGTGATGGCATTTTGCCTTCCCAAGTAACCATGGTGCCTGATAGAGTCCTACTTCCCTGGAGATGGCTGAACACCTGCCTGCTGATGGGAAGTAGTGGATGAATTCCTTGTTTTGCTTTGCTTATTAAACTGTCTTTATCTCAACCCACAAATTTTCTCACTTTTACTCTTCCGATTCTCTCCCCCACCCCACCCGGGGGGAGTGAGCAAGCGGCTGTGTGATGCTTAGTTGCCGGCTGGGGTTAAACCATGACATAGAGCCAGACTTCTAAAAGCTTTTGTGTGAAATTCTTGGCTTCTATTCAAAGAAATGGATTTTTACATACATATGTTTATGTATGTATAAAATATATATTTATTAACTGAATGCTATATGCAAAGTGCATATGAATTTCCCCTATAGTATGCTGTTAGTGATACCATGGAAATGTATTTTGATCCTTTCCATGAATCTGTTTCCTGGATTTCCTAGATACCAACCCCTGTTCCTGGAAGAACAGCCTAGAGCCAGGCCAACAGCCAGCCAGGAAAAGTCTCAGAATTATTCCCACAGGAGCTCTGGTGCTACTTAATCCACCAGACACAAACCACTTTCAGAAAATCCCTTCACCCATTTTTTTATTGAGGGACAAAGAAAAGATGAAGTTAGCAACCCCTTTTTCTCCTAAGGCTTCAGTAATTGTTATTATTGTTCATTTATTGTTACAGAAGATACTGTAATCTCCTTAAAGCAGGTTCGTGTGCGCTGTGATCAGCCACAGCAATCTTTTACTTGACACGCTGCCAGCTGTAGCATGGCTTTATTAATTAAGTAATCTTTTCAATGCAGTATTATTGTATTATTTGTGTTATTACACATGTGCACATTACTGTCCAAATTTATTAACAAGCAAATTTGAGGTGGAAAAAAGGAACACATTTTATATTCTATGAAGTCTGAATTTAGAAGAAATTTAAACGTCACTGAGATAATATTTCACTATAAAATATATAGGTGATACCTCCTGGGGAGGACTAGTTGGCAAATGCGTGTACACATGGTGATTTGGGATCTCCCCCTGACCTTTGCCATGAGTCTTCAGTGAGCAACTGTTAAATTTAGATTTAAAGAATTTGCAGTTTGCTAAAAAATGGCAATATTTATCTTTGTCAACTAGCAGACATAGGCAAACGCTATTTTATAAAGCAATTATTTATTACATTTATGTGAAGGGCAGAGGTCCAATTAAATTACTTGGAAGGTCTTTTCACTGTTCATTCATCTCTAGTAGATCATATGAGAGAAATAAGAATAGTGAGATGTAAGATACATTAGGCTACAACAACATAAAGTAATATAGTGCCCTCCCTACTTCTTATTTTACTTAGAGGCTTTTTTGGGGCATGGTGGTTCACAGGTTAATGTTGAACAAAAAGTTGAACATTTGAAAGAAAAGCAAATCTGGATGAGAAAGCATAAGAGAATGAGTATGACTTTGGTACCACTCTAAAGGTGGGAGGAAATAAGTAATTCCCTTGAAATATTGAAGTTACCCACACAGAAAAAAGCAGAAAGTAATAATACAAAAGTGAAACACAAGCAAGAAAACCCATTATGACTGATTAGTAAAAGAGATGGGAAAAATATTTGAAAGTAATGGAATGCAGAATAGAGTTTATTCTGACATACCGTATTAAACACAGTGCTTTGCCTAAACTAGAAATGATAAATCACCCACTATTCATGAAATAATAGTAGATGTGCTTGAAATGGCTAGGAAGAGTAGGATGTTTACATAGGCAATATGCTGTTTGAAATGAGGAAAATTCAATGCTGTAATGGATTATGTAAATAAAGTAATATAGATAGTATTTGAATATAGAGGTGACTAAGTCAGTCTAATAATTGTAAAATGGTGTTTATTTTCTTTGCAAAAAGACAAGTTTGCAAAGTAATTCTTCTTTGTTTACTAAATATGGTGGGTCTTGAGGTGCGATAGTTGTGTGGATTGTGCTTATATCAACCGAGGTCCAATGAAACAGTAAAATTTATACCCCCATTTTTATTTTTAGCAGTGCCGATTAACGGCATTGGTATTTTAGTCCTTATATAGCAAACTATTTTGTAAATATTTGTAAATGCAAGGATAGAGGAAATTATTGTTATATATTATTAAAGTGAGACTGATTACCTCATAAAAATATTCTTTTTTGACAAATTAGTTTTCACTTAAAAGCTATCATGAAAAGAATTGATATTATCCATGTCTGCTTTCTGACCAGTCAGCTTTTCTTCACAGTTACTCTCCTGTAATGCTGAACTTTCTGAAGGTATTGGAATCCCGTAACAATACCAACAGCACTCTTCTCACAAATCTGGTATAGATCTTGGTTTTTGCTCCAGCACAAGAGTTGGGCCCGGTTGATGGTCAGTGTTAAATTGTTGGTTATTAAGTTATGCCAGAGTAGAACTACGCATGCATGTAACTGTAGTGCAGGGAAACCCCACTTCTCTCTGGAATGGTTGCATATATGTATCTCCTTGCCTTAGATTTATACATGTGTGAGATACATACCTGTGTGGAGAAGCCCTGGCAGGCACACAGTATTGTACTCCAGCAGTCCCCGAGTCATATAAGGTCTTCTAGGTTCATACTTGGTTGTCACAGTTTACAAAACCCATGTATCACCCTAGGCTGCTGAGAGCTTAATGATCCCCTACTACTTGTAATATTAGGAAGTTTCAGCCAGATTAATTTGCAGCTTCCAGTTCTCTTTGCTGAAGAGTAAGCCCTTGAGGCTTTAGTTGCACTGCAAGAAATTAAAGCTATAGTTATGTTGTTGTGCTTGTCAGTTTGTTTTCTTTTATCTAAACAGTGAGAGACAGCCCTCGAGTACAGACTAGAATATAAACTTCCCCATGCACTTGAGTGAGACCAAATACAAATGTGAGTCATTGGCTTGAAAGGAATTTACCAAAATTGCAGATGAGATCTGTTAGAAACTATTCAAGTATTGCCTGCTGAAAAGGTCTGTAGCTTTTTGCAGATGTCAGCAAGGGCTACAAGCACTGAATGTACTGGGATTCAGTCAAGATATCTTAATAAATATGTCTCAGAGTGAAGGAAAGTGTGAGAAGAATGAACTTCTCTTACTATTTTCTTCCTCATAATAGCTGTCTCTCTAACTAAATATAAATAGGAGGACACACTTACTGTTTGTATTTTTGCATCTTCTCTAGAAATAAGAACTTAGTTTTATGAAACATGATAGGGACTTAGTTGTATAAATAAGTCAATGCACACTTACATCATTTTCAGTCAGAAGTCTTGTTTAGATCTTGTAGGTTCAGAGACAGCTTTCTATTTCTTTTTGATGCTGTCCTTTTTCTCTGCTTCAGGAAAACCAAATAGAAAAATCTTGAATAGATTAAGCCTTTTTGGAGATTTCCTGCCCCCGCTCCATGTGCATACACAAAATTACTGAATATTGATGAGATTTTATGTTTTAGGTTATGACCTCAAAATACAGCAGAATTTCACTCCTGATCAGAACCCTGACATCCAACCTGGTTTTCTTCCAGTTAACATATTTTTGTTTTATTTCGTTACTGCTCATGCCTGTATAAAGCCCTGGTACGTCGAGTTTCGTTCTTACTGTATTTGGCAAAAATAAGCCAAGGCCAACAGTACAAATCGTGAAAATATCCATTCTGATCATATAGCAAAGATAGTAAATAATTCATAGATTCTTCTAGCCAGTTGGGATCAGCAGGTCATCATGTCTGACCTCTTCCTTAAAGTAAGTACAAGAATGTCATTCAAGTACTCTTTGACTAGAAATATTATAGCTATGTATACTTACAACTAATTTTAATGGATTTGCTACTCCAATTGAAGTGGCTCAGATCACTCTTCCTTATGTGATGAAGCCATACGTGAAACAGGTAGGAGTTTATTTCGACCATCAGGAAGCTTAGACCGTATCTGGGGTGAAATGTACACCAAGAAGGGCTTGAGGAAGGGAAGATAATTAGCAATACTCTGGGTAGGGAAGAAAGTGCTGGAGGAGGTCACAGATCACTAGGGTCATAATTTCCCAAGCACTTTGAATTAAAAATCCTAGTTTCAGAACTAGCTTATGCATTTAATATTTTAGAAACAATTAACCATTAGTGAGATTTAGGCTAAGCATCTAATTGTCTTAGATTATAGAATATAGGAAAACTAATTACTTAAGACACCTTCTAAATTTTACCCCTCATTTCTTACAGCCTGTGCTCTGGGAATCTTGAAGATCACAAGTGGTTGGGTCCTATGTTTTGTGTGTTTTTAAATGAAAAGGATACGGTGCAAAACTGCTTTTCAATTTTATTGTAGTGGTTCTGGCAGAGGGGATTCCCCCTCCCAGCTCCCCAACATTTTTTCACCATTTCATGGGGCAAAATGCTCTTCCATCTTCCCGTCTTTCATTTAGATAAACTACAAGAGAAAATATTCAGAAAGGCTGCGGTGTTTTTTTTTTTTTTTTTTAATACTGTGAATAGCACAACCTCAATTATTTTCTCTTTTTCGGCTTGAGCCCTGTAGGTTTAGCAAATGTTCCCTGACGCTGTGTTTTCATCCTGTCTCACTCACGCCTCCCGTCATCCCGTTTCCAGCCTATCCCAATGCAAAGGCTGGAGAACAGACTTTCTGGAGTCCAATGGCTGAGTGGCTCCTGTGGATTGACGTTCTTTGCATTTGAATCCGAGGTGAACAATCTACACTAATCTTGAGAGTGTCAGATAACTATTGGCTCTTATAAAATTATTTTACTTATTTAATTTTCAGCATCAGTTTCTGCTACACACATGTAATTTACACACAGTAATGTATGTGAAATATTAAAATAATGTTTCCTTGATTAGAGTATTAGACATCTACAGGAAAGAGATGGATTTCTGATGCATTTCTGGTTTCGCTTGTGTTAGGAAGGTAACTGCAAGGCTTCACGATACTATAAACATTGCTGTGACTGACAAATGTGTGAGGAGCTCCAACAAGAAGATTAATTACCTGAATTACATATGGCTATGTCAATGCAGATACTCTAGTGCTTTGCAGACAACTGAAGTGTTTATGGCATTAGCTTATAGCTATAAACAATGTCAAAACAATAAGAGGACAATTTCTCAGGGACCTGGGGATTAGGTTCAGAATTTATCCAAGTACTTTTATATGCAAAACCATTCATTTATTGCCTTGATAGATTTCCAGTTTGTTGTTGAACTACTTGATCTCTGTTGACATCAATGTAACATCTATTAAATTTTCAAACTTTTTTGCTAAGAAGGAACATTTGGAGCTTGAGGATGTTAAAAGCGTATAATATTATCTTTTCATAGGTGATTAAATCCAAAGAAAACTTGGGTCTTGTGGAAAATAAAAAGTAAACAAAAGAGAGAAGCTGGAGAAACCATCATACAAGAAGTACTTCTGCAGCTTCTCTATTTCTGGATTTACTTCGCAGACTCAATTACTCCATGAATGTAGTTCTGACTCCAAGTTGCCTGGCTTGGGTTGCCTCTCCATTTAGAATATCCTCGATCACTCTCAGTTACTCTCTCTTTTCCGTACAGCTCCAAGACTAAGGACTTCACAACACCAACTTACTCCCTCCTATGTCAATGATTGAATTTTGAAGTACAAATCTTTCATCCTCCTATTTTTCAAAATGCTGCTACCAGCTAGAACTTATTCACTGTGCTGATGCTTTGGAAAATATGGGAAGCAGCAAGAACTGTTTAGATCCTTAGTTCAGGTATGCTTCCGTTCAAATCTGGAAATTATTTTTGCACTATGTGATCAGTGATTGATCTTTTTAGAGGCAATAAGGGGATTAGGCATCTAACTCCAAAGGAAAGCAGCAGACGTTGGATGCAGAATCCTGGAAAATCAGAGCATATGCAAATTGTACTTTGCTACTCAATTTTGAGTTGCTACTGTCAGCAAGTCTTTTAACTTACTCTATGCTATCCTTCATCTTATCAATTTTACTTCAATTATTTATGAAAGTACTATTTTCATATCTCACTGCTGTTCTCCAATATGCTGAATCCCCTTTTTTTTTTTTTAACTACAATTAATTCCTACCTCTTCTAGTATATATTTCTAACAAATAGAACAGTTGAATTTATGTACTGCAAACGTGGGGTCTAAAAGGGTGTGCTTATCGATATCATAGAACAGGGGCTTAGCCTTTACCAAAAACTATCTCTGAAGTAGTCATTATTTTTCTTGACGGATGTTAGGTTGGATGTTGGAATATGATTACACAAACAAGTACAGATAACTTATTTTTTCATATGTAAGCAAACAGCCCGTATGTATGTGAAACCTATTTGTGTTTTTCCCCTGTGGAGAACTATAATACATAACAAAGCAGTGATGTGTTCATATATTTGAGTAGCCCTTACTCTCTCAAGCCTCAACCTTATTTTCCTTGTTGTTATTCCTCTGTGGTATACATGCACCGAGTCTATAATCTCATTGATTCAACAACTATTATTTATGTACCCGTCTGGTTCCATGTGTATTTTTATGTATTAAGAGCCATGTATGCCTAAAAAACCCCAATAATATCATCTGTACTGCCACATAGGTTAAAAAGGATAACATTACACTGCGTGTTGCCTGTCACCTTTGTAAAGTATTGTTCTGCCAGTAGCCATTGATTTTTGTGAATCATTTGGGGCTTATGGAGAGTAGTGATTTGGGAAATGTCAAGACACCAATCACAAGGTGTTATGGAGTAGTTTTGTTCACAACTAGTAATCATTTTTACCAGTAAAACATTTTTATTGTGTAGTCTTATACTGCTGTCAACTGTTGAAAGGTGTGACTGGAACATTGGTCTGAACATAGACCAGGTGGGCTGCTACATCTGGTTTCAAATAACACCTGCAGCCGAAGAGATTATTGAGATTTTCCTTTTGAAAGGACTTACACCATATAGTATGCATTTAAAAATGCTGATGAAAATCTGGGAGCATGTGAGGGAAAAAATTAAAAAGGTAAGCCTGACATTTCACTGGGCAACACAAATTTGAATTGTGGCGATATTACCTACATCCCAGCAATGAGAGCTTTAAGAATGGAGCACTAAAGCATCATTAGTCCAGAAAAAAAGAACCCACAATAATCATAAGATTGTGATGCTGCTTTTTAAGGAGATAGAATGGAATCTAGTTTGGGGTTTTATGATTCCTATTGTATATTTTTCCTCTGCATTTTATTTCTTTATTTGCTTGATATCCCTGCATTGTAAACAGAGTGATAATTAAACCAGAATTCTAGGTATTTCAGGCCACCCTGCAACACCTCTTTCCTCTGTAAATGCTATTGGCAGCATCAAGTTACTCATTCAAGCCCTGAAAGGAGGCAGTGCTTCTGTGGAAAAATCCCTATAGCAAAATTGGATCATGCTCAACCCTAGTAAACTCACTGCCTTGTATACAGCTGTGAAAGAAATCAGGTCAGTTTGTCTCTGTGGGTCTCTAGACACTATTAGATAGTTGACTGTTGTTTTTTTAAGTGAGTATAGTGATTTGGAGAAACTCAGTAAGTGATTTCTCCAAAACCATTTAACAAGCAAGTTCTTTAAGAAGAACCTGCACCTTCGAGTCCTAATAATGTGCACAGTGTCATACTGTGTATTTGAGAGGAAATGCTACCAGAGGTTTAATTTCTTTGTTACTGTTTCCAAGAGACAAAGAACCTAGAAACAGAAGAGTAGGCAGGGAACAAAACTAATAAAATAAGATTATTCAGATCAATATTAGCTTCACAGTTTGTATGTGTCCAGGAAAATACAGAAATCAATGATGGAAGTTAAACTCAGGATATCACTTGCTGTTTATGACTATGAAGTTTTTAGTAGTATTTTTAAAGCCTTATGTTTTTAGTAGATAGTTGGGGAAGACATACTATTTCATCATGGAGGACAAAGACTTGGTGTCTAAAGGTACCAAAAGCCTGAGTAAGATAAGAGGGAGAAGTATTTGGCAATTAATTCAGAAGTGAGATGGAATAAATTTGTGATGGAATGAATTAGTTGATGCTAAGAGCTTTCTGAATGCTGGAAACAACTCTTTTACAAGCACAGTATTTTCTGAATGTCTTTGAAAATCTCTTTTGGAACTTGACAACTCATTTGGTAGATGTCAGCTTTAAGGTTCAAAAAGCTTGGCATATAGAATTCAGCTTGGAATGGAAAATCTAGAGCAGCTTTCCTGGCAGATGCTCCCAGCAACATGACAGAAAACTTCCACACTGTAGGTGATGGGGTTTTAACACAGTTGTCTTAGTGCTAGATTAATTTACAGACACTATTCCCTAGTCATTTGGTATTAGGGCAAGTTATGAAGGAAGGAATCAAGTTCACATGAAAAGGTATGTAAATCTTGACAAAAGCAGCTAAGTTAGAACAGATACAGTACGAACCCACTTAGGCAGTAACACTCTAGGCTGTTTTCTTGAAAATACTAGAGAGGTCTATTGATTTTTAGCAGATATCTTTTTTTTCTTTTAGTGATGTGAAAGCTGTAGGAGAAGACTGTGTGTAAGCCATTGAATCAGTGATAATTTTCAGACAGAGATAAAAATGTTCAGTTTGTCTGGTTATTCTCATGGAGTGTTCCAGCCATTAGTGGAAGTAGAAGGCAAAGGTTATGTGCCTCATTCTCAACCCAAATTTCTTAGAGACTTTCAACAAGCCCGTTACTTATTCTGTATACATCGTCTTCATCAATGTTATGAAGAAGGAAAATACTTGCTGTTGTTTGTTTAAATGAGAAATGTGTATGTTTTTTCTTAGCCTTTCCCACTGATTTCTAGTGTTTTTAATTCTTAGTATCATAATAACAGGCAGTTTATCTCAGTGCTGATATCTATAAGATCATGTAATACTATTTATCAAATTGAAGCCCTTTTTTTGCCTAGCACGTAAGTTTTTGAGTTTAAGGTTTGCCTTTTTGACTTTTTCTGTGCTCCTGGAAAACCAATACAAGATCTCTGCTGCTGCTCTCACTTGTAAATGGTGATTTATAATTGTTCTGGTCTGTTTGAGGACAATTTTTTTTGTCCTTGTACCCTAACAAGTCACACAGAGAACTCCTTATCAGAGATTAGGACCCAGCTGTGCTGGTATGAAACAAGCATACAAGATTAAGACAGGGCACATCACCTACAGAGTTTGCAGCAGGGTGGTGTCTGCATTCTGTGACTGGGATACCTGTAAACCACTCTGTTCGGTGGCTGCTAGCTGTGTAGCTACCACACCTGGAGTCTTATGGTAAGAGGAGGGAATATACCTCTTGTATTAGCTCCATCTGGTGTTATCTGCATGGCCTATTTTCTTTTCGACACTGCTTTCATTCACAGTTCATTCCTTGTTAAAGATTTACTAGGTATTTACTCAGTTTTTGTGTTTTGTAGCCCATGCTAAGGTCTATATGATACTATATTTAACCTGTTTAAAATCTGACATACATGTACATAACCAACATGCAGCTATTTTCTTACGCATTTATGTAAAGTAATTTCTCATTTAAAAGTTCGTGTTAGTTGAATAGGTATATTGTGATATATTCATGCCACGCTGCTTTGAAGACAAGTGATTTTTTCAACCTAGTGCTAAAGGAATGAATCTTTTCTAAATTGGCCTACCTGACAATGGAGACAAGATGAATTGCAGTCTCTTCAGGCTTTGAACTGTGAAAGCTGTAGGTATTTGCACAGTATTTGATAAATAATTTAGTAAAAACATTGCATACTCTATTGCAAATCTACTGAAAATATTTTTTCAGGGTTTAAAGAATGTTTAACATCTCCTGCATTTGGGTGCATCATTTTCTGTAAACTCCTGCAGAATTTAGAAGAGGACTGTGACTTTTCTACAGAATCGACAAACCACCCATAGAACTAAATAATGTATGTTTTTTATGGTACCAGAGCCAGAAAACATGTATAGGAAGAAATCCACTTGAGACAGTGACTAGGGAGATGTAGGTACCTGAATAGTTTTTAAAAATGTAAATAGAACTTCTAGGCACTTCCGCTATTTGCAAAATCTTTATCTAATTTGTGGTGCCCAACTTTATGCCTCTAGGCATGCTCAAAGCCAATTAATTTTGACATGAAGTGCTCTGCACCTGGCTCCTTTTTTCAGCTCCTTTGGGATTCACAGAATAGGCATTGCCCTGACTTCCTCACCTGTGGAACCAGATGTTAGAAAGATGGTAAAAGTGTTCTTTGCAAGAGCCACTGGAAAAATACTAAGGAGCAGTTTCAGGTTTTGCCGACTCTCTTTCTTATTATAATCTCTTTCAACTTGACAGAAGTTTCTTTGCTCAGTGTTTTGGTAGTCTCATAATTTGTACACACTAGTTTTCTGCTGGAAAAGAAGGCCGTAACTGACCTGACAGAAAATTTTGGAAAAGATGAATCATAGGCTTCTGCTTTATCCAGTAGGTCAATGACTTGAAAACTGGACTGTATTTGGGAAACCTCCATTTCAGTCCTTCTGGCGTAGAGAACATGAAGCCCTACATCCAAGGAGAGCTCCTTGACTTAAGTTAGTATTCTGAGGATATTTCATTCCCTTCTGTTGGAGCTCTTCTGTTTAAAATGGTCAGAAAATCAGTGGGACATTCAACACTTTCTGAAAAAATCCCTGTAGCTTTGTGGTTGAATCGCGAGGAGGAATAGAAACAAGTAGGTCAAAGCTTCCTCAGGCAGAGATGGGATTTGGGTCTAGGACTTCTAGATGTTCTCCCAAGTTCTTATTATCAGGGTTTGGAACAGAGAGGCTTAGCACATAGATTTCTTTGTCCGCTAAGGTGTATGTGTACTTACCATAACGTTCCTCTAATGCTTTCAAGTGCTTTCTGCCTTAGCATGCTTTTCACTAAAGAAGCCATTTAAATGCATGTTGTCCAAATAGAAGGAAGTGATTTTTGCTGTACTGGTGATATGTGCTGCTTAGGATCACCATCCGTACTCTGTTGCTACCTCAAATAAATTACCAGTTCTTTAATTTAACTTTTTTCTCAAGTCATTTATTTCCACATACGGAGGTAGCAGCTTTACCAGTGGATAATAGGAAGTTATTAACTTGTGACACCTTACATTCCCACCACCACATGCTGCTATTTCTTATAATAACCTTGGCTTCTGTAATGCGGCCCTTTGTGGGATCTTTCGAGTGTGTTGTGTAATTATATTGCGACTACAGAATGAATGTAGACTGTCATTGCATTACCCTACTAATCTAATATGGTGATTGGGGTGTTGTTTGTATGATACTTCCCCACTTTCCTCATCTGATAAAATTCTGTTTAAAATTAACTGTTTCCTTTTTTCTGCAACACTGATGGATTCTGCTCCACTACACAACCAGTGTAGGAGTAGGGAAATGTCTGTGAAACTGCTAGAACATGAGTGGTAAAACTGATGTAAATAATATTCATTTCCAGGTTTTAAGGGAACACTACCAGGAGCAGAGTCAACAAAAATCAAAAGTGTCTGTGGGAATTTTTTCAGTTGTTTTAATGGGGCAGTTTAAAATCATAATTTTTCTGAAATGTTTTAACCTAATATGATTACAGGTAATTTTTAAAGGCACTGCAAAAGAAAATAAAGAAGCTCATTTTCTTTTTAGTTATGTATTACTTGCTGTATTCTTAACATTGCAGTTTTTCTTTGTAAATTCCTAAGTAAATTAAATATAGCATAAATCATTCAAAAATTAGAAAGGGGAGAGAGTCGGAGAATCTAAACCAAGAGAACATATTCACCATGTGCATTTAAATTCTCTCTGTTAACGTTCAGTGCTGAGTTTGGCTCCTCTCAAGAGTATTCCCCTAACTGGCAGAGTAGGGGACTCTCTGCAAGAAGATGGCAGTAAATGCAATT
Source organism: Nipponia nippon (assembly GCF_047370975.1). NCBI lineage: Eukaryota > Metazoa > Chordata > Aves > Pelecaniformes > Threskiornithidae > Nipponia > Nipponia nippon. The sequence continues at coordinate 51,344,422 of NW_028262380.1, forward strand.
TGCCATCTGTGGGCAAGTTTTTTTGTGGCAACATACCTGTATCAAAAATGGATCTTTATCATCATGCTGTGTTTTGAAGTAAATGTCCAAATTTTCTGGTAATGCAAATCAGCCTCTTAAAGTGAAAATTAATGGAGCTTAGCTAATTCAGCCATGTAGATTCTGACCCTGTTTTTCAAGATGTCCCTTATTGTTCATAAAATGATTCATTAGTAATTGTTAAGAAGGATGTATTAGTGATTGTTAAAAATAAATGAGTTTCTGGAAGGTGGAAAGTTAAAAGAAGTTAAGACCTCGTACCATTAACAGATGGAGAACTATATGTAGATATTAACTTCCTGGTAATTATGGTGGATCACAAGTAATACATGCCCCCACTCTGTTTTCCAGTATTTGACAGTAGTGGTTACAGATTCTTTGGTACGTCTTAGACAAGGTCAGCATGTGGCTTTCCTCTTGTTGCATTGAGACATGCATATTTCGTACCATGAAAATGCTGCTTGAACTGCCCTCTCTTATGTTTCTCTGAAGCACTTCAATAAAATGAAGATTGTATCTGTCGGAGATTAAGGGAACACTTTTATGGATTGGTGTAATCAATTCATTGGTTTATGAACCCAAAGTTCTTTAGAGGGTGCCACAAATATTTATGATGTCCTTGAGCATTTGATTTTACACCAGATCTGTAAATTAGCTGAAAGATGTGTAAAAATTCATATAGTCAGACAGCTCCCTCCTGGCTACACACATAAAGTGGCTCAGGAGCATAAATTATTCCTGCTAAGGTCAATCATAATTTATGCTATTTTGGTTCTGCATCTGCTGTTCTGAGGAAGAAGAATGTAGAGAACATTTGCATTTGAAGAAAAATTTCCCTCTTTGCATCAAACTGCATTCACTTTGGGAAATGTTACAAACCGTAATCGTAGAGCTTCAGTTGAAATTGGCAGGTCACAGAAGAAAAGTGCTTCAGATAGTATTTTTGAAAAAGCTGAGAGAATGACCACAGCCTGGACAATTGAACCTTAGAGATCTGCAGAGATGTTGTTACTGAGGATGTGTTCTGTGCATTTCACTGTGTAAAAGTGTGAAGTAAAAATATGTGATAGGGAAAGATGGTCACAAGATGCCCAAGTTAACCTTTGTTCTTCCAGTGTCACGTTAAAAATATAAATACAAAACTGTAAAGAAATTCCAAATTACAGTGTCTGGAGCAACTTGAGTGCAATCATACTGCATGACTGATTTCCCATTGATGGCTGTGTGGAGTTGAATGACTTGCGTATGACTTGGGAAGTCTTCATGAGCTTGAGGCCCTCCTCTGTTTGCATTTGATAGTGATTAAACTGGATCCTGCTCTTTGAAACAGTTAGGGAGCTATTGGCAGAGTAGGGATCTAACTATACCAGAAGTTTTTTACTGTTTCTTGGGCTGTAATATTCCAGATTTAGTGAAGGCCCATACAATTTACAAACACCACCTGCTTGGTGGATTTCATTGAACTGAAAACATACTTCCCCTTTTCAATGATGTGATGCAACGTGCAATGACAACATTGCTAAAGAACATATTACTGTGATTTTGCTGAGTATATGTTTAAAGGTACTGGGTAGAGAGGATGTGAGAGCAACAGAATCTGGCCTTGTACTGTCAAAAGCCCTCAGGCTGCCTCTCCATCACCCTACTGGGATACCTGCTACTGAATCTTGTATCGCTCTACGATGCCGCAATTAGACAGCTCTGGAGTCTTTTTTGTTTACATTAGTAGAAATCCATCCTGTCAGGTATTTTTATTTAATAGTTTTAGATTTAGTACCATCGCTGAGAGTATGAGGACTTCTAAGCAGCTAGATAGGTGATAGCAGATATCCTTATGGAGTCTGAAAAGTCTGATTTAAAACATCTAAAACTAGCAAATGGTGATTTAAAGTAACTAAAATCCTGACAGTGTATTGCCAGGAAAAGGAAGCACGTACAAAAATCCTAGTTTTATATTCCTTTTTGTGTTTAGGAATGAATTCTACCATAATGAATCTCACAGGAATTTCATTTGTCCAATTAGTCACATGCGTATGAAAGCAGAATAACCTTTTAGAAAAAAAAGATTTTCAGGGCAACTCCAATTTCTGTTCTATAGGATGTAAGGAAACTGGAATTCATGTCATCAAAGTTGTATTCTGGTGCCAGGAGTTGCTTCTGTCTTCGTGATGACAATGAACACGTTTTACATCTTCGCCATCTCTTTAGTTTTCACGTTGTGGGTGTTCTTAGCTCATTAAAGAAATTTTTGTAATATACCTGAAGTATACCTAAAGTATACTTCCTAAGGAATACCTAAAAATACCTGAAGTATTTTAAGTATATACGTTGATGATAACTTGCATGGATTAACAGGTTTAATGGGGTTGTAATTTCACTAGCTTGTTGCCTGTAATTCTTTGCCTAATCGTCCTTGCTTTATTCGGGTGAGTAATCTATTTTTTAAGGATGTCTAGCATGTATAAAACTAGGAGATAAGAACCGTAGTAATGCAGGTATGAGTCAAGAAAGTAAAGTGAGAGAGTTAGACTATTCCTACTAAATAGTATTTGCTGTCTTTGTCTCTTAGGGATTCATGACAATTTTACCTGAAGTTCCACACATTACATACTTTATATAATGATAGCTCAAACCCTGAATTAGTTGAAGCATTTTTCTTAATTTCAACTCCCTCTGATATTTATCACTAAATAAAGATTGACTGTGCAGCCATTATGAGGAAAAGAATCCAATTTTTCTATATGTCACTTCCGAACTAAAGATACGTCTGTGACCAAAGTGGTCAATTTAGGCAAGTATGAACAGGTTATTTAGAAGACTCAGTGGTTGTCTTATCTTCAGTCCTTTTTTTTTTCCCCCCTCCCAAAGCAGAACAGGAAGAAAAAAGAAAATATCACCTTACATTATTAAAATTCACCTTTTTGAGACATAGTAAGACTGGTGGTTTATATTAGAAATGAGCTTTGTTAGTTTGAATTCAACAAATGAGATATTTCCTTGTTAAGCTGGTATTTTAATATCTAGCTCCAAAAGCTTATTTAATGTCAATCTAAGGAGGAAAAAAAGACACTTAGCTTCCCCCCGCCCCCGCTTTTGTTTAGCCCATTTTTCTTGTCTAGTTAGCTCTCCTAGGCAGCATATATCATACTTCATTCTCAAAACTATATTATAACGTGCTTCCTCTGGATTAGTGAAAGTATTTGGAAGCAAAATGAATAATAATGTTTTTTCTGGTATTCATTTTGCTGGGCAGATGTGCTGTCTCAGGGTAAGGAAAGCTAGCAGTAGAGAATACGAACTGTTGGAAATGCATTTGGATGCCAATAATAACATTATCTTTAATGAACAGGAATGAATGAGTCGGTGTCTATTTTTACTTTTACATATAAATTGTTTCCTATTAAGACTTATGATCAGGCAACTGTGCCTCATGCTTAATCTTCTTTTATGAAGAAGTTAGGCAGCCTGACATCAATGCTGTAAAGTGCTAAACAACTCCAAGAAATACTGAACTCCTTAAGCTGCAGAAACAAGTAACTCTGTGGTATAATTATCATTTCTGATGCCAGTACCAACTCTAATGAAGGATGAGCTTTTGCACTGGGATGTAAAAAATTTGCATTTAAAATTCTCCTCTGTTTTATTTTTAAAAGGCAGTTTGTGTCTGAAGAAGTGTCATTTACTGCAGAATGCCAAAACAAAAGCATGCAAATTATACCAGAGTTTACCATTTTCATCATGAATGTTGTTACTGCTTGTAGAATGAAGATTTCGCTCCTATTTGCACTCTTTTTTACATATCTTTGTGATGTTCGGCATGTTTGATCATGGTTTTCGTCCAAATTTCATTTTCTTTCTCCATAAATAAAAAACAACGATAATGAAGTAAAGTGCCTTTTCTATTCTGTACTCTAATTGAGTATAGCATATAATAGCATCTATTATAACACATTACAGGAATTGCTTCAAATAATATATACTATATTCCACTGTTTTAAGAGATGCACTGGAACAAAAATGGTGTACGTTACTAGCTTTAGGCTCTTTTTGGAAAAAAAAAAAAAGAAAAGAAAAGAAAAAAGAAATGATGCATTTGAATATTGCTGCCTGGAATAATTTTTGCATTTTTCTTGCTACTTAAGGAAGAGAATTTAGTTCACAAACATAAATTGTTGCTTCTTTTTATTACATTTCCTTAATTCTAAAAGTCATTTTTTATTATGTTCTTGGTGTTTTCAGCCCTTAGTATTCAGTCTCTGTTTGCATCATGTTTTTACTGTTTTGAAGTTCAATACAAATGGAATTCTAAAGACAAATGTCTTTAGATTATATTTTATTGACAAGATTATGTATACACCAAATATTAAAACATAGTAGATTTTACTTTGCAATTGCTGTTTTCTGTTAAGACTTGCAGAAATTTAAGAAAAGGTAACAGGAAAATTTGAGAGCTTTTGGGACACTGTTTCAGAGTAACTACGGCATGTGACAACGTCTGGTATTTTTAAACATTCTCAGTCATATAGACCTACTTTTTACACCTCGGTCTGTCTTTTTAACAATTCATACTCTCAATTTTAATTTTTTTTAAACTAAGGAATGCCAAAATCCATATGGTGCTTTCCAGGCTGTTAATACTACAGACTTGGAACGTAAAATGTGTCCTCTTTCAATTCACCCCAGGACAGATGGAGCAGAGTGATTCCAGCTTGGCAAAGCCATCGTTTTTTATCATTTCTTTGAATGGTTGTTTCTTAGGTACTTTCCTAAAGCAATAATTTTACTAATAGCAACTGAAAATTGCTGTATAATTTTAGCATTGCATTTTCTGACCTTTTTAGTTGATCACACAGGAATTGTAGTGCAGTGTCTTGTGCACAGTAGATTATCGCATTACTGCCTGTGGTATCGGTCTCTTCTAATACCATTTCTCTTATGATCATTGCTATCGGTCTCATTTCCCGAACAGCGTATCAGCTCTACGAGGGGCTCAGTTACTGTTGGAAGTGGTAGGGGGGTGAGATATTCCCCAATAGCTATAAAAGTTTTCCTGAAGCGCTGGCATCAAAAGCTATGGCGTACATTTTGTAACTGTAGATCAGGTGAAACCTCTTTAGTTCATACAGCTGGGCTGCCAGAGCTGAAAGACAGGGTGCTTTACCAGAGGTGTAGCAGAATGACGCTCTGCAGCTGGAGGAGAAGAGTATAAAATGACTTCTGGTGAGTATTCCTGCCATCTGGAGTAGACCTTGGGGGTGTAATGCTCTCCACGTGGCTGACAGCAACCTTGCCCCTCCTGCCGTACAGCAAAGGAAAAAAGCATTGCCTCTGGATATGAAGAACCAAGTTTCGAGTCACTTGAACAATATAAGCTCTTATCTTTCCTTTGTTGTGTTGCAGACACTTGAGACGTTTGTTATTACACTGTTCAGTTTTGCTAAACCACCTTTTTGCCCCTTTTATATCTTAGTAATGGCACACAAAATTTTGTGAAGGCACAGAAGTGAACATTGAAGCGGGTAAATAAATAGTCTCCATAACCGTTCAAGTGCTGCACTATAACTGCTCCTGGACTTTTTATGGCTGGCCCCAAATGTGGGGGAGAAGGGAAGAAAATCAAAGTTTTTGAGCTAAAGGAAGTTAACAATTGCCCAAAAGCCAGCGAAAGATTGATTTTCATGGTTCTCAATAGAAGGAGGTAGAGGAGGATGGACATTAAAAAGCAGATCAGCATTTTATACACAGAGATGTTAACATGACTGTAGCCTTTTACTGTGCCAATAAAATGATATGCTGCCATAAATTTCTAACTCTGAAACACTTGGCTTTATATCATTGTTTACATGAAGATTTTTTAAAACAAAAGTGAACCATCATTCAGCCTTTTGGTTTAATTAGTATTGTTTGTATAAGAGTATGAAAAAAATATTCTAAATTAGATAGGCATTAAGCTTGCTTTTTAAAGGGTTTTTGTTGTCATGCTGGCATGAGTGAGAAATACTGTTAGGCAGTTTAATTCAAATTTTTGTTGCTGCCTGATAAGTAGCTGAAGAACTTAAACTACTTCCATAGGATTGGTTCTCATGTAACTTTCCAGTGCTATTTTCTCACAAACTGTTGATACAACTCACTCTGTGCTTCTTGCTGTTTAATTTCTTTTCATTGGAGAAAGGCACTCGGTGCGATTTAAGAAACTAGCAAAGAGATCTGCCAAAAAAGCACTTGTTGCACCATATGGCACTTAAAATCAAAATTGAGCTCTGTAATAAGTACAAGACCCTTCCTGGGTTTAATTTCATTTGTTTCCCCTGTCAGGTTTAGTGTCATGAATTTTCTGTAGTTGACTTTTTTTCTCTGTGCTAGTGGCTAGCAAACCTTTTCTATTTTCTATAAATAGGTTGGTAAGTAGACAATCAATGTTTCAACCTACTATTTCCCCCTGTTCATAGAAAACAAAGGAAAACAATTCTTCCCTGCCAGCATTAAAATAAAATAAAATAAAAAAAAATCTTCCTTTCTAAAACCTCAAAACATTACATACCATACCTAGGTGTGCTGAGTGATTATATACAGTGCTTAAAATTGCTATTGGAAGCACTCTGCAGCTTTACAAGGTTACATGACCACATTAGCTGAGGTAAGAGTGCTTCACAGAAAATAAATTTACGGCCTTCATGCTAGGCCCTGGACTTTGAGAAGCCACATTACATACACAAAACTAAATATTGTCTGCTTGTCTTTTTGTGAAAACCTAGTGTCTTGACTGGTGACAGATAGGGAACAGATTGTGCTGATAATCCATAATGAAAGAGTTTTCTGGGCACACGTTTTGAGCTGTGGCTCTTAACCAATGCGCGAGAGACAATGGTAAGATAATGCACCATGCCATGTCAGTAATTATGGAGCCCAATTCAGTAACTGTGGAACCCAGCACAGCAAGACTTTAATTGCACTGCAGACAGGTGGTCATTTAAATTCATCCTTTACCCCATCCTTACTGTAGCTGTTTTATCTTATGGTTTGCCAGGTATAGTGGAGGCTTGAACTCAGTGCTGGTGTGTTTCTGCCAGTTCTGAATTCTTCTGTATAAGGAGCCTTAATAGAACTTACATGAAGTGAAATCATTACATTTATTTGTCACATATGTGTCTGGGTGCCTGTGTGGATGTGGCAGTTTTGAAAAGCCATGACTGTGTGATGGACTGTGTAAGATGTATATTATTTTCATATGACATAGAGATATATTTCCTTAAGTGTTTAGCCTTTCCATGAAAAAATTTAGGCCAGCTGGAAGAGAAAGTCCAGAAAAATTAACTAGAAAAACCACCCAAACCACATTTTTTCATATAAAAGGACACTTAATTGTAAGTCTGTATATGTGGTAATGTCATAATAAAATTAGTAACTTTCCTTCTGCCTCCCATTCTCTCTCCCTCTGTCCTGAAATATGTGCACACTACTTGTTAACGCTTTTTAAAAGATGAGTAGGATTATTTGGACTAAAAGCATTACTGGAACTATTAATGTCAGAACTCAATTTTCCTTAATCGTTCTGTCTTCCAGGTGCCCCTTCCTCAATTGTGTAGATGTGTGCATTCATTGACTTGGGCCAGATGGTGAAGCTGGTATGGCTGGCATGGATGCATGAACTCTATTTGCCCAGGTTGGGCTTGACTTATAACTTTTCAAGACTAAAAGTGCTGGTATATTAAAGCTGTGATCAGAAAGAAGCATACTATTTGGATCTTAAAGGAGTTGCAGATGTTTTCTTTGCCACAGTCTCTGTGCAGGAAATTCCAAGATGGGAGCTATGTCGCAGTAGTACTGTTGCTTTCCCTGCCAAACACCGTGGCGTGTGACATTGTTCCCTCGAGCTCTTACAGTGCTGTGGCGAGACCCTTCTAGTACTTGTCCCCAGTCAATGTAAAGCTTATGGGACTGAATTTTTTGCCAGTTTACAAGGATGCATCTAGAAAATCTGTGCAGCACTCTCGTGTTGTTGGAGGTGCTTCTTTCTAAGTGATATGGCTCTGTAGCGCTGAATTGCAAGGAGAAAGCACAGTCAGAACTGGCAAACTGAGGCATGTGCATTTTGTGAATCAGACCCAAGCCTGATTAACTGTCTGAAATTTTTTGTAGTCAATTTGCTCTTTTTCTTTAAGTCCGTAGAATCTATACAAACAGAAATTGGGGCATTCTCTCGTGGCACTAACAGAAATATTTGTTGGGCTCTAAAAGTTTGGGGAAACCCAAAGTGAACTTTATAAAATGACGCCAGATGTTCTAGGATTGTGGTTCCCTCTCTAAGCCATTGCCTGGGAGCATGGAAGATTTACAAGGTGGGATGCAGAGGTTTTTTTCATGTCAGTAGTACTTTGAATATCTGTCTAACTAAACCTCAGTGGAATTACTACTGCCTGAAGTTCATGCAATATTAGGCATGATTCTGAGTTTGCCACAATGCAAATGAAGAGTGAAACAACTAATCTCATGTGAACAGATTAGTAAAAACAACTGTAAGGCTAGTAACAGGTTGATTAAGTTTGTAATAATGAGGTTACAAGCTGTGATTGCATGTTTTAGGAGCCAACTTTCTCATCTATTGTAGCTCTTTTAAATCAACTGTGAGAAAGTTAACCAAATTCCTTCTGTGCAGCGCTGCAGATGTTCCAACATGTCATATCAAAATGTAATAGCACAAGGCAGTCAATTCAGATCCCTGTAACTGCTCAAAAAATAAAACTGTTTTGTTAGTTGTTGCTGTGTGAGTCCCAAGTTGTTACAAAAGCCAAGTGAGTTGCGTTGCTTCGAGACAATAACTCTAGAAGATATAATGTAATTAACTTGGGTAGATGAAGTTGATACTTGACAGAAGATATCCCAAATGTGTCGTGTAGACTCCAGGCAATTTGTCAGATTTCTGCAATAATTGCAGAAGATTTATAGTTCATTGTGATAAGTTCTATTAGTATATTGGCAGGTGTATTTAAAAAAAAAAAAAAAGGAGAACTTACTGATAAGTAGCATGGTTCTATAACATGCATTTGGTTATCAATAAAGAAGATGAGTTTACAATTTTCAAAGTGGCACCTTTAAGAACCTAGAAATCAAAAGGCAAAAAATTATTCCACAGCAATTTGGAAACAGGAGTAGTAATTCCTTCCATGACCTGATTTTCAAATTTCTTGTGAAAAGCTGGGTTGTCTTTTGCAATGTGAAAGCAGAAATAAAGAACTATTTTGCAGTACTCCATAAGTCCTGTAAAATGTCTAGATGAATTTTTTAGACACTTAATTTCCACTTCTAATAAGAATTAGTTGCAGCCTTTGCAAATCTTCTCCTTTTGCATTCATGTTGAATTTAAGAGGGAAATGCAGTGAAAGCTGAGTTTTAGAAGAAGTGTTTAAAACTCTTGGTGTCCTGAATGCTTTGGCTTTATCTGTAGCAGTTATCACTAGTTATCACCAGCCACTTTCTTTACTGGCTATCTTTCATAATCCTCTAGCTCACGATGGGGGAAAAAATAACAGAAGGGAATGGCGTGTCATGGTTGTGAATTATTTTTGCAACACAGCCCTACAAGTGGAAATATCTGACCCTTGTTTCAAACTGTGGTAAGGAAAAATATGGAAGAAAGAGGGGGAACAAGGGTCAAGAATCAAGAAAGAATCCATAGTAAACAGTTAATTGAATTCTCCTGTTGGAGTATGGCCTGGAATTCAACTCAGTCTTCCATTTCGTGGTGTAAACTTTGAAAGACAGACTGCTGATGAGGGGTTGGGCTTTTTGGGAAGGGTTTTTTTTGGTCTTTTTCTGACTGTTAGAACATTCCTACAAAACTGATCTCAAGCAATTTGTTTTTTTGTCTCTATTCCTTGTTTCCACCCAGTCTACCCATTGCTTAATTACACAAAAGTTTTGTACTGCAAGACTGGTGATTTAAAACTTAAAACTGATGATCACCAAACTTTTTTTCGTCCTGGGAAGGAAATAGCTGCGTAAATTTTTACTGTTGTTACTACATTGATAATATAGATATAATCGACAACAGTTAGATGCCTTTAAAATATTGGTAGGAAAATTCTTTTCAAACTTTTGCTATTTTGCTGCTTATGGAAACCTACTTCTGCTCATAGTTTTTTACAGAAATTGTATTATTGTAGGCATCTTCTTATAAATTGCTGTGTAGGTTTTTTGTTTCCTTGTTTAGATTAGGTTTTCTTTTCTATTTAAAGATAAATTGCTGAACTTTCTGAAAGGTGAAATTGCAAGGTAATCTAAGAAAGCATTTTTTATGGAGGTTCTGTAAAATCTCTCCCCTGTGACGCTATTGATATTATTGATATATAAAGCAGAAAAATAGGAAGACTTTATTAACACAACAGCAAGAATCTACAGATTAGCTGAATATTGCAGTAAATTTCCATGGTAAAGTTATGAACTGGCATCAGACCAAAATGAGTGGTTTTTCTCTTTTATCTGAAAACAGCTCATTGGGGAACACTGGTTACACATGACAGTCATGAATCAGTCTTAAATTGAGGTTCTTTCTCAATCCAGTTAGACAAATTAGCTACTGATAAAGTAATTATTTAAAATTAATACAGAACTGTTCATCCAAATTGATTGTGAAACACTTATGTCCCTAAGGAATCCTTCTGGCCAAAGCTCCCAGGTTGAACAATACTTCTGTTTAACTGGGCATGTGCAGTCTCCAGCCTTGAAAGCTGGGAATATTCTGGCATTTAGGGAAAACATAGTTGGGGAAGACAGCTGGTTGTGATGAATATGGCTGTCATCTTGGAAAATAAAGGTCTTTATAGAAGTCTTTGGTAAGGAGAATTTGGTAAAATGAAGGGTGCAGGTAATCAGGAGGCAGAATGAAGGTGTTGGTCAGGTATTCCACTGCCACATCTGGGGCTCTATTAGGCATGGGGAATACTTTTTTCCCCCGTACTGGTAAATGCATACATACATACATACATACAAGTTATACAGTGGGGAAAACGCAGTGTAGTAAATGGCATACAAAGTAATCAAGAGATAATGTATATGAAATGATGTCCATTTCCTTTAAAATTTGGAATACCAAAGCATGTGTGGAAGCTGAAGGAAGGAAGTGTAAATTAGGAAGGTTTGGGTATGCAACCAGGGTGTATTAACAGGTAGAGCAGGGCAGACGCTTCAGAGTTGGTGTCTAAGTGGAAAGAGGATACGATAGCGGTTGGAGTGGATGCAGTGATTAAAGGAGAGGATTCAAGTTAAAATTGAAAGGTATCTGTGCACTTCAAAACAGAAAGCTTCAGGTATGAGAACAACAGCAGCAGAAGGTGAAATTAAAGGTTGTAAAGTCACTAGGTGTTATAGATATAGTCTGGCCTACGAAAATGTCAGAGACCCGACAGCAAATCTGAAACAAAGACCAGTAAATTTCTAATGCCACTTAGGTGGCTGTATGTTTTTCTTGAAAGATATCAGATGGCACAAGATTGGCAGTGTAAGGGACAGCACTAAGTTTCGTGAGGTAGAGCTGGGGAAAGAAAATGAAGGAAGAAATGAAAAGCATATTGATGGAAGTAGACAATGTAGATTTGGTAGAAGAGGAAGGAACTAAAGGGAAAGGAAATAAAACCACACAAATTGCTTTAAGCAGAGGTGATTAATCAAAACTAAAAAACTAAGCCTAGAAATGGATTTAAACTTGGAAAGATAAGGCTAAGGATTGTGCCTCTTCCCTGGCACAAATTCATCTTCCTTTGTTCCTTCCTCAGAAGCCTCAAAACGGTAAATGGGATGCGAGCGATTGGCTCCCTCTCATTGGGCTTTGTTCAGCTACATCCTGCCATGATCTCTTTCAAACCAGGGTCTAATAACTCCTGTGAAGAAAAAACAAAATTTACTTGACAGGAAAAAAAAGATGTAATAATTTTGAAGCCGTTGTTATGGTTTGTTTGTTAAGAGCAAACTAACTCCAAACTTCTCATCAGGACATTTTCAGCCGAATTCACCCATATAGGAGAAACTTCTCCTTTTTTTTTTCCACAAGCTAGTACTGTCACTGCTTACAAATGGTACTTCTAAAGAGAGCTGCTATGAATATAGTGTGGACTTGACAGATTAGCCCTTACTTTCTGGTCTTCTCTACATGTATTTCCCTGCACTAAATCAAGTTTTTTAAATGTTCTCATTAGAAAAAGCTTGTGGACTGCAGAATTTACACGCACCGTATTATTCCATTTAAATAGGCTCCTAGCTAGGAAGAATAGCTCAAACACCTGCAGTCATAGTTCGTCATCTCTCTCTCTTTTCTCTTGGATATATTGTTGTATTATCTGTCATTCTGTCTGTGTTTGAGTAAATGTTCAATTTCTTACTTTTTCATTGTTATGAATTTGAGAAAATTACCCTTCCTGATATGTAACATAAATGGATCCTTATTACTTTTTATTCTTGGAGCATTATGCATCATTTCACACCAAACCAGCTGCATGGAAATGTTGCAAAAAAAAAAAAAAAAAAAAAAAAGAAGTGTAAAAAAATTTCTAATTTGATGGTTCATTTCCTGAAATTATGCTGTCTCTCAGAGGTAATAACAGTCACTGGTGTATGCATTTCTCAATTCAGAAATAAGACAGGGGGCATCTGAAGACACGAGGGTTAATCTAGGATGCAAATAGATAAACTCAGTCATAATGCAGAAGTATCGGGGCTGGCCTTCTCTCCCCAGGCGAAATATGGTCGGATTTGAAAATCTCAAACATCAGCCACTTTATTGTTCCTAGTTTTGGCAGTGATGAAGCTTGGTAGAAGTTTTATTCTCACATTATGAAAGTCGATTTTATCGTATGTCCAGAGGCATGTAATTTGCATATCTTAAGTGGCTTCATGAGGGCTCTTATTTAGTAGGTGCTTGCATTTTACTGTACAGCACATAAGGTTTCATTGTTCATTTCCCACATACACAATAAGCAGCTACATGGTTTAGGGTGTGAATTCACACTGCTGACAAGGCGGAGAGAGGACTTGAAGATTTTTGCGTTTCACTCCTCTTTTTTTTTTTTTTTTTTTTTTTTTTTTTAAAGAAACATTAAGTACTGGCAAGGCGTTTCCTTGGGTGAAGAAACATCACTTGAGTTTATTCCGTGAATTCACTCAAAGGGGGAGCCGTGGCCCGAGCAGGGCGGGCAGCAGAGCCCGCAGCGCGCTGCAGGCGGCCGCTTCCTCAGCGGCGGGCCCCTGAGGGGAGCGGAGAGGCGCGGCAGGTCCCGCAGCTCTCGCGAGAGCGGCTGACGACACCTGGGCGGGGCCAGGAGCAACCGCGGCCGCGCCGCCCCCCCTCCACACCTATAAACGAAGCCGCCAGGGAGCGCGAGCGAGCAGGGGATGTCGCGGCGGGGCGGGCAAGGCTGGGCGCTCTGCCGGCTGCAGCAGGGGCGGCGGTCTCTAACCGGTAGAAGGCTGCGTCCGCGGCTGATGGAGCTTCCCAGGCAGAGCTCCGGTGGGAACGCGCTGCCACCCTGGTGTCAGCCTGCAGCGTGTCTCCTGCTCCTATGCCAGAACTGGACGGCAGCAGTGAGCACGCCTGTGGGAGGTGCGCCCCGGGAGAGGAGCTCCTCCGCTCCGTGACAGAGCTCCAGGAGGAGGTGAGTAGGCTGAGAGTATCAGGGAGTGCGAGAGAGAGAGAGATGACTGGAACCGCACCCTGCCTTCCCTGGGACAGGTCCAGCCGGCAGATAGGACGTGTGATACGGAGGATCCCTGTGACTTCCAGGGATAGGTGGGGAACGGTGACAAGTTACTGCCCGGTGCAGCAGGTGCATCTCCTCTGTGACTACCTTGCCTTCCCAGGTGCCCTTGTACAACAGGTATGAGGCTCTGGAAGTGGAAGGAAACAATGAGGAAGGCAATGGTCCATCTAGGTTGGAGGTGTCGCCAAGGTGAAGCCGGCCTATGCCCCGCATCAAAACCACTTTTAAGAAAAAAAAGATGGGTTATTGTCATAGGAGCCTTCTGCAGGGAACAGATGACTGGTTAAGGGTTCAGGAGCACAAGTAGTGTTTTACTCTGTCCTTCCAGTGACAGGGAATGATGTTGGAAGGAACAGGCAGACCCACCTGGTCAATACTTGGTTCTGTGACTGGTGTCTCTGGCAGAATTTTGGGTTTTTGATCACAGGATGGTCTACATGACACCAGGCCTGTTAGCAACAGATGGGGTACACCTTTCTCAAGGGGGAAAAGGATCTTCACACAAGTGTTATCAGGACTCATTGAAAGAGCTTTAAATTAGATTTGAAGGGGGAAAGGGAGAAAACCAGGCTCACTAGTGATAAGCTATGGGATGGCATGCCAGTGTTTGAGGGACAGTGTGTTAGCGAGGTCCTTCAGTCTGCCCCACAATGTGCTGAGTACAGTGGAGCATGTCTGAAATGTCTCTATACTAATGCACACAGCGTGAGGAATAAACAAGAGGAGCTAGAAGCTCGAGGGAAGTGATTGTCCCACTCCGCACTGGTGCGGCCCCACCTCGAGTACTGTGTGCGGTTTGGGGCGCCTCAATATAGGAAGGACATCAAACTATTAGAGTGTGTCCAGAGGAGGGCGACCAAGATGGTGAAAGGCCTCGAGGGCAAGACATATGAGGAGCGGCTGAGGTCACTTGGTTTGTTCAGCTTGGAAAAGAGAAGGCTGAGGGGTGACCTCATCACAGTCTACAACTTCCTCAGGGCGGGTGGTGGAGGGGTAGGTGCTGATCTCCTCTCTCTCATGACCAGCGATAGGACGCAAGGAAATGGGACGAAGCTGTGTCAGGGGAAGTTCAGGTTGGACATTAGGAAAAGGTTCTGCACGGAGAGGGTGGTTGGTCACTGGAACAGGCTCCCCAGTTAAGTGGTCACGGCACCAAGTCTGTCAGAGTTCAAGGAGCGTCTGGATGATGCTGTTAGTCATATGGTCTAGTTTTAGGTTGTCCTGTGAGGAGCAGGGAGTTGGACTTGATGATCTTTATGGGTCCCTTCCAACTCGAGATATTCTATGAATTCTGTGAGCAACTACAATTTTAGCCATACCTTTTCCTATAAAAGCATCTCAAATTTTATAGCACACAAAGCCATCCTGTGTGGCCAGTGGCTATTGCTCCGTGGTTTTTTTTTTTTGTTCTGTTTTTGTTTTCCTGTGTGCTGAATGATTAACTGCTGAGAGTGAAACACAAATCCTGCTGGTGTAGACTCTATTCTGACCAAAATTCTTCTCAGTTGTTCTTCGTGTGTGTTTTTCAGATGTGATGATAAATATTTAGTGCAAAAAAAAGCATGAATAAAAAAAGTCAAAGGTGTGCATTCTTGCAAATACAGGATAGATTTTTATAAAGGCCTTTTTTTTTTTTTTTTTAAGTCCCACAATACAATATATGCATTTTGAACACTCCTGAGAGTCATTAAACTGAGAGCAGCAGAGTTCACACTACTGGAGCTAAAGTCTTCCTGTGAGTGTGTTTCTGATAGGATTTAGATGCTATAAAAGTAATGCCCATGCCATTGACTAAAATTTAGGCTTTGTAGGGGTAAATGCCCTTTAAAAATGTTTGTACAGTCAAGGAGACAGCTTTCAATTTAGGAAATAACAACATTTTTGTCCAGGAAAGAAAACAAAATCTCTTTCTGCAAAAAGCAGGAAACAAAGCTGAGCAAAGAATTGGAAGCTCCGAAGTGGGTTCTCTGCTTGCTCCAGGGGCCTTACGCTAGTCCAAAGCAGAAACTTAGTTCACGCAATTAAATTGCTGTTTCCGTGTCACAAGAGGAATGATGATGGCAGAACATAGCAGACTCCGTTCATGGGTT
Source organism: Nipponia nippon (assembly GCF_047370975.1). NCBI lineage: Eukaryota > Metazoa > Chordata > Aves > Pelecaniformes > Threskiornithidae > Nipponia > Nipponia nippon. The sequence goes on from NW_028262380.1 coordinate 51,360,299, forward strand.
GCCTTGAATTTTTCAATGTATGTTTAGTTCAATTCAATACTGAAAACTGTTTGTTTTGTTTTTTTTTTTTACATTTGCGATGAAACAGAGGCTCCAAAAAGTTAACTCCAACTGTTTAATGACAACACAAATGGGAACGCTTGCTTTTGCAGTGAACAGTGAGCTAATTCAAGTAGTATTAAACAATTGCTGTTACAACTGAGCAATAAAAGAAAAATGAAACAGTAGATTATTTCAGGTGTTGTATATTTGATAATGGTTCACCTCTCCTCCAAGAAAGCCTATGAAGATAATGTTGACCTGCCTGATAAAATTGACCCAGAGCTGAATTTTGTTAAAAGATGACCCTTTTAAGTGCAGACAGCCATATAAATTTGGGAGAATTGAGGCCCATCAGAATGCATTCTGGTGAAAATTGTTCATACAAAGATGTGTGACCATGTCTGTTCATGGAGCATTGCTGAAGGAGGGAAGGAAGTCAACATGAGGAAGCCATTTCTTGTATTTTGCCAGCAAGTCAGCCTGGTCATTGCCCCATGAACCTCGCTTTGGAAGAATTGCAATAACTTTGCCAAGCTTTCCTCAGTTTCAGAGATACCTGCCACATCTGGTAGCTGCAGCAGTAGCTTACCCAGTTCTTTGTCTTACTGACTTTCACATTTTAAATGTATTCTATGCATTTTAGAGTAACACCAAATTCACATCTTACTTCCTGCTGTTTTCTTTTCCTCTCGACTGCTTTCTTTTTGACATAGCAAGCCCTTCTGGCACACAATACTGAGAAGGCAATTTACATGCAGGAGAACAAAGGTTTCACAATTTGAATTTCTCAGCTGTGTACTTTATACAGAAGAGCATGTTTGGCACATTTTCCATAGGGAGTGAATCAAAGCCTGCTGTCTGGTGTACGTTATTATAGTGGGAAGTGTCCCTTTATGTGATCTTTAATATTTATTTTATAAGCTAACATTATGAAGGCTGAAACTCTGTCATTGCTGTTTATACTATATTTGTGCTTTGGGATAAAAAAGAAAAGCATCTGCATAGAAAGGGCTTATGGGAACTGTTCATACACCAAGATTTTTCATCTTGGGCTTATGAAATGTGTTATATAAAAAGCATCAAGAAATCTTAATCCTGTTTATGCTTCAGAAGTTCCCTCTGGGGTTTAATTTTCTGACAGTGGAGACTGAACTCTTTATGAAAACATTAACAGTTAGAAATGATTTTCACATAAATAGAAATAAAATCATTGGATTTTATTCAGAATGAGATTGTATAGAGTGGCTTATATCACGTATTGCTTTTACGCACTTTCACTACAAGGATTTAAAAAGACAGGTGTAAATGTCAGTTCTGCGAAGAAACACTGTGTGGCAGAGAGTCTTCCATTAATTACATCATCAAATTAAAATATTTTACTTAAAATTTAGTAATTTTACTATTAAAATATTTACTATATTAAAATAATTTTTAAATTATTTAGGATTGCAACAGCAATTAGCTATTTATTGATGCTTCTAAGGTTATTACCATATATATGTTTCTTCTCTTCTTCCCCCATATTATTTCTGTTAAAAAAAATTCTCCTTAGCTCAGTGGCTACTTCTGCCCCTTTTGCCCCATTTGCAAGAATGATGCATAACTTGTGTTCCATCGTTTTGTTTCTACTATGCAGGAGAATATTTAAAGAAAATAAATATATGACTGAGTCTTTCTAAATAAGAGCTAAAAATATTACAACATACTTAGAAGATTAATGTGATGGCTGTAATCCGAAAAAATTACAAGGAAGGAAGGATAGAGAAGGAACTACGTATGCCAAATGTTAAGTCAGTAGTATATGTTTACTATGTCAAATGTTTTGTTTCTCGAATTGAGAACATTGTAACAGTTGTATACATATTATTATTTATATTATGTAAGTTGCAAGTTACTATGAAGCTCATCTGGGAAAGAGTGAGTCTGAAAGATTGCATTTCAATTAACTTCATAGGCAGGAGAATGAACTTAGAATTCTTGCAAGCAGTTTGACCTAAGCATAAAAATTCTGCTAAATTAATTATTAGGAAGGGTGAGAGTTTCAGGCTCTGGTTCCAGGAGTCATTTTCAAACACTGTAGCCCAGATAAACTTACAGCTAGATTTAAAATAAAACCTCATCCCTTCCCGAAGGCAGCTTCCTTGAGGCATGGGTGCATCATAGCGGTCCTTATCTGTGGAACAGCTGTCTTAGAAAAACCTTAACTGACAGCTTGGTAAAAAGACTGATTCCTAGTGTAGTTCAAATCTCCAATTTCCTAATTCATGCTTTTTGTTTTTTTTTAATATAGTACCCAATTTTGTATTTGAGAACTTTTTGTTTTTCTAAACTGAAGCTTATTTATTTTGTAAATTCTCTAGAATGTATAGTGAAATCAAGTAAATCTGAGAATGATGGTTTCATAAAAGCAATAAATCTGGATAAATTAGCACTGAAGATAACTTCAGGATCTTACCAGGAATTCTTTTTTCTATTTTTTTTTTTTTTTCTTAAGGGATGAAAAAGTATAAAAATGCCAGTTAAAGTGTAAAAATGCCAGCACAAATAAATTCTGTGAACCAGTTTTCACTGATTAACTTGCTTGTCTCATTGAAATGCTTTGGTTTCTTTTTCAAGATCTGACATAAAACTTCTTCAAGTCAGCTTTGACAAGAAATATAATCTGTCTATGCCTGAGTTTTCCATCTGTATGCAGGTGACAATAATTCACCATTTTTCTTGGCTGTCAGTGAGGACTTGCCTGCAGCTGTATACTTACATTGTAGTTCTACCTTGGGCTGCTTGGAACTATATATCACAGGTGATGCTAAACTGAAGTTCGGCTTAGAATACTTATATTTAGTCTGCTTTATCCTGTCACTTACATGTGCTTGGACTGCAGGACCAAGATATATAGCTTGTAAAACAGGATTCTCATTTTCTCTTCATGGATTTTGGGTGGTCATGAGTGATAAAGTAAGGCACAGATGTGAGTGTCGTTCCAGTTGCCTCCAATCACTGGGTACTCGATATATTGTACATATTTACAGTTTCTTTCTGTTGCTCTTCAGAGCTATTATTCTCTGTGTTAGACACAGTCAAATTGCTCTTACTGTAAATTTCACTTCTCGGTTATTGGGTTTCTTTTCCATGAATGGTTCATCGTGTATTTATTTATTTGTTAGTGCTTCGGTGAGGGTTTTTATTTCAGCTTCTGTGCTCCACTTCCTTATGAGATGCCTGTCTTGATGTTTGTTTGTCTTTCCAGTCATTATTTCTGCTAGGAAACAGTGGCAAGTAGAGTGAATTGGTGATGTGGTGTGGCTCTTGGGCTTTGGCGCTTGGTCGGATTTTCGAAGTGTAGCAATAACAGGCCTTGTCATCACAAGTTTGGAAAGACTATTGAAAACAGAAGAAGTATTTCTTGGTTTTTGCATTCAGGCAGCAATGAATAGACTCTGTTGTCCTTCTTTGCTTCCAAGCAGCTCTCCCTAAAGATCAGGAAAAAATGTCACTTACATCTTCAAAGGATATTTATGTTTTCTTATGACTGTATTGCCCCAGTGAGTTCTAATGCAGAAGCCTCTTCCCGTCCCTTTATCCATTTGCAAGGTTTTGTCTCTTGAAAACAAGTGCAATGGGGGAAGTAGACATAAATGTTAGAAAACACTAGCAAGGCAAACCGTTCTTGAATGTCTTTGAAAAGATCAAGGAAACAAATGAATAATAAGGCTTTTAGCCAGGTGCGTTTACCTAGAAGCACTGAAATCACTCTTTCCCATCTGTCTGGCATAACTGGAATGTGTTTAGAAGGATAGTTTGGGGGATTTCCAGCACGAAATGAGATGATAACTTCTCTTCTGTACCCTCTGCTTTCACATACAAGTCCTTGAGGAAGGGAGTATTTTTGTACTATATTCCCTTTTTCTTGTTCTGCATGTTTTTGCCTGAGCCCTTGCATTATTGCTGTGTGTGGCTGAGCGCTTCCTCCTGCTCTCAACTACCTAAGTGCAATTTGTACATGTGTGACAGGAATATTTGATCAGCAAAGAAACAGTGTTAATTACCTCATGCAGTGAATGCAGTGTGTTAAGATGGTGTGGTGGTACGAGGCAAAACCCATACCTTTACATAAGTGAAACTTATTTTTTCACCTAAAAAGTTTCCTTCATCAGCGGTAGCCTTTGTCACATCAGATAGATACGAGCGTTCTGCTACACGAAGCTCCTTCTCTTATGTATCTAAATCTTTATCTTGTTTTCTGCAACCATGAAATAAAGGGAGGCAGTAAAAACATTTTAGCGGGAATATTCTTCTAGAGCTTCAAAATATTTGTTCAAAAATATATTGGGATTAGTTCACTGCTAGAGCAGGAGCAGTTCTTATGCTTTTTAGCTGGGATGGATTCACCCTTTCCCTACCTCCCGCTGCCCTGAGGCCACTGCGCAGGCACAATACATTTCTGGTTGTGATGTGCTGCAGTGTTGGGTTTGGCATTGGCATGTCCATTGGGCCTTTACCACATGAGTAAAACGATTGAGAAATACTTGACCAAGCTGACCCACTAATGGTAGGGATGGACCCTGCAATCCCCAGTGTAAGAGCTGCCCCTACTCTTCTTTTTTTTTTTTCAGTAGAAGATAGCTCTTTTTTTTAAAAGTCCCTTGCTTTCACACTGATGGCAAGCTAACTGAAAATCGAATTTTTTTCCTCTTAGATGTTGAAATTTGAAATTCAGTGGAGAGAATCGGGAGAGACCACAGTTGAAGTTACACAAGTAGTGTGATAAGCTCTGAAATGCCTCAGCAGAATATGAAATTGCTTTTGATCTCCTTCTGAGTTGGAACATGCATGAATGTACACAGAGATAGATTGCTGGAACACAAGTGAAATAGTGTCCCCTGGGCTGGGAACAGGATGTCCTTCAACAGTACCTCCCTATAGGTTCACTCTACATTATTTTCCTTCCTCTCTAAAAAGTTCTCAGGATATGTTTTATGTGTTATTACCAACATTTGGACGTATGACTGCCATGAAATTTATTGCTCCTGTAGCCAGTAGTGCTAATGAGAGGCTCAGTACTTTCTTTTCACATTTAAGGAATAGTTTAGTGTGATGATAAAATGTGCCAACTTAAGCAGGGATATACAGTAGAATGCTTGCCTATATTAAGTTGTTAAAAGTCCAAATACTTCTTATATAGGAGCAGTAACCCCAGGTATTATTTGTAATTGATGTTTGTAAATTTCTACTCTTAGACTGGGCAAAGTACTGTTCAAAAACTTGAAGAGATTTTTGCTAATTTAGAAAGAGAGTTTTGCATTTCAGCAGCAAGTAGGTTTATGTGTTTTAACTTATGTGTACTGTAATAAGCAGTGCATCTATCCAAGGCTTTAATTGGTTTTGCTGCCAATATCAAGAATAAAAGAGGGAGCATGTAACAGATATTCATAAAATGACAAAACTGCTGGCTACCACACATCTCTCATACTCATTTTGCACCTGTTTCTATTGATAACCTTATGGGCCTATAAACAAAAGCACTTTCAGTTTGGTTTAGTTTGGTTAAATTCCAGGAATCTTGTGGATAAAGAGTATGTATGTATTTTTCAGCCTTCCACAGCTTTCACTGGTTTCAGAGATGAGTATAGAGATAGACAGGCATAAATAATATGAATCAAGGTGTGGAATTGCTATTTTATCACCTTGGTTATTCGTTGCCATTTTCAACTGTAGTTACCCACTGTGTGTCTTGAAGTATTGGAATTTAATGCTGATCAAAGTATCAAACTTTAAAAAAAAAAAAAAAAAAAAAAAGGTGTAGCACATACAAAATCAGAAATAAATTAAGTATAGAATGCTCAACCTGTTGTTTTAGATGATGCTGTCGGGGAAAAAAAGTTATCTATGCAAGTAACATTACCAGTTGTTTCACTTAATCAGACAAGCAGGATAAAAACAAAGCATAATAGAGACTAATAAAGATACATCATCTTAAACTTTCTTCCTTAAAACTTTCTCTTATTCAGTGGCTGCCTCAACAATTATATTGATACTGCAGTCTCTGCAGTAAATATGCAAGTGACTTCTCTGGTTCGTGTTCTGCAGGGACGATCACTTATTCTTGTGTACCTTAATCGTCCTTGTAGGATCCACAGGGTTCCTCTCTGTTGGTTGTGAGCTGATCACCATTTGTAAAAAGCAGGCTTCTAGTCTTCCACGTAAAGGCATGAGAAATTGCAATTATTTCTTTGGTTATCCTCACTGAGTTTGCTTTAAAAATGAAGTTAATATTCCTGTGAATTTTGCTTTACATTTTCACGTTTTCTCTTTATTATTGCTGGGACAATTGCACATGACTTGTGACCTGCAAATTTTGCACATCAAAAACTTTTAGTGGCTTATCCTGAGGAGCAAGAGTAAAGATCTCCTACCTTTCACCTTGCCTTTTAGAGAGCTTTGCAAGTGCAAATCAGAGGTCCAGTAGGTTTGGATTGGCTCTTCCCTGTTTTCTGACCCATGGATAAAGGTGTGAATCGTCTGTCTTACAGTTTTTGCCTTCATTTAAATGAGTTGCTTCATTTGTCTCTTACTTATTCCTGTGAAGGCCTTTATTCAGGAGTGATGGGATGAAGGAGGAACCATGTACATTAGGTTAATGAATTCTTACTGTATTTTGTTTTCTAAAAATAATTTGTAATATTACAGGACTTATAAAGTAATTTAGAAGAGATTTTTGCTTAAACTGTGCTCTGATCTAGGATTTTCTGTTTCCTTGTCTTTTTCCAGCATTGCATTTGTTCTTGAAAAGTAAACAAAATGCTTGACAAATGATGTTGTGTAAGAAAAATGCAGGCTGCAGCCCATCAGGGTTCATTTTGTCTGATGGATGATACTAAAATTTCAAAATGCTGCTTCTAGAACTAATAAAAATGTCTGTAAGGGAAAAGTTATTTATTTAATTGTCTGCTGCCAGATTTTCCTGGCAAACATTGTGCTTCGCCATATGACCCTGGCCAAGCCGAAAATTTATTTCGGCAACAGACAGTGGTTCTATTGGGAAGGAGAAAAACTTAAACATTATGCTTGGAGTTGTGTTGAAACCCTTGTACTAGTGATGGTCAAAGGACCTTCTAGATCAGCCTCTTTTCAGTTTAGCTTGACTGTGCTTCATTACATCAATTTATTATGCTGGCTGCCTGAAGCCTTCCAGGAGAAGAAAGGTAGTGGCTTGTTGGGGATGTGCGTAGGGAAATAATCTCTTTCCTTTGTGGAAACATCTCTGTAGTAGTTTTGAGAAGTTGCTGCCAGGAGTTAGTGTGGGAGATGCAGGTGCACAAACTGCAGTAGAAGGGATATTAGGAGACCAAAGAAGTGAGATGGAATAAAAAATTTCAAGGACAGATATTCCTACGCCTCTGTATTGCGTTGGAGGAATGTGAACAATTCCTGGCCCCTCAAAGAAACAATTAGAAAGATGCATTTAGCATGCTATAGGTCTTTAGTGCCCTCTTCCCTGTCTGTAGCTTTGACCACACTTTGCATCAACTTGCTATTTTAACCAATAAAATAACTTTTTAGTTAGGTGGTAAAAATCTCCATAAGTGGCTAGATGCAGACTCAAAGGCATGACATTTCGATTTTTGGGGCCTAAGAACTGTGGATTTAAGTGAATGCTGCTAGCTTCCCTATGTTTTTGTGACATCAAGATTTTTTAAAGAGGTAATTTGATATCTGGCTCATCTTTCTCTATCAACTCCCCACAAAGCAAGTGAAAAACAGAACATATTTGTCAAATATAATATTTGTCAGTCCTGTCAGAAAAAATGAACTTTATCCCTTTTTGACCAGTGCCCTTCACTATATTCACCAGAATGATATTGTCTCTCCTGGGAGATGTCACAGAGGAGAGGAAGACTTTTATCATTTTTGCCATCTTTGGACAGAGCAGTATTTGCATTCTGGGCTTTGTTTAAAAGACAATTGAGCAAAGATAGTGAACAGTGTTTATGGGGCTTAGTGTGAACAAAAACTTTCCCCTTTGCTACCAACCAGCCTTATCTGGTTTTAGATGTCAAGTACCCTTCAGCGTGCACAAAAGAAAAGATAAGATAGCATTCACATAGGCCCATGCTGGAAACAGAGGTATGGCTCCAGGAGATGGGTATTCAAGTCTCTGTGCAAGCCTTAAGAAGGACACCCACCCAAATGACCCACTGAGAGCACCTCTGAACAGAGTCTGTTCTGTTGTATATTCTATTGAAGTTGTGACATTAGTCTTAAAGCTGAGACACCCCAGACTAATTATGTGTCTAATTACAGTCCCAGAGAAAGCCTCTTTATTCCTAGGAGTGTTGTCTGGTTTTATTACAGTTGTTCTCAAAATGTCTCATTGCTTGTTCAAATGCATAAGAAGACAAAGTTCTTTTCTGAAAAAAAGAGACACACAAAAAGAAAAAAAACTAAAAACCCCACTCAAGTGAAAAAAAAGAAAGAAAAAAAAAGAAAAACATTGTGGTAATAGCAGGCAAGTTTCTTGTTCATCCTTCTGTTACCACCTCCTAATTAATTGTGTCTCTTTCTCTTCTTTTCTCTTCTGCCAGTGTCCGATGTGTAGTTGTGCGACATCGTCCCTGTTGATGCATGCACACCCTGAAGTGTTCCTAAGGTTTTGTGTGTCAGAATTAGGCAACGACAGCCTGACCAGTAATATGTATGCTAATGCAAGTGTCTGATGGATTTCTGGTCCCTGAAAGCAAAGGCGGGAGGATGGCCTTGCATTAGCAACACAGAAGATGCAGAGTCATAAGTCAAGTGATACTAAAATTCAAAGACTGTACAATGTTTATATGTGCACAGGTGTATTTTTTGAGTTCTTTGTCTTCTGCTTTCAGAATCTATAGGGTGTGCTTAGATCAAAGTTTCAAGCTGTATCTGGCAACAATATGGGCCAGAAACTGACATTTTGTGCAACTTTTATCTTATTTAAAAAAAATTCATCTTATACCAAAAGCTGGAGTGTTATTGCTAAGTGCCTTGAAAAAAAATGAGTTGGCAAGTCCAGTTTTAATCTCAGTCTAGATGGAGCTTTGGACAGAAAGCTTTAATACACACTCCAACAGTTATTAGGGCTGTATGTTATTAATGCTCTCCTGACAGAGTTTGCAAAATTAGTAACTAAAAATATCAGTTACTCTTTTATGTAATGTACATTCAATGTTTCACAGAAGAAATGCTATGAATTCTATTATAAGTTAATAATTTTACTAAATTTTTAATAACGTCCTTAAAGCAACATTTTCAAGTGTGTTTTTTCATTATATTTGTTGCAAACTTGAAAAAATTAATGGTACAGGTTCTAACAGTACTGTTAGGTTAAAAGAAATTGTGTTCTGAATATTACTGTTACTTACTACTTAAAATTTGAATATGTGCAGTGCAAAAGAATTCCTATATATCAGACATTAAATTTAAATCGTGGGCCATATGTTTTCAGTGAGATGCATCTTTTCTAAACTTGCAGTTTTGCACAATACTGCTTGTCATGTTGTTCTCTACCTTAAACAAACCTGGCATTGCAGACTAGAAGCAATTACACTAACTCCAAATATTCAGGTAATGCAAGCAGAGTCCCCAAAGTACAGAATGTAGCAACCAGAGAGTAAACAACTGAAATAAACATCTAATTTTAACGTGACCATCTAAAAAAACAAAGTTAAAAGGCAGGGGACCTAATGTCCTGGTAGTGAAGAGGGAGATGAGGCATTGTAGAGAGAATGCAGCTTTTGATAGGACATCGTTTGTGAGCACTTATGTATCAAGTAACGCTGCATCAACACTAAAATATTGTAAGCAACGACAGCTCAGGGCTAGTATTGAAGTTTGAGCATGCTTCTTCCTTCTGTGTGCTGGCATACAGATAAATATTTAGAGAGATTTAAATATGATTCAGAGATCTGAGCTTTGAGCCTTCATAGTCAACCAAACTGAACATTGCTTTTTCATCTGCCTCTGGCCTCGGTTTTCCAGTCTTTTAGATTTATGTTGGCATAGCGTTATGGGGGAAAGGAGGGAGGAGGACTGTTTTCTTCTGTAAGAGGGCAGCACAGAAACACTACTGCAGTGTTTTAGTCAAATTAAACTAAATATACTGATTATTTTTTAGTGGGTTATTTACAATCAAGAAGAAAAACATTGAAGACCATACTGGCAAAGGCAGAGAAATCTCCTGTAGAGGGACTAGTTTCACCATATGATAAAATAACGTTTCTGCTGTGGCACTTAGTGATTGATTATGTCATGTAAGAACAAAGCAATTAGGTTAATTTACACATTAGTTTATTGCTTTCTTTTTGTTTGGTCTCTAATGCCTTTGTTTAAAAAATCGAGCATGTGCTTTTGGAGGGGTTTAATTTCACTAATTAAAATCTGAGTGCACACATTGCAACACCTGGCTTGTAAGTGAAACCCGTCTGAATAAATACAAGCCCTCTGGTAGTTGGAGAGGACACTCACAAGGAAATAACGCCCCAGGGGTCCCACAACTTACAAGGTTTCATCTGCGTATATAGCTGGGAATTTGTTCTTAATAAGTTATTGGCCTCTATTTATGCCAATGGCAGTTTTTGTAAGTTGATTCATCAAGCTATGCAGCATTCAAGGGAGGAGGGGAGGCTTTCAGCCTCCAGAAGGCGAATGATTCCTGGGACGACTTTGTGCTTGTGAAGCTCCCAGTCTCTTACGTATGTTTTAAGATGACGTACATCTGGATGCGACCTATTTACTTCATGCTGGCACCTGGCATTCTTCATAGACAAGATCTAGCTAACAGTTTATCTCAAAGTGTTAGACCTACAGTTCTTGGGTGGTTTTTATGCGGTTACTCTAAAAGGAAGTTTCTTTATTTCTTCTGTTCTATACACTTCATTTACGATCAGTTTTGGCTGGAGCTCAGAAAGTGTATATTATCTAACAGTAGGAAAAACACATATTATTTCACATCGAAGTCTGCCAGGAGCCATTAATCGTGAAACAACAGATTTCACATCAGTGAATGGACTGAGGAAGACTTTTTTTCTCACTTCTCACTTGAAAACACTGCTCTTTTTTATAAGTTCAACAGCTTCTCTAGATATATGGTTTAACTTTTAGGTTGCCTTGTGTGGAGTCAGGAGTTGGACTCGATGATCCTCGTCGGTCCCTTTCAAGTCTGGATAATCTATGAGTCTCCTTGATAATATAAACCAAATATATGTATGCACGTGCACACATAGACACATATATGCAAGTACTCAGCTAGCAAGAAAATACGCTATTTGCAACCACTGTGCCAGGAACTGCATGAAGTTTTTTTATCAGCAGACTTCACTAAATAACTGGTGTATTTAATTAGCATTGGTGCTGGATTTCTCATGTTGTTTTGTTACTTTTGTTTATATCAGGCTTTTGAAGTCACTGTGGCTGTTCATATGTTTGCCAGTGGAACTGGAAATTTTGTAAAAGATTAATTCCATAGTGTTTCCTAAAAACCTTACAGAAGAATCCAATTTAAGCATTAAAAAACCTCTAGTAGATTTCTTTCAAGAATGGATATGTAGTAACATGCATGTTCTGGATTTCTTTATAAATTATGTCCCTAAATCCATTACATGCTTTCATTTATTGCTCATAAAAGAGGATTTAACATAAAAGTTCTTTTAACAATAACATCAGGTTCCAACTATTTTATGTGATAATGAAATAGGATGGGTTTTAAAGTTGCAGTTTCTTCCTGACCTATTAATCAAATTCCCTACATAAAGTAGGTGGAAGGCATCCTCTGAATTTAAACACAACTCTTTTCTACTCATTATTCTTAAACTGTTAAAGAGGGCAATGAGAAGGGATATACTTGTTTAATCATATAGTTTCACCAAAATGAAGGTCCATTGTGTTGATTCCATTAAAGAGTATTGAATGTTATCTTCACTCAGAAAGCTGTGTTTGTAATTACTAATTATTTTGGGGACTATGTGAAAGTGTACAGAGCTAATGATAAATTTTAGGACTACTAGTTGGAATTTTCTGAATCCTCACAGAGTTTTAACTACCCAGTTGTCATAGCAGGCATCACTTAAGTCTAACTGCTCAGCTCCCCTGACGTTTTAGTCCTCTTCCTTCTAGTCCCTGGCATTTAGTTGCCACCCAGTCCTGTAGGCACGTGCGTTTTTGTTAGTGGAGGAATGTGTGTGACTATAGCATGATAACCTGTAGGATGATTCTTTAGATCTCTGTATCTGTTCTCAGGCCCTGGCATGGTCTGAAGCCAGGACATTTCTGTAATTGGGCCCATTCCAGGAAGAGTTCCCTGAATCACCTGCCCAGGATGAAGGCAGGTAGGGGTTAGTATGTTAATGAAAGCAAGCAGAATGCTGAAGGTATTCCACTTTGGGTATTTTAGTAAATATTAATTAGACTCCTAAAACTAACTGTGATGCATCTCAGCTGAACCTCTCAGCCAACACGAGGTATAATGCATCGCCTGCTTTCTTCACAGAGGTGTTCTTAATGGTTAATAACTTCATCAAAAGATAATGTCTTCATTTACCCACTAATAATGTGTTAGGTGCTTCCCAAATACTTAAAGACCAAGTCAGACAGGAATCGAAGTGAGTGGCTTGTCTCCCTTATAAAGTGTATGAATTTTCCACTTAATTTTCTGGTCTCATTGGAAGTCCATCTTACCTGTCTAACTCACGTCTGTGAATTCTGCCAGGCACTAAGCAAATATTTGTTGCAAACCCTGCTGTCCTTTTGTCTTTTAGTGGATTTAACTTTGCCTATTAACATACCTATCTTCCTGCTGAAGCTTATAATAACAGTTTGGTAGCTTCTTATCGGGCACAGAAAATGCTTTAATTTTTTTTTGTTTTCCATTTAAGATGTACATCATTTTGAGCATAATTTTGAAAAGCCTCAGTAGCAAAAAATGCTGACCTGTAGTAGGAAGTATTTGGCAATTTGTTTTTAAGTAAGGGAAAGTAGTTTCGTAACTGAATGAAAGGAGTGCTCTTCCTGTGCTTCTTGGAAGGCAATCATCATATCCGATATCCATCATGATTTTCCAGCTTTTTTTCACATTTTTTTATCCTCATAAGAACTTGAAAGTTTTATGTTCCGTTTGCGCAATTTCTAAACGCAAGATTGAAGCATTTAGAGCAGAGAGCAAACGTGAGGAGAAATGTTGTTTTGGTCTAGAAGGTGACAGTGGCAAAATAGATCTATTTTTCTCCTTTCCCTCAATACTATAAAATTAGCTAGGCATCCTTGAATGCCTGTCTTCTTTAATAGATTAGATCAAAATTTTGTTGTTCTAGTCCCGGGTCAGCTGAGTTGATCAGCTCCATGGAGTGCATTTGGATTGAGATTTGGAGAGGACACCAAGTGCCTTTAGCTTTTAGCTGTGCTGAGGCAGTGTCCTGTCAGAAGTACGTAGTGTTTACAAAGGCTGCAATGACTGCAGGTAGATTTATCCTTTGTCCAAAGAAAAGGTAAGCCTTCTTTTGTTTATATTTTGACCAGAGATGTAATGTAAGTTACTGCTTGCTTTTGTGCATAATTAAACTGCAATTTATATTTTATATACCAGTTGTAAAATAGTTTCAAGAATGATCCCCTGCTGAATTTTTTTGGGGGAAAAAAAATTAGAAAGGCTCAAACTCTACCGACCTCTCAGTGCTCAGCCAGCCTCATTTACTTTTCCTGGTTTGTCTGCAATGCTTTATTTCCTACTGCACTGGTACCACTTGAAACTGAATAAGCCCCACCGGTCTTTTCCAAGTACCTATTTGTTTGGATGTTATCCGATTACTGTATGGTGTTACATTATCTTATTTGTATCACATTTAAATTTTTCTAATAGATTCCAGGAGGAAGAAAAGGACTGAAATCTCAAGTGTTTTTGTGTGCTAGATCAGGGGATATAAACAGAGCTCTTGTTTCTGTAATTCCTGTAGAATTTAGAGAAAGGAAAGAAATGCTGGACGTGCCCTTTTTTTTTTTTTTTTTTTTTTAATTTGATTCCATATTTCATGATGACTGGGTTCTAGCCCAAAGGAAATCTTTATGGCTGTGATATAAACCTTTGAAAGAACAGGAGTTATAATGGAAAAGGCTGACAGTCTTTTAACTTATAGCAGCACTAGCCATTAGAGTTTGTGTGCACATTTGTGTGTGGGTGCATCGTTTAATAGTGACAGATACCGAACATCATTTTTCTAAAAGGCTGACCTTGAAAAATCATAGCATCAGAATACCAATAAATGATACATAGTTCTAAAAGCTGTAAAATGTCAAACAATATGTACCTTATGACACAGTGTGGTTTAATATTCTGAGATGTCATCTCTATAACTTTTGAAGCGTTCTGTTACAACAGAAGTAACATTGAGAAATTGTGTGAGACAGAGGGAGGTATAAATTTTGATATGAAAGAATGCTAATAGGGGTAATTAGCCAAGTGTTTATGTCCTGGTTACCTTTTTAACTTCTCGGTATTGCAACGGCTGCCTTTTCAGAACTGAGTGAGGAGTTTGGGAATTTTTATCCTGCTGGACCAAAGCTTGAGAGTATTTAGGCACTTAGTAGTAAATTGTTTGATATGCCTGTTGGAATATTTAGGAACATGCTTTTAAAAGTCTATGCCTCAGTTCTGCTAGGTATGGGGAAAGGCCTTTCTTTTTTCCAAAATTTGTCCGTATGTTTCAGTTCTAAACTGTTTGGGATAGAACATGCCACTTACTAAGTGAGATTAGCAAGAGATTACTTGGAGATTAAGATTCAGTCTGGGATGACTGTAGAACTTGACTGTAATGTACATCATTGTAAGAGACCCACAGAGTGCTTTGAACTGAATTTTGGAAGTGTTTGAGGTAGGCAGATTTTTCTCTAAAAATCAGAAGTAATTGCTCTTTTATATCCTATATGGTCCACAACTAAGGGACCTTTCTCAAAATAGTAATTGGTGATTTTTCTAAAAAAAGATCTCTTTCAGCTATTTGCTGTTGATGAGGAAAAAAAACTTCTGGATGGGGATAAAAAATGTGGATTTAAGGCTATCCCAATTTGTATGAAAGACGATTTCAGGATCATTTCTGATACACCCTCTGTATGGAGTTAGTGTAAAAGGACATATGTTTCCTGGTGGGTCAAGTTCTGAACAAATAAGAGAGGATTGTTGCCGAAATATTTCTGAAGATCAAATTTATATACATCTATATATGTGTGTGTATGAATTTTATAACTATACATGTATAAAAATGTATATATATAAAAATGATGTATTTATATGTGAATATATACATATGGAGTTGCGCACTTAGACACTGAAAATAAGTGATTTAAGGCTTTTTCTAAGTCCCTGCTTTAGAAGATACGCCCTCAGGGAAGAAAGAAGCTATGCTCAGCTCTTCCCATAGAGGCTGGGGTCTTTTACTCTGCTTGCAGAGCCTTCCTGATGCCCACAGCATTACGTGGCTTCTCTTCTGTTAAGCAGGTATCAAGAAGTGCAGACTCTATGGGACCAATTGTATTAGTTTAGGCTAATTCTGCTTTAGCAACATCTTGAACACTGCTGGTGAAAACTAAGAAGATTAAACTCCACACAATCTGGGGATCTTTATGTAAGTGAAGTTCAAATTACCATAAGATCTTCAAATCATTGATCTGAGGATTAGTAAGAAGGGAAAAATAACTCAAAGTAGCTCAAGTTGCAAATCTTTGGGTCTTCCACCCCCCACCCCCCCCCCCCCCAAACCCTTTAAAGATGTTTTGGAATAAGAAAGTTGTTCTTGTTCTGCTTTCTTAAGGGAAAGAAGCTTTGAAAGAAGCTGCACAATTGTGTCTCTTCCTCAGTTAGTTAACGTGCAGTTGCATTGGATTTATGGAGGCTATTAAAATGCTAAAAGTCACTGATTGATTATTTTAATGATATCTCACTATTTCAATAAAGATTGCTTTTGAAATAGAACTCTGTCTTAATGGCACTACCATTTTGCTAAACGTGGCTGTTGCAGCTTTTTGTATCCATTAGAAATGAGGAAATATATTCACGGTGTTCAGTGGATATGTCCAGATAAAATGGAAACAAAACAGCAGGCCCAAAGTACCATCGCAGCACAGGTTTTCACCCTATTTAACATTTACAAATTTGTGACAAATTTTCTGTGGATTTTCAGACTTCATGATAACAGTAATTCTACTGATGTTAAGCTTGCTTTTCTCTGTTGTCATTTGTGGTCCCCTTAGATGTAACAGGCAGCTGTGTGGTATTCCACAGGCTTTTGGTTGACACCACTTGAGCAACTTGAATTACCCTGTTTCCCTATGACATTGATCTAGAGGACTGAGCAGAGTTTTAAGTATGCCATCTGTCAGACTTTCTGATCTTTGTCAAACCGAATATAAGAACCGCTTGTCATCTGGGAAATGAAGTCTCTAATACCTGGGAGAAAATTAAGAGCAGCTTCCTAACGCTCTTCTCAGCTTTGATTTGCTACTGCATACGCAGTTCTTCTCAGACCTTTTGAAACAGGTTGGCTCTTCTCTTGCCTAGGAGTCTGGCTGGGTTTCACATCTCAAGCTTGGAGCTTCATGGCTCCATAGCCATGCTGAGAGATTTGAGGTGACATCTACATGGGATGGTTCTTTAGTGCACATCTGCACCACTGACATCCTCCAGAATGGAGCAGTCCCATCCAATTTGCCTGTACTGACAACGAAACCATACCAGGGAATTATTTGAAAGAGTGATAGCTGCATTGGGTCAAGCCATTTCAGAAGTGCTTTAACACTGACTGACTTCCAGTGCCCAGGAACATTTTCAGGTATGGTTTTATTAAAGTAGGGACATAGCCTAAGTGTGTGTGTATGTCAGGCAAATTTAGAGCTCAGACAGGAGCCATATATTTAAAAGTGACCAAATTACTTTTCTGAAATATTTTATGTTGATAATATTATAGAATTAATATTGTCATTTAAATGAAATACATTGTCTTTAGTCATTAAAATAGACCTTTCGAGGCTTTTTATCCACAGTTTCAGAAGTCTGTCACAGATAACATTTCCCTGTGAGATGTTTTTATTACAATAAACACATCTTTGGAATGTGGAGCGGGCTGGCCATCTGTAAGGAGCTCCTGCACTACCAGTTGAGGAACCAGCCCTTTTTTCAACTTCAGAGGCAAAGAGGTGTTTTACTAGTAAGGGGAAACTTCTAATTTTACAAAGAACTTCTTTTTTCCTTGCTAAATCTCTACTGCTGCTTTGAGATGAATTGCAGTGGATTACCGTAATAACACTGTAATAGACCACCTGGACATTGTTAATAATGACCTTGATGAAATATCAGTTCTGGAAGGAACGTAAAATGAGCTTTTTTTCTGCAGCAAATAAAAGGAGTTGTATGAGACAGTGAGAGTTTTTCTGTCACAGATCAGTTATATTCTTTTCAGATAGTTCGGAAGTACTATACAATCTGAATGCTCACTGTATACCAACTCTGAGTTGCCATTTTCCAGTAGCAATTGAATTAGATTTTAAACTCTTATCACCATGAGTGGCGATATGTTATTGTGGTGCTTTTCATGCTTTAGTACAAGGTTCTGTATTTGAAAAGACAGTAATTTTGTGTGTTGAGCAGTGTGATGTCAACATAAAGCCCACTGAAGTAATTGAAGGTGTTTTCTTCAGTTGAAATTAAGATTTGCTGTATTTCCAGTACATTTATAGCTTACACATAAACACTTTGTCTCTTCCATGTAAGAGAGGATGAGAGTTGTCCAAGTTCTACTTGTTTCCTCATCACTGGGGCAGCAGGGTATTGCTGTTGATGCCAGGTTCTTCTCCTTGATAAAGTGCTACAAAAGACTCCTTCTGGGAGGCATTACATCTTCAGTTAGTCCTTTCTCAGTGTCAGGATGTTACACGCATGAGATGCCTCTTCAGGAGCATGAGGAAAATGAAACTTTGGTGGGACTTGCAAAGTGAACATGCAGACTATTCTAAGGAATAATTAGTCTTCCAGCCTGCAGGCACTTTGCAGGAAAAAAGAGGACCTTGTTTCATCTTACTCAATTTAAATAATGTGCTTTTCTGGCTACATAAATCTTACTCAAGTGTAGATTCCAATAGTTTGAATATGGCTTCTTTTATAAACCCTTAAAAGTGGCCTATGTTATGAAACTTCAGTTAAAAGTTGTTTTTTCTTTGCATGATTTATACCTGAGGCTTCTTTAATAAGGGCAATGAATCAGCAGTGGCTTAATATCCTTCAGTCAAAAGCACCTTTACTATCCACCTCAGATTATTATTTTAAAGGATGCAAAATATCCTACTCACCATGTTGTTTCAATGTATTTAAAAATTAAAACAGACAAGTTTCATTGTTTTATGAGAGTGTTGAAAAGCCTGGATTAGAAAATTTTAGTTCCATTGGCCATCATGAGCACCTGTCCATATCTGTGATCTCTGTGGTGCCTTTCTTGATGTAACACGTTGTCTCTACTGCACATTACATAGCTTGCAAAATATAAAAATGAACCATCCATAAAAGATAATTCTAGTAGCCTCATTTCCAGCTTCTTAGTATGGCATTGGGAATTGCTTGTCTTGAGAAATCACATTAATTCCTTTTTGTATGTGGTTCCTATGAAACCAAAGTTAACTAAGGAAAATTTCGCATGGAAAAATATTCTTTGTCCTCCCAAAATATGGCCATGCTTAAAATTCAGAATCAGTTTTGTGTTGCATGAAAATTCAAATGGAACAGAAAATTGGAACTATACATTAAATGAATAATAATTGTCATTTTCTTCACCACTTACGCTAACATCTTTAATTGTAGTGAATTAATTTAGTATGAATATGGATGTCATGCATTGCTGTTACAACACTTTTGTAATCTAGTAGTAATTAATATACCACTGTTGCACAGTGCAGCCACATTCTCAGATTTATTCTCCTTTCAGATTTGTCCTTTTTCCCTGCTGATTTAAGAGAAAATAGGTGCAACAATAAAGTTGTGAACGCTTTCATGCCAGAAATATCCTTAGTGTTTTTAGTTACATTCTGTTCCACCAAAACGTCCAGTAATCTCTAAAAATTATTTTTCTACTATTAAACTTCTGGCTGATTGTGGCTGATTGATTGAATCTATGACCTCTAGATTATAGAATCACACAGGTGGGAAGGGACCTCTGCAGGCCTCTGTTCCAAGCCCTTGCTCAAAGCAGGTTCAATTAGAGCAGGTTACTCAGGGGCTTGCCCCATCATGTTGTGAATATGTCCAAGGATGCCTGTCCCATAGCATCTCTGAGCCCCTGTTACTTTGTTTGACCACCCTCATGGTAATAAGTAAGTAAGTAAATAAATAAAGTTCTTATATCTGGTCACAATTTCCTGTATTCCAGCTTCTCTCCGTTGCCTTTCATCCTATTGCTGTGCATCCCTAAGGATAGCCTGGCTCCATCATCTCTGCACCCTCCCAGTGGGGACATTGCTCTGGTCAGCAATGAGATTCCCTTCACCTTCTCTTTAGAAGACTGAGCAAAGCTGGCTCTCTTAGCCTCTCCTCATTTATTCCACACTCCAGCCCTCTCACCATCTTGTTGGTCTTTGCTGGACTTGCTCCAGCATGGCAAAGTCTTATAGATATCTTGCTCTGATATTAAAGGAAGATAGTATGTATGCAGAAAAATAACGGTATTCCATTACTTCCGAATTTCATCAAAATCTTTCCGAATCTTTCTATTGTCTTGAATGGATTCTCAACTACAACTTAATGTTGTTTTGTTTCATGTTCTGCTTAAATAGCTTCAATAGTAACTAAACTTCAGAGTGAATACAAATTAATTAAATTTAAAAATCCATTTTATAGAATAGCAGGTTCATCTTAGGTCACTGGGCCAGCCCAGAAGGGAGTATTTTCTTTGGCAGTTTTCTTGTCTTCTTGAGTTCTAAGTCAAAGCATATGGAAGAATGTGATTTAACTTTTGAAAGTGCATACAGATTCATTTTTTCATAAAGCTGAACTGAAATAAAATAGACCCATAGCAGTTTTTCCCATAGGATATTTTGTTTTAAGAAAATGGCTTTCTTTTAAAGGGTGTGGGATAGATCATGGTTTCAATTCCTGTAGAAAATGGTACATTTATAAATGTGTATTTTATTGCTAAAACGATATGGCTACATGTCCATTATAAAGGCCATTCATGCTAGCAAGCTCAAAAAGTGAATGTGTGATGTGCCTTTAAATTCAAGGAACTCAAATCCAAAAGCTATTGAGTTCTTTTTCATATTTCAGTGTTGATCTTTGTTTTCTCTTGTAAGGAACCTATCTCTGAAGCTGTCGAAGGACATAGACCAAGGAGAAGCCAGGTACCCTCGTGTTAGCCAGCTGGCCGGCAGCCCATCCATGGAGTGGCCTTTTACTGGTCTGGAAGAAGGCGGAGGGATTGAATCTTTGCCCTTCAGATTGATGCTGCAAGACTGCACAGCTGTAAAGACATTGCTTCTGAAAATGAAGAGGGTTCTTCAAGAGGTAATCACCCACTCGTTTGTTAAATTAATAGCTTTCAGCATTAATGAGCTAAGCAGCAGAAAAGGGTCAGAAAAGTTTATGGACTTGATGTCTTTTAATATGTCTTGAATATATGGAATTGATGCGGAAGTATAAATAGTAGTGCCTCAACATGGTGGAGGTCAGAAAGTTTATACTACAGCAGAATTTAACTGATACTGCTATCTTGGTGTGCAGAATATAAAGCTTCTTTTGAGCTTTTACCAAAAAGAGGGCAGGGGAGATGAACTGCTTTAGATTAGAATATATTGTATTGTTTTTCAGTTTTCTTACTACATTTGTTAATCAGTATGAAGTCACGTGCAATTTATTCAGAGGAGAGATGCAAAGGAAAAAGAGTTTCTCCTAAGTAACAGTACTAAAATTAAAGGTTACTCGCTTGAGTTTGTAAATGATGGCTGAAATCAGATTTCTTAGGCCATTCTAACAATTTCAAGAGTCCTGGCTTGACCTGTTGTGCTATATTCTCCTTCTTCCCCCATGGATTGCTGGTGTTGATTTGAAAATTTTCTTTTGCATCCAGTTCCCTTCAGGATTTTAGAAGAAATCAAATTATTAATGGATTGGGGTTTTTTTTTTTTTTTTTTTTTTTTGACACTTTCCAGCTGTGGAGCTTTGACTCAGATGCATTTTTGACAAGTGTTCATCTTTGTTTTATTGAACTGCAGTGTGCGTCTTATTTGAGATCTACAAGAAAAAGAATTTTGTTTGTTTGTTTTTTATCTATATAGTTCATAGAATTACAGAATAATTTATGTTCAGAGGGCTTTCTCGAGGTTCAACCCCTCTACTCAAAGCAAGGCCACCTTACAACAGGTTGCTCAGGTCCTTGCCAATTAAGTTTTTGGTACCTTAATGGAGTTTCCACATAATTTCTGGGCAACCGTTCCAATATTTGACTACATCATTGTAATTTTTTTTCCCTAAGATATAATCAGGATTTCCCTTGTTGCGACTTCATCGTATGATGAAGTGCTAGTCACTTAATGGAGACATTTAAATACCAAAATAAGGCTTTGGCAAGTTTGTTTTCTTTACTGCTCACTTGTTGATCATCTGTATCTAAATTCAACCAATTGTTGTTCTGTCTGAGAAGGTTTGTCAAAGGTTTAGCCATGATAGTTATCTGCTAGTCCTCCTAAATCACATGTTTTTGCTGGATGGGAAGCCTCATGCCTCCCGGTTTCCTACAGTTCACTAGAAGCCTTATATATGCTTTTGGGGTTCTTAATGGACTTCTGTTTTACTGAATCCAGAATTGAAATCATTAATTCTTCATCAGTTCCTGCTTATGTAATGTCAGAATATAAAGTGAATTTAAAGGTTCTTGTCCACTGAGAAGGATTTGTATCACTATTATATATGGAAATAAATAATGAGAATTATAATATTACATGGCATAGCAGTTGTAACATTCAGCTGGTAACATTAGCAGCATGCTCTGTTGCTTCTAGTGTGAATAATTCTATGTTTTGCTCAGAAAAGTTCTTTCTTGCCATGATGGTAACTGTAAGAATTTTACTTTTAACTTAGCAAGTTCCATTAAACCACCGTGATTTTCTATATGGAGATATGTTGTACCTTACAGTACTTTATCTTTAAAAACATTCACCAGGTGATCTTCACAAAAGGAACACAAGCAACTCACTGGAATTTCATGTCCAGTTACTAATACGTCCTTATGTGACTCATTGATTTTATTTTTTCATCTTAATCATTGTCTGTCTTACTTGTTCCTTTGTACCATATAATTTCCATCTCCCCATCTGACAGTAACATGGTGTGATTCTGTCCTTTTCTTTTTGTCTTGCCTTCCTTATGAAATCAGAATGGCCTTTTTCTAATTCTACAGTTGGATATTATATGTGATGCATATATAATATATATGTGCTGTAATTTACCTCCCTGTTCTTCAGCACCTTTGAGATGGAATATCCTGGAAGTAGTACACATTGTTCTAGTACACAGCTAAAGAAAATTCTTGCATAGCTGGAATGAAATGACCAATCTAATGATTATCGAAAACTTTTGCTACCTTGAGTTATTTGTATTTTGGTTTTTAATGAGCAACTTGTATCTATCAGTGATAGAAAAGATATGGAGAATGCTGTAAAATGGTATGGGAGTGTAGCCCCATTTGAGAAATAGCTGTTTGATATGTAATGCAGTATTCCAGTTCTACTGATATAAATACACATACTTAATTCTTGAAACAAAAAGTTACTTTTCAAGGTCATTGTTAAACTACACAGTTTTCATATCTCATAAAGAGTTAACAAACCCGTCCACTATACAGTGGGCATCATCCATGCTATAATTGTAGGAGAGTGAAAGAGCAGTAACAACAAAATATTCACAGTCTTTAAAACACATTAAAATATTAGGTATTAAACCAGAACTGGAACATGAGTCAAAAGAACATAAGTAGCTAGTTTGAGCAACCAAAGAGAAGATGACCTTGAAATATATTACAAATTGATATTAGAATGACACAACTTGATTATCTTCAGAAATACAGACATTTATACATTTATGTCACTTTTAAATTATTAGTGAAAGATTCCAGGAAAATATAATTCCATCAAATTGAAATATTGTGTTGAAGAATCTGATAAATAAGTCATCCGAGCATATTTGGCAGGCAGTTTCCATGGAGAAGGTACCCTGCTTCCATTGTAACTAGATGTAATTTCTTCATCCAAAAATCACTTCCGCCCCAACCAATATTATAAATCAAACTCTCAACAGTACAGAATTAAAAGACATAAATGAAAAATTCTTTCCTTACCATGGAACATTCATGTATTTTTAGATGTAGTCAACATAGTCTCTGGCAGGCTTATATGGTATAGAAATGAAATACTTTATGCCTATAACAGTATAAAAAAGTATATTTATTTATAAAAATAATAATGTGTCACATGTTTTCATCCACTTTAAAAAATATACAAAGCATACAATCTACATGGGAAAAATTACACATAAGTTATCAGAAAAACAGCTGCAGTATTTCTGTTTTATTGCTGATGTTACCCATAGAAGAAGAAATTACAGTAGTGTACACCTCTTTATTGAAAAGCAACATGTTAATCGAGTTAAAATATTAGCCCCGTTATTCAATATAATCCTTCTTCTTAAGCACTGAGCACTGTGTCTAAGGAACAATTTAATTATGATCTGCCAAAATGTAATACTAGTTAGTACAATATGCTATTTTTTTTGTTGCAGTTGCTTGTAATTGAAGAATCTAAATGCAAAAACTACATACCATATATGCTGTACTGTGCTGCAGATTTATAAAGCTGCGAGTTTAGCTTGTTATTAGTCTTATCATGAAAAGGGAAATTGAAGACATGGCAGTAACTTGCAAGATTGAGAATGTTATTAGGTAATGTATTTAGTAAAAGACTAATGAATGATCGTTCAATTAAGAAAATTAATTACCATTTCACTTGCAGTGAAAAAGCCTTAAAAATGTCTACTAATAATTCTTTATAGCTTTGGCCATGCAAGTCTCAGAAGGCAGATTGTCCCCTAATGTGTTGTTCATTGCAGGGTGGGGTCGGACTAGATGACCTTTAAAGGTCCCTTCCAACCCAAATTATTCTATGATTCTATGAACCTCATTGAACAAAGCTGAAGATAGTCTGGAGGACCCTGGCACATGAGGAAACTCGGTGATCCACCAGAAGTCGGTCCAGAAAGTATGTCTGAATCTGTTCTGCAGCTTTTTCTCATGGATGTTCCGTTTCTGACAGGCAAATCTGCAATAAATGGAGTAATCAAGACTTGTGGGCTGCAAAGTTGCATGAGAAGGCATTACCAGAGATTAGCAGCACAGGCATCCTGATGAAAGCCACTTCAGCCTATAACACAATACAAGCTCCTTATTCTCTCCATCTCACTGATGTTTATTGAACTGGGTTTCTTTCCTCAAAGTCTACTTAGTGTTGACCTTTTTCTCAGTAATAACTCCTCTCATTTAAAAAAAAAAAAAAAAAGGGGGGGGGGCGGGGGGAGCCGGATGGATGAAATTGGTATGTTCATCCCCTCCTAAGGAATGGATTCTTCACTTTCTGACTTCAGACAGGCCTTTCTGCTCTTGACTGGTCTTCAGCTCAGAATCTGTGTCCTGTTTTCTCCTCCATATGCTGTGCTATACTTTCTATGTTTATTACATTTCTGGCCACTAATTGATTTCATATAGTCCATGAGCTTTTAAAAATTAGACTGTAGCTTCTTCCTCACTTACTGCTATCAACCATAATGAATATATAATGCCTATTTCCCAAACAATATATGGGCTTTCCTGTACTCTTCCAGATGAGACTGAAATTATTTCCATCTATTAACTTTTTTATGGTTTGAGTTACAGCTAACTGAGGCAATGTCAAAGGCTGGCTAATTGAGAGGACATTTAAGGGCTTTGCCTTTGCTGAAATCATTCGTAGAACATTTTGGGCAGAGACACATGAGGAAAACTCATATGGTTTTGGTTTGGTGCCTGCCAAGAGAGGGTCTCTATGCTGAAATAAACATAGTGAAAAAATACAGCTATTTTGGGAAGGAATCTATTTAGTCAGTGGTAGTGTTTTTTTTGTTCAAACTTTAAATGTTGAGCTTGTTGATTGATTTTACTGAATGTCCCAGTAAAAAGAAAATCTTGCCCACATTTAGGCTTATTTCTACAGGTCACATTTTCCCTGTACTCTTTCTGAAATATATAGGTTATCAACTAAATAGTTCTACTTTTAGATCTTTTTATGGGGCAACCAGAAGTGACCTTACTGGTTGCTAATCTAGAAAATTAAGATATGTTGTCTGTATGTTTGTGTAATTTGGAATATAAATTATTCAGTGCATGTCCGTGCTTCTTTCACAGCTCTGCAAAACACCATGCAGGCTGTGGAGCTTTAGAAATTGAAGCTAATTGCTACAATTAGCAATAGGGATAAGTCACTCTGGACATATATTGCATACTGTGTTTTACTAATTAATCATTTATTTTACTGAAGGAAATTGCAGCTGTCTGTGGCTGTCATTAAAAGTTAATGTGTCCAATACAGTGTTTTTAGATTGCGCTTGAAAAAAATGAGAAATGTGGAAAATTATGTCAAAATCACTGTGAGACTGGCCATGACAGTTGCCCGAGACTTGGGGGACAGAGTGAGACCACTCAGTCTGCAATTAGCCTGTCAGATATCGCTGGCTACATTACTTCTCCCTATGCATCTTTCACCTCATCAGTAAAATAAGCATAATTATAGTCGTCTTTTATGCTGCACTTGCAATCTACTAATGGAAAGTACTAAGAGAAAGCTAAGTGTAGTTTGCAATATTTTGTGGCCTGATTGCCAAGCAATATGGAATTGGCCTTAAAACTATGGTTTTTAAAGACATTAAAGCATTTCCTGCGGTCCACTATGAAATGTATTGTGTTTGTTTACTAATATTGTCTGTTAGCCACTTAGGAAGCAATTGCAAGTTTAATACACTGTAAAATACTGCAGGTTTTCTTCCTTTAAGTAACTTTGTAATTAACCACTGTAACATTACTGATTTATTCAACAGCTCTGCATTTAATGCAGTCCCTTTTATCAAGTAATTCATGCTGGAAATTGGTAATTCCTTCATTTCATGGTGTGTTGACACTGCATCTACCCATAAATTTAAATAACTAAGAATAAAAATGTACTGGATTTAGTAATAGGATTTAACTTTATTGTATTAAATTTCTTTTTCACTTGGAAGTATACATTGCCATACCCTTGCCGAGTTGCTTGCAAAGAGAGAGCAGAACACTCCATTGGCACACTTTGTGTGTATTTTCTAGTAGCATATCTCAGGGTAACAGAGAATATTAGGAGCCAGTGGATATAATCAGATGTTCTCTTTGGCAGCGAAGATGTTTTATTCTAAGATAATCCATTATAAGATATTTAATAAAAACAAACAAACCCAGTGTTTGTTATTTAGCTAGACATTCTCAAGGTACAAGAAAACTCATTTTTTCCTCATACCCTTAGGCAAGCTGCGTAGGGCAAATACCGTCTCCAACATTGTCATCATGTGTGCTGAACTTAGCATATATAGTACTCTGAAATAGGTTGTAATGCTGCAATTCCAGTCTCAATACTATTGCTTGGATTTCTTAGCTGAATAAGCCTCAGTTCAGATAATAAAAAAAGGTGCTGGAGAACCGTCAGACTACTTCAGTATGTGCAATATAGATTTCAGTGTCTGCAACGTTTAAAATTTCTTGAAACTGTTAACAGTTGTTTAATGGTACTTGGGAAAGCCATTTACCTGGTAGATCAAGACATGTTCTCCACTGTTTCATTTAGAAGACCTCATTTGGTAGAAGTTGAGCAGTTTGGGGAATGATTTTAAAGATGAAGGGTTAAGAAAAATGTTGCGTATGTCTATATCTTAGAATCATAGAATTATTTAGGTTGGAAAAGACCTTTAAGATCATCGAGTCCAACCGTAAACCTAACAGTGCCAAGTCTGCCACTAAACCATGTCCCTATGTGCCACATCTATGGGGATGGGCACTCAACCACTTCCCTGGGCAGCCTGGTCCAATGCTTGACAACCCTTTCAGTGAAAAAATTCTTCCTAATATCTAATCTAAACCTCCCCTGGCACAACTTGAAGCCATTTCCTCTTGTCCTATCACCTGTTACTTGGGAGAAGAGACTGACAGCCACCTTGCTACAGCCTCCTTTCAGGTAGCTGTAGGGAGCAGTAAGGTCTCCCCTCAGCCTCCTTTTTTCCAGACTAAACAACCACAATTCCCTCAGCCACTCCTCATAAGACTTGTGCTCTAGACCCTTCACTGGCTTCGTTGCCCTTCTTTGGACATGCCCCGGCACCTCGATGTCCTTCTTGTAGTGAGGGGCCCAAAACTGAACACAGTACTCAAGGTGCGGCCTCACCAGTGCGGAGTACAGGGCACAAGATCACCTCCCTGGTCAGGCAGGCCACACTATTTCTGATAAAAGCCAGGATGCTCTTGGCCTTCTTGGCCACCTGGGCACACTACTGGCTCATATTCAGCCAGCTGTCAATGAGCACCCCCAGGTCCTTTTCCGCCGGGCAGCTCTCCAGCCACTCTTCCCCAAGCCTGTAGCATTGCATGGGGTTGTTGTGACCCAAGTGCAGGACCCCGCACTGAGCTTTGTTGAACCTCATACAATTGGCTATAGCCCATCGATCCAGCCTGTCCAGGTCCCTCTGCAGAGCCTTCCTATCCTCCAGCAGATCAACACTCCCGCCCAACTTGGTGTCGTCTGCAAACTTACTGAGGGTGCGTGCGATCCCCTTGTCCAGATCATTCATAAAGGTATTAAACAGAAGTGGCCCCAATACTGAGCCCTAGGGAACACCACTTGTGACCAGCCACCAACTGGATTTGACTCCATTCACCACAGCTCTTTGGGCCCGTCCATCCACACAGTTTTTTACCCAGTGAAGTGCATGCCTGTCCAAGCCATGAGCAGCCACTTTCTCCAGGAGAATGCTGTGGGAAATGGTGTCAAAGGCTTTACTAAAGCCCAAGTAGACAACATCCACAGCCTTTGCCTCATCCACTAAGCGTGTCACCTTGTCCTAGAAGGAGATCAGGTTAGTGAAGCAGGACCTGCCTTTCATAAACCCATGCTGACTGGGCCTGATCACCTTGTTGACCTGTATATGCCGTGTGATGGCACTTAAGATGATCTGCTCCGTAGCCCTCCCCAGCACCGAGGTCAGACTGACAGGCCTGGAGTTCCCTGGATCCTCCTTCCAGCCCTTCTTGTATATGGGCATCACATTTGCTAACCTCCAGTCAACTGGGACCTCCCCGGTTAGCCAGGAGTGCTGGCAGATGATGGGAGGTGGCTTGGTGAGCGCTTCCACCAGCTCCCTCGGTACCCTTGGGTGGATCCCATCCAGCCCCATAGACTTGTGTGTGTCTAAGTGGTGTAGCAGGTCGCTGACCATTTCCCCTTGGGTTATGGGGGCTTCATTCTGCTCCCTGTCCCTGTCTTCCAGCTCAGGGGGCTGGGTACCCCGAGAACAACTGGTCTGACTGCTAAAGACTGAGGCAAAGAAGGCATTAAGCACCTCAGCCTTTTCCTCATCCTTTGCCACTATGTTTTCCCCTGCACCCAATAAAGGATGGAGATTCTCCTTGGCCCTCCTTTTGTTGTGAATGGATTTATAGAAACTTTTTTTTTTTTGTCTTTCATGGCAGAAGCCAGATTAAGTTCTAGTTGGATTTTGGCCCTTCTAATTTTCTCCCTGCATAACCTCATGACTTCCTTGCTGTCCTCCTGAGTGGCCTACCCCTTCTTCCAAAGGTTGTAAACTCTCCTTTTTTTCCTGAGTTCCAGCCAAAGCTCCCTGTTCAGCCAGGCTGGCCTTCTTCCCCGCCAGCTCATCTTTCGGCACATGGGCACAGCCTGCTCCTGCGCCTTTATGATTTCTTTCTTGAAGCATGTTCAGCCTTCCTGGACTCCTTTGTTCTTCAAGATCTTCATACTTTTTAACAGGTGTTCCTGACAGTGTGTTCATTTGCTGACACTCTATGAGTACTTTCTGAGCATGACGTTACAGGCTGGGACAGGCACACAGGTCTGGAATCCTGCAAAGTCACACTAATCTCAGCTCAACACAAAAGATCTGAAATGATCCAGCTCAGTTAGCAGTTCATGTCATTGCCCGCGCTCACAATGAAGTTCTTTTGCAGGCCACATTCAGAGTGTTGCTGAGCCACACTTTGAGATTATCAGTCTCAAATGAATACACTTAATTTTTAATACTGAAAAATGCAAAATCTCTCTCCTCCATTTATGTTCTGTTTGTTCAGCTGCTGACCTAGTGGCTTAATCTTTGTAGACTACATATGTCTGTCTGCTGCAGCCATACTGAAACCAGATTCACAATGAAACACATGGTCCTCCCACATGGAGAGATTATATTGATATACATGTCCGCTCCATGTATTCAGAAGGCAAGTGATTAGCTTCTTTCTTACTTCTCCTGTGGCTGCCTGAATGAAACATTTTCATATGACAGTGTGATGTGCTCCAGGTCAGCACGGATTTGCATAGCATTCTGCCCCAGCCTCCTCAACAGCCAAGTCTTAACAGCACCTTGCAGAGAAGCATTAAAAATAGCAACGCCATTAATACCTAATGTCCTAACATCAGCAGTTTTGTGCGATTGGCTGTGATTAACTTGTGGCTGAAGACTATAAAATTGTAACAGCTACAAAAATGAAACCATTTTCCCATTTAGTACTTCCATGGTTTTGATCAGTTGCTGCAGGTCAGTCAGCTAAATCCCACCCGACACTCCTTGGCAATGGAGCTGATCACACCAATTACATTTTCTGATAAATCTGCAAATACTGAAAAGTGCATTGCAAAATAATGAGGAAGCAATGGAAGAAATCCAGAGTGTCTGTAAAAGTCTATAGAAGGAATTGATTATACTCAGTTGTTAGAGCTCATGAGTAATTTTGAGCTAAATGACACATTTAGTACAGAGGGTAGATGGAAGAGTCTCTGATAAGAAAATGAATAATACTGCCAGATCTAACAGATTTCCCAATGAGTTATCCAGTTCTTTTAACAAAAAGCAATTGGAAATAGGAGTGGGATGAAGATGAGTGCACAACACCCAAGCTGCACTATAATTGAATTTCCCTGCAAATTCACGGGCATTGTAGATATGAAAATACTGACTTGTCAAACAGTGTTTTAATTTACAAAGGAGCATTTAGTATAAGGCTTATAGCTGGTGCCATTGCCTTCAAGTCCAGTAGGTTAAAACCAAAAAGAAGTATCCTCATTTAAATAGTTTTTCAACTTCTGAAGTTTCACAGTCATGTATTCCTGCAATATTAAGATTTTGTCTTCCTCATTATAGGTTTCAGAGATTTCCTGACATGGAAAAATGACTGGTTATATAGATGAAGCAGTAAAACTGATGATATGCAACTGTTGCCATAAATGGATGTACAAGGAGAATAAAAATGTAATAGATAAAAATGTAGGTCTAGTATTCAGGTAGCGGAGTGCCAACCGTGCATGTAGTTACCCATTTCAATATTTGTGTTTGTATATGACCATATAGATGATTTGACAGAATTTAAATTTAATCTCTTAATTAATTTTCCCTTACCCTTGATCAGCCAGAATTTATGAAACAAGTGCTAGTGTAATTGCAGGAGAAATTCTCACAATTCACAGCATGGATCTTGGCATAGCTCTGTGCTGCAGATTTATTTAATGTTTTCTCTGCACAGTGCATGCCATTACTTTGTAGCCCAGGTTATCAGCACAGTGCTGATCATTTTCCTAGTGGAAGAAAGAAAAGATATGAAAACTGTTGATATAGCATGCTTACATAAATTCATGATTTTGGCCAAAATAATAGTGCTGATGTTGTGCAGTCTGGCTCCACTTTAATTCATGAAGAGAAGGTGATTTGTTTGAAAGGTGACATGATGATTCCCAGCGACAGAAAAGGAAACCTTTTTTTGAAAAGGATTTAGAAATCACACATCAGGGACATATCCTACACCTGGTTTTGTAATTGTCCAAAGCCAGTTGGTAGGCACATGTATTTTTTATGAACATGTGGTGTATATGAAGAAATATTGCATATGTCCAACAATCTGTATTTCTCTCCTTTATGTAGCTTAATATTATAAATATTGCAGTTCTCCGCCTTTGGTCAGAGCCTTAGCTGGGTGTGAAATGGTGTAGGTCCGTTTAATCCAGCTGGTATATGGTGCCTTCTCAGAAAGCTGCTCTCTTCATCTTTCTTTCTCCTTAGGTTTTCACACTCACTGTGAGTTCCCCTTACAGAGACAGTAATCGTCCATGTGATTAAGGGCTCATGGATGAAAAATGCAAAGTTAGCTCATATCGAAGAATTTTTTTTTTTTAATTTGAATTGAAAACTATCCTCTGTTTTCCTGCACTCAGTAAAAATTTTTGCGAAGTTGTCAGGTAAAAGCAATATCCTCATTTGTGAGCTTGAAAGAGAGGATTCTTCTTTTTATCAACAGTTCTTATGTCAAATCTGTGTGAAGATAATCTAGATAGGAACAAAGATCTGTTCAGAAATAATTGATGTTGCCTCAGTAGAAACTGAGCATGTCATAAAGCAGCTAGGCAAGGATACAGCTGGACGACTTACCTCTTTTAAGCAGGATAGAGATAACTAGAATGAACGGCTAGCCAAGGATCACTTATATTCTAGGATTTTTATTTCTCTTATGTGTCTCTCTTTCCTGTTCCTATTGGGAAAATAATGGCTGATTTTTTTTTTTTTTTTGCAATTTTTTTTTTTTCATATGAGGAAAACAGCTCTCGAGTCACAGCTACAAAATGCCACTGTGGAAAAAGAGGACCAGGTTTCTATTACTTGCCACCCCGTGCAAAATCTCTTCTAAAAATTGTTCTCCACTTTTGATTTAAACTATGTTATGAATTTAGATCAGTGATGAAATAAATGCTTGGATCTCCAGTGTATAGCCATGCCAGCCTTGCTCATCTGTGTAAGAGCTTTGCTGCTATTAAACTTCTGGCAATAGCACAGAGAAAGCAAGCAATGTTTGTGTCAGTCCTTTTGCTATGAGAATGAGCATTTCTTTTTCTCTTCAGTCCCCAACCCCCTGTGGGGTTAGAAGACCTAGCAGTCTTTTTTTTCCATCTATACTTTGTGATGCAGCTTTGGATCAGATGGTGTCTTAATCTTGTGCTCCTAGCCTGTCTGATATTTAGTTTCTCATGCACGGTGCTGTGGAGCAATGATTGCTTTCAAAATAAGACTTGCATGGTGCATGTAGAGAGAGGCAGTTTAGTGTGTCTGGATGTTTTGTAGATAAAAGATTTAGCCAAAATAATCACTTAAGATCTAAGCAAATCAGCGTTATTAACTATTTGGTCCCACTCATGGGGGACCTTTCCTGATTTGCCCCATCAGAAGGAAGAAATTTGTATTCCTTTTGTGTAGGCTACTTAGACATTTAAACAGAGAGTTAGCTTTTTTGGAGAACTCAATACTGAACGTTCAAGGTAAAGTTTAAGATAACCCAGGATAAAAATGCTACTAATCATACTGACCTTTGTAAAACCAGTCAACTATCCTAAGTATATGCTGGCTAGTTCTCTTTCTCATTAAAGATCTCTTTAAAAGCTTATTAAGGCAATGGAGAGCTCTGCATTGATATTAGTGAGCTTTGGATAACTCCCTGAATGAATAAGACCGTGACATCAAAATTAATTTGTATTCATAGTTTCTGTTTGTATGTGGTTGTCATCAAAATTTGGATTCTAGTGGTGCCAGACTGCCTTTTTTTGTTGTGATTGTGTGTGCGTGTCTGTGGGTAAAATGTGGGTATATAGCTGTAAATTATTTATGTATTTTTACAATAAACTAGTTAGGAAGATACATGTGGCTTTGTAATACGCTCATGAGCATACAGTTCTCACAGATATACCTAAAATAAGCCCACTGTCTCTTGCTAATTATGCTGATGGTTGTATTGAATTTGCTGCTAAAAACTGAAACCATACTAAAAACCTGTAATATAATTCCAAATAGAAAGTCTTTTTAAAATCTGTGTTTCTTAGACTGTTGTTTAGATACTGATCTTTCCTACCCTGCGTCATTCCATCTGTCATTGGTCTGTTCTTTCACAACTGATTTTTTCTAATGAATATGAACTTTTATATAATTCTTTTGACTTTTGTGATTAATCGCTTTCTTAGTTGTGTCTTTCTTTATTGAGATGCCACTATGTTTTGACAATGCAGGCTTCATAAGTATGTTTTGTCTGGCAGTTTTGCAGGCTATATTTTACCATACACTGTAGTTTGCTCATACGATACAATATTTGACTGTTGGTTTGTTTATATATTCATATAATTGAATTTTTTTTTTCACAACTAAAGCATCTTTCTGTTTCTGTCATGGTTATGGCATGTTTTGGCAGCTTCTTGAACAATTTATTAGGGTAGTTTATTGGATCAAAATATAGTTGTTTACTATTTATATCCCAGCTTTTCTGGAAATATACTTATGTAGTATTATTTGGATAAATTATTTTCTCGTCTTCTGGTCACTTTAGGACTTGCATTACGTGCAACTTAATTGGCTAGAATTAGTAAGAATTAGTATACAATAGTATGCTAGTATTAGAATTAGTACACAATATTCTCATTATTTTGATATTGTTCAGTTTCCTTCCCCCCATGTATTTCCATCTGAATACTGTAGAGGATCTTAAAGAAGCATTTTTTAATATCTTGACAGCATTTAAAGATAGAAAAAATTGAGTTGCATAAACACCAAGTTTCTGTTGTATCCTTAAGCAAACTTGGATGAACTTTGATCCTATAATATTGTTATAGCATAATGTTTTGTTCTCCATAGTGTTTAAATTGATGCTGTTTATATGTGATTTTCAGAACTGTCAACAGATAGCTGAAATGCAGTGTGGTCTTACAGACGCTACTGGAAAACAATTGAGATTTTGGTAGTTTGATAGCGTGTCTGTTGTGGTTTAACCCCGGTTGGCAACTAAGCACCACACAGCCACTCGCTCAACCCCCCGTCTCTGGGGGAGAGAATTGGAAAAAAAAGTAAACCCCATGGGCTGAGATAAAGAGACAGTTTAATAGGACAGCAGATGAAGAGAAAATAATAATAACGATGATAAAAGAATATACAAAAGAAGTGATGCACAATGCAATTACTCACCACCTGCCAACTGATGCCCAGCCCGTCCCCGAGCAGTGATCGCTGCCCCCCAGCCAACTCCCCCCGGTTTATATGCTGAGCACGACGCCATACGGTATGGAACAGCCCTTGGGCCGGTCTGGGGCAGCTGTCCTGGCTGTGCCCCCTCCCAGCTTCTTGTGCACTGGGCAGAGCATGGGAAGCTGAAAAGTCCTTGTCTGGTGTAAGCCCTACTTAGCAACAAGTAAAACCTCAGTGTGTTATCAACATTATTCTCATCCTAAATCCAAAACACAGCACTGTAGCTGCTACTAGGAAGGAAATTAACTCTATGCCAGCTGAAACCAGGACAGTGTCTTATGGAATATGTTTCCATCATAGCTGGAAGAAGGCACCCTGAGCATGTAGTATGGTGGCAGAATCACCCCAGGTCTTCAAAGCCATTGCTTACTTGCATTGTTCATATTTGTTCGTGTAGCAGGACCAGGGTATAAATAGATATATAGTGAATCTTCAAGAGCATATTATTCTTGGGCTGAATTTTAAGATCTCATTTACTTTTGTCTGTGCCTTGGATACAATGTAGAACTTCATTCCATTTTCTATGGAATAAAGATGGAAATGAACCTTTTTGACATGCCAAGAACTGAAAATATGTGTTCTTCTAGGGCTGTTTCAATGTGTCAGAATAATCAAAATTTACATATCCATAAACTAATTTTTCATTAAGATCTTCTTTTTGGGAAATGCAATACCAGCAGTGATGGCTTTATTCATGTGTGTCATTCAGGAAGGCACTCTGTGCAAGTTGCACAAAAAAACTACCTTTATTGCATCCATCTTGGTTTTAATGTTAAATTGCAAATTCTTGCCATGATCTGGAATACAGCTGCACAAAGGAGAGGGCATGAAGCAAAGACACAAAAATAGGAACAGGAGAAAAGCAGTGAAATATGAACTAAATGTGCGCAATAGAAATGCTTCGCTGGAAGGGCGGTTGTTTGAGCTCGTCTGGCACCCTGACAGGCCTGCTGCCATATTTGGTATTTGCTGAAGCAAGTAATTTATCCTGACAGTAACTTTGCCAGTACTGCAAGAATCCTAGTTCATCAAGATTAACACCTTCTCCCCTGTTTCTAAGAACAAATATGCTTTATTTCTTGTTTCTGGATCTTCTTGTCATCTGTCTGACTGGTCTTCCTGTGGTTTGTGCGTGTATGCTTTAGCAAGTGTTTTTCATGAACTCCAGAAACAAGATCCTGCAGCTGAGCTTTTTAGCTTTCTTAAGTCATTGTATTTTTGTGTTTGTTTGTTTTTTTTTTGACAAGGCAACATTGCATCATGTGAGAGCTGAGCCTCTGGTCTGCTGCCCTAATTACTGCTAGCATTTAAAGTTTTATCACTTTAGCATATCAAGAACTAGGTTTTTTTCTCCATAATGCTGTCTCCTGTTATAAGACTGTGAGCTCCATCTGCAAGAGAAGCAAGAAGACAAAGACTTAGGGTAGCCATTATTTCAGACGGCTTTTGGAGCAATAATGTGAAGTATTCATATACTCTCTGCTGCAATTCTCAAATTATCCTGAAAGTACGCTTTGGCCTGTGACATTGTTCAGGCTCCTCTTGTTCATCACCACTATGGTAACAAGTTGGCTCACCTGCTTTTGAAGGAAAAACAGTCTTAGGAGGAGTGAAGAAGGAAAAAAAAATGATGTGTTTGTAATTATATAACATACAGGATTTATTCTGAGTTAGGAGGGTGCTGGTAGTGAGATTGTGAGAATTAACTTAAAATAAGATGTGTGGATTTTTTCTTCCTGTATTAGGTTTTAAGGCAGAGCTTTATTTAGAGAGGTTTCTGCCCAGCAGAATGCATTCATAGCTTGTAATATTGGCAGTTGGAGAAGAGGGCATTGTGTACCGCTGGATACCAGCAAAGAGGCTGCTGGTACTGAAGCACAGTGTTTAGTTTCACACCGTGATTGGCAAAGTACAGCTGAAATTAAAATAATGACATTAATGAAAACTGGGCTAAATTTTTAAGTAAACTCAAGCACAAACTGTAGTTTGTGTATTTTTCTGATTTTGATGTGGGCTCATTCCAACAATTCTTAATTTTCACTGAAAACAACAAATCTGAAATCTGCCATCCTTCTTCATTTCAAACACGAGTGTGCTTCGTGTCATGGTCTTATAG
Source organism: Nipponia nippon (assembly GCF_047370975.1). Taxonomy (NCBI): domain Eukaryota; kingdom Metazoa; phylum Chordata; class Aves; order Pelecaniformes; family Threskiornithidae; genus Nipponia; species Nipponia nippon. Next base: position 51,396,874 of record NW_028262380.1, read on the forward strand.
CACAAGTAATCAGATAATCACTAGCACAGTTCTTGCCATGGATGCCTGAATTCCAGTTTTCTACTTGAGTCCAACACACAGTAGCTCAGTTGCAGCATGATGTGCATGAAACAGATGAAGTCAATCTGGCAACTTGAATTTGCAAGTTGTATTATAACCAGTGCACAGGAGCTGGAGGTGCTCCTCATGCACTGGCCGTCTAGAAGGGCCCGTAGAGCCTGCCTGGATCAGCTGGACTGTAACATGAAATAACTGGGCTGCTGCATGGTGGGCACTTCTGCTGACAAAACCTCCTGCTTCCGTTCTTGTCTGTAAAGCAAATGCATGCACTGACTATTCTGGTAAGACTGACTTTTTTCTACATAGGCTCTATCTCTCTAGAAAATAATGTTTTTGAAGTAACTTAGATTTCAGGAACATTAAATAGTGGACTTACACCAGTGATTGTGGTACTTTAACTTCTGCTGCAGTAGACTAAAAGAAAATGACTGTATGAATTTACAGTTACATTCATTTATCTGCTCTCCTCCTAAACATTTTGTCCCCTCCCCCAAAGTACTTTTTTTAAAAAAGCACTGAAGACCTAGTTTAAATTTTGAGAGCTAGGGATCTCAACAGCTTGACAGAATTTTCACGTACGAGGCCTCTGTGGGCACCAAGCAGCTTCTGTGTCTCTGTGCAGCACAGATGTATTCTGAGCAGTGCTACGTTTATAACTCCATTCTTTCGCATGCTAACAGGGAATAGTGCAGTCATCAGTTTTATTTTGAAAGTCTGCCTATTGCAATTGTTTTGTCTTTGACTAGACCATGAAAAGATCCTTGGCTGTGAAAACTAAAAAGCTTTGTTATTGCTGTTATCGTTTGATTGATTATAGCACAGAAGCGGTACGGTACAAGTTAGCTCAGGCTAATTCTACAAAATTAATCTTTACCTATAACTAGAATAAATATTGTCATGCTTTAATGTAATCTTAAGACTTTCTCAAGCGAAATCAATTCCAGAAGTCAGATGTTTGCAAAGGTAAGTTCATGATGGCTGTGTGGCTCTCACCTGTACTTCCAGTGCACCATTGCATTCCAGATAGGACTTTGGACAAACGGCTCATTAAGCCTGCTTTCAGAGATATGGATGATGCTGTTCTTGATCTGATTTGTCATCGGTGCTTTAAACATACCTTTTTTTTCATGAATGCTCCTAGATGTTGTGAATGTTTGTGAATATTTTGTGAACATTGCAAGGCACCAATGTTTTCCTTTTGTTTTACTCCATCCAGGGGTGGATTAATTCATAGTAAATTTCTGCTACTGTGTATCACTGGCCTCTTACTCTGTGTATGCATATCACTTTTTGTAATATCCATCTTTTTCAGTGACTGTCTGATATATAAAAGGTCAGTTCAAATCTTTCCATTAACCATAATAGGCACCAATTGAGAGAAGACTCCAAAAGAGTCTTTCCGTCTCCTTTTAAATAAATTTTATAGGGTTTAATGTAGAATGATAAGCCTTTGTTAAGGCTTTTTTATCTATCCTCTAAAAATTAATACATTACGGTTACTATGGAATTTTATAGGACTTGAAAGACCTACCAAAAACTTAGCATTTCCTGTGGAACCCTGTACATTGGCTTTGTTGTGTTTTCACCTTCATGGTTAAAAGACAGAAACAGATCAATCAGTGAGGTCATACAGCTCTGTGTTTAGGGCACATACATGCTTGTATGCCTAACGATACTACACCCTCTAAAATCTTTACAGTTTTTAGGTTTTGCAAGCCATATTGCCAAAATGTTCACATAGCTTTTTATACAAATGGTAATGTTGATTGCTTTCAAAGACAAAACTGAAGTGATTTTAAAGTGCATACATATATATAAAATGACTTTTGGAAGTAGAAAGAAGGTTGTCTTAAGTTCCAGTAAAAGAGAGATAAAAACTGGTGTATATATTCTGAATTAATATATAGTTTCAAATGAAGTCATACCTTTAGGTCCAATCTTCAGGAATTTTAGTACTACCCAAAAAATTTGCAGTTGTTTATTTGTCTTTGGGTACTATTAGTTTTTTTAATAGGGTGGCTTAATCAGATACTGATTATAAGAAGCAATAGACCTGGGAAGAAAAGGCAAACACAGCTTTGGAAAGAAGAAAGAAAGATTTATAGCATACAGAGAACAAAATGCTTCTCAGATTACCTGAGATTACCTCTGAGCTGATTTCTTGGTAGGAATAGATTTTTTTTTTTTTCTTCATGAAATATGTTTGTGTGGGAGATGAACAAGTTGTGTAAAACTTCCAAGAGGCATTTTTAAGTAGGCAGTTTTACATGCTTAGCAGCTGTTAAACTATGTCCGCTGTTAAATGCCTTCAGGGAGCAGAAGCAGTTGTTTCAGAAACAATATACAGAATGGCAAGAGCTTCGTGATTTCTTCTGCTGAGCTGCTGCTTCTTTCTGTTTCAAAACTTCGAGCAAAAACTAGTCTTAGTTTTTCATTCTGAAAAAGATGAGAGAAACCCAGGAGATTTTCATCTGGTGCTTTCTCATTGTCTCATATAAAATAGATTTTGCTCTATACCAAGACTACAGCAGACGAAGTGGGATAGCATGTCTTTCAGCACGTCAACACAAGGAGCAGCTGGTAACTGCTCTTTGTAGAAGAAGCCCAAGGAAGAAATGGTGTCTCATTTCCTGCCTTGCTCTTCTTTTGGGCAAGGGAAGATCAGGAGAGAGAAGGAAACTGGTACAGTTCTTCGAGGAGGGAATCTCATTTCCTGCCTTGTGCCTGTTCTGCTGCACTGACTGCAAGTCAGGAAAACTAAACCTCTGCCTTCTAGTGATGTATTGCTTCAACACCTCTATGGCAGGAAGGGAGAATCCACTGGGCAGTCAGCAAGGGAGTCATTAGACCACAGCACATTCTGGGTAGGACAAGTAAGGTTGGAGGAGGAAGCAAGTTATTCTTTTACATGGCTGAGAGCACACCAGCAAATTCTGACCTCCTTCTGCAGTTTCCATGTACTAAAAAGCCTCTCTTTATTTTCAAATTAGGCAACATTTACTAGCGTTTTGCAAGCACATAGAACAAGAAAGACTGCTTTTTTGAATTTACCTTTGAATATGTAATATAAATATGCATGTGTGTTTTACAGTGCCTCTGTGAATGATCTCATATTTGTCACATGCAGGTTTACCTTTAAATATTGAAGAATACACAAGCTAGAACAGACAACTAACTAGACGTTTCTTCCTACAAGGAGCGCTAGCGTTTACGAGCCACGTATGTCTTAGTTGTATTTTCAAATGACAAGCCTTTTCAAATGGTGAACTTGTTTCCTGCCTGATGCTCACACAGACGTTTTCTGGTGCTTAGAAGTGCATTTGCAGATTGCATAGCCAAGCAAGTTTCACAGCATGACAGACCAAACTCTAAACACTGTTGCTGAACACAGGGGGAAGATGAAATGATCCTTTTTTAAAATTTCTGTCAGTCATTATACATGATGGCAAGCTTCAACTTCAAATTGGAACTTAGTGGAATAAAAATAGCTGGGAATAAAATTAAAACAGACTATAGTGAATCTAACCTCTTTTCATGGAATACTACTTTTTAAAAGTTATAAGGAAAAACCCAGAGTTAGCAAAATATATCATTTTCAGTCTGGAGAAATATTGATAGCCTTAAAATGTGTCTTATCATGCCAAAAATAATCTTTATGCTAATGGACGTTCCTTATAATATTGCCTATAGGTAATTAGAAATTATGAAAGAGGGCAGGGGACCTTGAATTCACATTAATAAAGTAGTACAGTGAGGGAGGATTAAGAACAGCTAATGTGTACTGCTGTCTGGCAGACAATATGAAAGATCATTGAAAGGATATTTAATTTTGATACTAAATCAAAATTGTGGTAGGAAATGGAGGACAAACTTTTTTTCTTCCTAAAAAAAGGATAAAATCAGATCTTCTTCAGCTGTTTTTAATGATAGGTTCAAGAATAGCAAAAGCTCTTCTTATAGCTGCTTCCCTCACTGAGAAGAGTCTCGCAAACACGTAGGGATGTTTGGGTTTAGTTTTGAATATGATAGATGGTACTTTCCATTTATCAGAGAGAATGGAGAGGAAAATACCCAAGTGCATGTGAGGGGAAAGAGACTGTGACAGGCACTGGATAGGAGTGGTAAGGTGTGGGAAATGGAAAATTAAATATATCCATCAGTATCAGACTATAAGGAATATGAACCATCCTTCCTGAAGCCGTTTGCTAATATGTACTTGGGAAGGAAATGAGAATACAAGAACTGAAAGAGATTTTTTTGAAGCAGTATTCAGGTATAATAGGAATGGTGGAACCGTTTGTTTATATTCAGACATAATACACTGAATTCTGAGAAACACAATGTTAGGGGTAGTAGTGTGTGTCTCAAGCTTTCTCATGTGATTTCTGTAAGTAAAAAATAACATTACAGGACTGAGTGACAAGGGCATTTTGAGTTCATCCATCTGTGAGAAATGCTGTGCCAGTGCCACTTTCAGTCTGTGGTTCTGATGGAACTCTGACAGGTTTGAGTGGAATTACCCTGGTTTGCTGTAACCAAGAATACGTAAACTTGAACAAACACCATAGTGGTTCAGCCGCCTTCAATTTCTTCTGGAAATCCAGAGCTTCCACTGGCTTCTGGAGCGTAATGTGGGACCTGCATGTATGTGTATAAGGATTGAAAGGAGGGTGTAAGTGAGATGAGATTTTGCGCTCTCATACACAGCAAGAAATAAAAAATGAACAGATGAAGACAAAGGCATGATGAATAATGTAATATAAGCCTCAGTAAGGATTATTCTTTTTGATTAGCTATTCTTAAGGCTTCTCCTGAAGGTCGGCAGTGTCATAGTTTCTCATGTTGTTTCAGTTTTGATGAGAGCTTCCTAGGTGCACCTCCTGAGGTGGCAAAACCTCACTCCAAGTTCAGGGTGTTTTAGGGGAAGAACCCTTCCTACAAAGGTTCTTGCAGACTTCTACCCATCATAAACTACACTCTTTGAAGTTATGTACACTAGCAAGGCATAACGTAAATATTTTTAAATATTGAAAGGGCTTGATTCAGTTCCTTTCCTGTAGATGTGGAGTGCCATTTAATATGCCTTATGGTAATCTCATCTAGCTTTTAGCTCCAGCTCTTGAAGAGCATGTGTCTGCTATACGTCTTATGTCATATCTGCTGGCCTATGCATATGACTTAAATACCTTAGGATATCTCAGAGTACTTATATTTAAGGAACTGAACTGCTTCCAGAATCTCAAATCAGAAACCACACAGGTCAAGACAACTGCAACGTACTGTGTTTGAATTTTCGTAGTCCTGTAGAGAGCAACAGAATATAAAGCTGCAGTAATGTTTGCTCTAAATTTGTTTGCTGCGGTAGGGCTACTCACATGGAGGTATGTATTCTATTTTCCATATGCAAAAAAGAAAGAGATAATTGTTTTCCCTTATGCTACTTTGATTTTTGCAGCCTTTCTTTTTAAGGAAAAAATCTTGAACGAGCATAAAAAAAAAAAAACACAAGCAAAAAAGTCAAATCCATCTTATGTGGAAGTCTCCTTACCTTTTAGACAAGAAAGCCTAAATCTCCATTTTTCAGCATTGTTAAGCATGCAGTAAAATAATGCAGTTACAAGACTTAATGACAGTATCAAGCCCACACAGCTTGGCTCTATCTTTCAGAAGAAACTTTTCGTGTGAGGCAGGAACGACACTAAAATAGTACATCTAACAGCACCATCAGTGCTTTTCTGCTAGGTTTAATCTCTGAAGTTGTGGGCTGTTGCTTTTGAAGCTCCAATTTCAGCTAGAGTGTGTATTAGATTTAGCAAGCTGTTTGATTTCATTACAAGGCATAGGTCTGCTGCGTTTCTCTGACTGCACAATCCACCTGCCTTTGCAGAGAGCTCTCCTGTGGGAATCAGAGTGTGCGTACGATGATGAAAAATTAAACCACCTGTTTGATGCTCCTTTTATTGAGGCTCTGCAAGAGGATGTTGAAATACCTCCCGTGTAATAGGCAGCTGCAGTAAAGTATTATCCATCAGTGTGGGCATAATGATTTATGTGAATACATATTTATCACTGTATCTGGTGACAAGCTCCAGTGAAGCTCAGAGCGTTCCTTGAGCTTACCCAAGGAGTGTCGTTATTACATTTCCTGCTAGACTTTGATGCTTTTTTTTGTCTAACACTTATTTTTATCAGTTTCTCTGTACGCCAAGTGAAGGAGCACTACTCTTAGCGAGTTAATCCTCCTTTCTGTGTAGGAGACGTAACCTCCTCAGAGCAGCTCTCTACACACCAAAAAATACAAACCTGTTGAAAAGAACTGTCAACACCAAACTGGAAAGGAGCACACATAGGATATATCTGCGGTGCAGCGGCTGCAGCTTGTGTAGACGCAATGGAGCTTGTTTTAAACTTGAAGTAGCTCGTAATGTAGCTGCCACACCATTAAGCACAACATGAGCTTCAAAAGCTGCTGGAGACTTTGAATAGGTTCTAAGGCAGCTTTAGCGCCGATGTGAAATTCGGGCTGCTCCAGCCTCCTTGCTGGCAGTGCCCAGATTAGCTCGTTGAATGCTGGGGGCGGAGGTGTCCTGCTGAGCAGCAGTGATTTCAGTGCAGCCTTCCTTATGGCTTCAATGCTGTATTGGCTTAAGGAACTTCCCTTTTCATTTTTTGGAAAGAGATATGAAAGTGAATTGTACAAACTCATTGGAGTCGTTTCAGTTCTGTTATTTTTATCCGTGTTAAACGGTGTTACTCGAAATGCAGCAGGTGCTCCCCACCTTGCATTGGTCTGTGTTTCTGCAGCACTCTGGCAAGGTATGGTGCTGATTCCTCCTCTCCGAGACTTTTAAATGTTGGGGGTTTTTTTTGCAAAGAACATTAAGCCTACTAGATTTTAAGTTGGGCAGACTGCTTTGAACAATTTCCTATGGATTGGTACTAAGATGTTAATGTTCTTGTTCATAAATTCTTTAGCCTCTGAAGCTATTAATTCCGTAATAACTAAATTGCCTCATCATTTCTTTCTGAGGAAACAGTATTGTCCCAGCTGTGTGATCTTTTCAGGATATTCCCAAAGAAAGAAAAAAAAAATTAACAACAAGGTCAAAAACGCTCTAGGATTTCCCAGTAGCAATTGCATTCATCATGTGCAGCTCTCTGGTGGCCTCTTGGCCTCCCTAATTGCCTGTAGCGCAATGTAATTTTATGTCTAAAATAGCCTATATGCCTCTAGCTTGGGTGAAGGCCAGAAACCAGGCCAAAAGTTATAACTGGTAAATCGGAACAAAATCCAAGCTAGTGGAGATGTAAATTGGCTTGTACGATCCTCTGCCTGTCACATCTGAAGCTCCTGTCTTTCTTCCTTCCTTTTCTTAAGATGGGTTAGTGGTTTTAAACCAGCCAGCTGGCATTTTGCAAAGACACGTGATTTCCCAGCTGCTGTCTGTGAGCTGGGATGGGTTTGTGCTTCTGAGTGCTGGTACCATCCAGAGAGAGCCAAGGGCAACCTTCCCTCCTCCAGGTACCACAGCTTAGCAAGTTAAGCATCAGACCATAATGTACAACATACTAATGCGTTATTCATAAGAACCTGAAGACTGGTACAACTTCAGACAAAGTTCTCTGTTTTAGAACGCTCTGCTTCCCCCAAAAGTGAGGAAAACTGCTTCGTGCCATACAAATAGGCTATGAGGCAGTGTGAATCCACATCATATCTTCTGTGTGCATATACATGCACACACATGTACCCACATGTGCTCTGCCGCTCGCTCCTATTTCTTACTCAACACGGGAAGCATCACTTTTTTTGGCAATGATTTTTCACATTGTTTAAAAACATTAAAAGAAACTAAGTGTCCTGGTTTTCATTGTACTTTATTAATAAAGAAACAAGTGCGGACTGCCAACAAACAATCTTCCTTTCTAATTTCCTTCTCCTTACCCTTCTCTTTCCCATTGCCTGGTGGCTACCTGGGAAGAATTAACAGTCTGAGGAGTAACACTTCCTGGAGTGATGCAGATTATGGGTTTTCCCTTAATTCAGGTCAATCCCTAAAATGGTTTTGTTGCCTTTTTTTTTTTTTTTTCTTATAAGCTAGATCTACCTCACAGCTCATACTATCCATGTAGGCAAGACGAATATCCTTAACAGTTTATTTTTTAATATTTCAGGATAGTGGCACCTGGAAGATAATAGAGTGTTTTCCCATAAATCAAGTCAAATTGGAAGCGTTCGGCAATGACATTTCCCTTTGTATGCATATAGAAAAGCTTTTTTTATCCTCTATCTGGATGCTATGGGTGTAAATTACTATAAATTAGAAGATGCTGTGTTTCTATGATGGCATCTTTTATTCTTGATCCTGAAAAATAAGTATAATTTTCATTCATTTTTAGGGTTATGCTAGGATATCACATCTTCTTTACTAAACAGGGCTGGTCTGCTGAAATGAAGGATGCATGTCATGTTCAGCTTGCCAGAGTGCCCTTTGCTATCATTCAGTGTGACAATAATAATAGCTTGGATGTCTTTTGCTTTGCGTGCACCATTTACAGTATGGGAAAATTAAGAAATCGTGATTTTAGTGTTGCTTGTCAAAAGGTCCTGAAACTGTCTCTTATATTATACCTTCACTTTTCATCTTGCAAACAATGGAGTCCTTGTGTATTCACTTCAGTTTACTAAAAGAGCAAAAAATATTTTACATTTTGAGTGAAAGTATGGCATAAAATAGTATTTAGAAAAATGCCAACAAAGCTTTTTAAATAGAAGAAGTCTGAAACAATGTATAGAGTTTTCATGCTAAAGAAGCTTTCAGTGTGAGTTGTCTCCTTAATTATAATTTAGGAATCTCCAGCAATTTAGGAGTCTAAAATTTGGATTTTGAAAGAACAAACGTGGTTCAGTGGTGGTTTATATTTACTATCCAAGAGGAAGTGCTAACTTTTTGGTAGTTTTATGGGACGTGTAGGTCTAGACTCTCAGCATATGCCCATAAACTCACATTGTCTGCCTCACAGTACCCTAAGTACCTCTTCTCTTGCTTTGTCTTTTAAATCTCTCTGCTTACTTAGTATTTCTGAACACTGCACACCATTGTCATTTGATTAAAAGTTTTATGGAAAGAAATCAGTATTGAATTATTCTGAGGCACTCCCATGATTATTTATCTATGAGTAATACAAAGCAAGAAAGTTGCACTTGTGCACATAGTTTATATAAATTTATTCTGACAATTGAACCCAAAACAGTATCCTAAATCCATTCTTGAAATTATGCAGTAGCTGGGATGTTGATCTGAAAACTGTAACTGGCTCAGGGTCTCTGAGGATATGTTCAAGTGCTGAAGTCAAAGCCAGGTGCTTTGCTGGGGGAGGGAGTGGGCGTAGGGTTGGATGAGGCTCTGAGCCTTGTGATGCCAGCTCACCTCTCTTCCTTGTGTCTGCTTGTAATGAACACTCTCCACTAACCTGAATCGTTCCAGCAGCCAGATGGCATTGGTTGATTAGAATAAGTGTATACTATTAGCGTTGAGTAGTATACTGGCTAATGACAGCAGCTGGTCCAAGCCAGTCTGTCAAATTGATCAGAAGTAAAATTTTCAGGAGCTTTTCTGAATAATATGAGCATGTAGTAGTTACTAATTTTATCTATTTCTCTTAACCTTTTAATTTGGGATCTAATTGCTCACCCTCCTGCATTATAAATGTCACAGTAAAGTAGGAAAAAGCTTTTTAATTTCTGCTTGGCTGTTGAAAATAAAGCCTGTATAACAGACAATTAAGTCCCAAAGACCCTTTTTGGTTTGTTTTCTAAATTACTGATAGCCAGAGCTGAATGTCATGCTGAATCTAACTTAAAACAGTCTATTCCACTCTCTTTTTGAGACAAGAGAATGGAAAGTCAAAGCAGCAGTGACAGAGTGAGCTAGACTTGGAATAACTACTCAGACCCTGGCTTATATTCAGATTTCTTCTCTGGAATTCATGGAGTTACGTAGAGCAGGATCTAAACCACTATGGAGGTCAATTAAATGTCCTTTACCAGCTATATGGCCACGTGTATATTCCATGCAATTCTCGAAAATGCTTTTGTTTAAAGTAACATGTGAGCACATTTCAAAGTCTTTTGGAAGTCAATGGGATGCAAACACATGCTTAGATTTAATTTGTTTGTCTAAAGAGGGAGTAACGTTAGTGATTATTTTACTCTTATTCTGAAACAGGGACCTCAGTTTATGATTGTTTACAGGAAGGCCTGCCCACTAACCAGGAATCTCTTTATATGAACATCGATACTGTAAGCATCTTGTTTTAACTGCAGCCTGCAGGAATTAATGTGACACAAGGAAGAAAAGAAGTACTGCTTATTGGTCTAATTATCTATGTAGAGTCTTGTATTTTCTTTTTCCCTTATTTAATGTTCAGAAAGTCAGTAGTGAAGCATCTTTTTGGGGAAAAGATTGTCTGAAATTAAGACAAATATGTTAATACGGGCAAATCTGCCCATGTCTTAAAAATGGAGAGTGCTGTCCGAAGATCTCAAAATATGACAACATTGCAGTCACACCAGTGACTGCACTCTAGTATTAAGTATTTGTTAGTATTGCATACGAAGAGTTACCTGTAAAGTACTGACGCAAAATTGATAGTTGTTTACCTGGAACTGGAGGGAATTTCATGTGGGTTGTGAAACTCCTCAGAGAATCAGGAAAAATTTGTCCTAACCTGTCCCTGATTACAATAGTATATACAAGAAAGAAACCAAATCCTATCTTGTCTATCCTGAGGTTAATGTTCGAAGGCAATGAAAAGTATTCTTTAATGTGATGCTAATATTCTGGGTAAATGTGACCCTTCCTTTCTTAGCCCTGAAATGCTTCTCATTTCTGTTTCTCAAATAACTTTTACTTATGTCAGGAATTAAAAACTCTTATGTGACTCCTCTGGAAAAAAGGAGGCAGATTTGGAGGCCTTTCTGTTTCGCTAGTGGTGTATAAAAGTGATCTTTGCCGTCTTGTTCTCTGCAGAGCTTCATGCGTCAGTCTGTTAATCAAGCCTGGACAACACCTTGGGCTTGTTATAGGCTTCCATGGTACCCGAGGAGTGCTTGCTTCATGCTGAACCACCCTGCCAAAACAGTGACAGTTGTAAAATCTGGGTTTTTCAAACAAGCCAAGCTAGGCTTGCAGCAGTGCACAACCAGGTCTCCATATTACTGTGGTGCCATGTGATGGCATGGAGATGAAGTTATCTTGGCATGCCCCTCCAGGACTGTGAGATTTTGTGATGAAGTTGTTTTTAGCTGTGGCATGTATGGATGATATGAACGTGGTGTAGTTATCAGCCATTATCAGAAAGAAGATTTATCTTCATTTCTGGATTTGTTTTAAAGAATATAGGGCTCAGATCTATCCTGGCTATTGCTGACTGTTCAAAAGAGTAAAATCAAAACGTGTCCGCAGAAAGTAAAACAGAAATTTTATGCAGATGTGTAAGTAGGTAGTTACTTATCTATAGGAACACCTACTGGCCCTTCAATAAGTTATTTTAATCTAAACTTCACTAGGTCAAATCTAAAATCCAAAGCACAAAATCTTAGACTGTTTTGAGATATAATTGGATGACATTCAAAGCAGTTTAATTACATAACTATTGTTGACAATAAGAATAACCAGCTGCATTCAAGGTCATCAGATTTAACTTCAAAACCAAGAAGCACTTCAAGTTTCTGAATTGAGTTAAAATAAAGGAACAGTAATATTTGACTTATATATGTCATATGTCTCAAAGTATGAAAAACATGTTTGAAACTTATATATGTGCATCAGTGTGTGTGTGTATATTAGCATGCATTATATATACGTGTGTGTGTGTGTGCGCGCACAAAATTACTCATGTTCTTACAAAATACAGTACAGGGCAAAGTGTATACTGTTGCCTGCATAGTGGGTGTATTAGAAAATCTCATTTGGCTCTAAATTTATTATCCATTTTAAGTGGGTAACTTTGTAACTGGGAATATTACTAAACTTATTTTTATTGCATACTTGAGTTTGGATTATGTAGGCATATTTCGAATCAAGCATGTGCCCTGCCAAATGGTTAGTACAGTTTGCCAGTCATGTGGAAAAGCAAAAATGTCTATTTGATTAGGCGCTGACAGATATTTACATATATATTTCACCATTTCCAAATATGTTCATATAGTTGTAAACACTTCTATTTTTATAAAGCTAGCTCTTACTGATCATGCAGAACTGTTAATGGTCCAGATTCAAAGAAACTTAAATCATTTAAGAGCAACTTGGGAATTTTGTTGCTGAAATGCTAAACTGGAGTCTAGCAAATGTTGTCTACCATATTATGAGTTTGCCAGAATGCCACCCTTGATCAGGCAAGGTCTAGCTCAAGGTTGGGAAATGAAGCACGTCTTCATCTAACTGTACTCAAGGGTTTCTCTCATACATAGTTTTCCATGGTCGTGTTTGCCAAACACCAGTAAACTGGGTCTCCTCAACAATCCCACTGATGATCTTTTTAGTAAGCAATCAGAGAAGTGGTAGCAGTGGTGCCTCTCTTTTCACAACAGCAGGGTGGGAGGGATGCTGGAAGTCTGTGATTACCTCCTTCTTGTACCCAGGGAAATTCAGACCCACTTCTGGCGATTGAGCAAGCGGTTCATGAAGGCAGGAGGGGAATGCTCTCCATTCCGCCCGGCAACGTTGTTGCTCTGTGCAGAAAAGTATCCAAGATTCATTGGTTCAGGGAGAGAGGAAAAAAAACCAAAAAGCGTCGTGTGAATATCAGTGAGCGTGATTTTGCATTGGTCCTTGTTCAGCACTTGTCTAAGAAGGAAATGTCTTTGGTTTTGGTTCTGGATCCAGGGACTATCTTTGTATTTAATGCAGTGCTTTTTATGTAAATTATGTTCTTAGGAATGACTAACATATCAAGAAGAGTTACCATAAAAATACTGAAGTAATTTAATGCATTGCAGAAATGATTTTGAATCACTGTGCTAGACTAATGTGGAAAGCAGACAGCTGGCTTTAAGTAAAACATTAATATATTGGCATTGGAAGTTAATAAGCCTTTTTCAGTGAGATGAATAACAAAAAAGAAAAAAAAAAATACCTCAGAAATCCTCTTCTTTGAAGAAAAATTATAAGCTCCCTGTTTCCTAAGCAGGGATCTTGGAAATTGTTATTTTGGTCTGTCTCGCCTTCTGGTTTTCACTTGGCCCTTAGCAAACTGCAGGTCATGTATTATGAACATAGTCTAATACCTAAGTCAGGATCTTGACTTCATTAACTTCCACCTAAGGAGAGATGCCTCTAGCTCATATGCTCATTCATTTGGCAGTTTCATCAATTCTGGGAGAATTACTGCTTTTTACTCTGGTCTGAAGCATTAAATTGGTCACTGAAATTGAATCTCAGGTTCATAAAGGAGTGAAAAATATTCCATAATATGCAGTTTCTATACTAACCAACAAAGATTTTGTTATAGCCTTTATTTTGATGTAATAGTGATATACAGGTTTTAGGAAATGGACAACCCACAGGACTTAAGGTTTCAAGTCAATTTAATTGACTTGAAATAGGAAGATAAAGTAATATATATATATACAAATTTATTGAAGAGTCTCCTCACTTCCCCTCACCAGGAAGAGTGAGAATCTGTTTTAACTACACACAACTTCGCATTTTCAGCATCAGTTCTCCCCTTCTTCTTGATAATCCCTATAAGCTTCTCCATGATCGTGTGAATCCCCACAGCACCTTCTCTCTCTTACCCAAATACGAACTAGTTTTGTGGGCAAGTTACATGAAACCCGCCAGCACTGTCTGGAAACCATCCTGCAATGCATTAACTACAAATGTAGAGGCTGGCAGTGGAATTTCTGGAAGTACTTGGCATCAAGCAGAACTGAAAAGAAGCAGAAAGCCTCCCTTTGTAGTCTGCCTCCTGAATGGCCCTGTGCTAAACCCTGTGATTTGAAACTCACGATTCTTCTTACCAGTCTGATGTGTCCTGCCAAGGGAAGCCGTAGAGTGCACAGTTCCTAGGAGCACTTTGTATGGAAGCATTTGTTCTTATTTTTACTGATTTTCTCCACTTATTCTAAAGCAGATCAGTTTTAAAATCAAGTTTCTTGTCTTTTTAATGTCCCTCAAAGCTGCTGGCAGCAGCTTCACTCTCTCCTTCGTTCCCTCCCTCCCGCCCTCCCTATTTTGTTCCCATAACTTGGAGGCATTTATTAATCTGATGTATAGTTTTCCCCTCTTCTATCGATCTTTGTATTATGTTATTGATCACGGTTATTAAGGTCACCCTCCTTCACCAAAGATTGACATGAATAAGCATTTTTAGATGTCCACTGAAAAAGACTTTTATGTTGCTGAAAAAAAGAAAATTTCCTTTTGCTCTGTTGGAAACTGCCTCTTCTCCAAATAAGGTTTCTGGTGAAGATAAGGCATTTTATTTAATTGAGTTATGGAATGTTTGGGGCGTTTGCACAGTTAAAGTTATATTGCTGCACAGCTGTAGTGTATTTGGATGTCTTAAAGAAAAAATAGTAGTCTAACTGCAATTACATCATTCACTCTGCACTCTTCTTTCCAGAACATTACAAGGCTTTAGTCTTGATGGTTCAAGAGTGAGAGGAAATGAATGCTGACCTGCCTAGGAATTGAGGTCTATTTCTATAACTAGTAAAAACTGGGAAGTCTTATGAGTGTATTGTACTTGAACAGAACAATTACAAATAATAACCATAAGCTATATATCCTAGGATGTATGATGAGTAGCAGAAGTATGGCAATGACAGATTTATATGTACAAGCCAGAGTATAAATGCGATGTGAATGCACTTATGTAACAGGAAAAATGAACTGGAATGTTCATTATTCTTTTAAGGCAGAGTCAAGGCAATGTCACATTATACATTAGCTTGGTCCCATTATTCGTTGGGTATGTGAATTATGGAAGTTACATAACATATAACTGCACATTGTCATGCATTTTGATGATGTATTTTTTAATGGCTGTATATATTGTATATGTTCTATAAATTGTGTGTAGGCTGCAGTTGTCTGAGAACACTTACTGATCCTGAGCTTGCACCAGTGAAATAAACTAAAATTTAAACATTAGTAGTTGCTAATAAAGTTGAGGGCAGGATTATTTCACTCTTTATTAAAAAAATGAATTTTCAAAAGAAGACAGAATTTAAAAGCCTTATTCCTTTTGCATCTTTGTGTGCACAAGTTTATGGCTAACTACTGTAGGGCCTGATCTTTTCCTTTTGTTTTTATACACCTCGTATAATAATGCTGCAGTCCACTATGAAGTCAGTGCTTGCTGCTCTTCCAGTGCATATAACAGCAGAACCCTGTCAACATGCATTTGAGGCCTTTAGTTCTAAAATTAGTTTTCAAGACTGGTGTCTTGAAGTATGCTGGTGAAAATGAGTTCTGATTCAGTTGATGAGTTACTGAAGGTACACTTTTGCACTTTGATTTCTTCAAACTTCATCATTTTAACGTTTAGTTTTCATACATTATGCTTCTTAAATAGTGCCTTTAATTTTCATTTTTCATGAGGAACAGTATTTTAAATCTTTGGAATTTTATCTATATTATTTTTATGTTCCTCCTCACAATTTCATGTTGTCAGTCCATTTCACTCAAGTACAATTGGCCATCTGTCTAGATACTCTCCCTTGGAATGGTGCTCCACATTGCATCCACTTTGGGCATAGTTCCTTTCAAATATTATTTTGTTGTTATCTACTGTGTAGCTGATGGTGAAAGCAGACACCTGTCGATTGGAGCTTTGTCAAAGATCTTTCCAAATAAAGAGGGCCTATTCCAGTCTTTCCACAACAGATCAGAATTTCTTCAGCTCTTTAGCTTCTTAATACTGTTTTTTTTTTGGCATGGTGCAATATTATTGTGGGTTGACCTTGGCTGACTGTCAGGTGCCCACCAGGCCGCTCTATTACTTCTCCTCCATCAGCAGGACAAGGGGAGAAAAATGCAGTGAAAAGCTTGTGGGTCAAAATAAGGGCAGGGAGATCTCTTACCTATTACCATCATGGGCAAAACAGACTTGACTCAAGGAAATTAATTTATTGAATTTAATTGCCAATTAATTGTAACAGAGTAGAATAGTGAGAAATAAAGCAAAACTAAAACCACCTTCCTCCTACCCCTTCCTTCTTCCCAGGCTCAACTTCCTTCCAACTCTCCTACCTCCTCCTCCTCCTGAGCAGCACAGGGGGACAGGGAATGGGAGTTGGCTGAGATCATAATGCTTCTTCTCTGCTGCTCCTTCCTCCACATGCTCTTCCGCTCTTCCAGAGTAGGGTCCCTCCCATGGGATACAGTCCTTCACAAATTTTGCCAGCATGGGTCCTTCCCACAAGCTGCAGTTCTTCAAGAATTGCTCCAGCATTGGTCCTTTCCACAGGATGCAGTCCTTCAGGAACGGACTGTTCCAGTGTGGGACCCAACAGGGTCCCAGGTCCCAGCAACCTGCTCCAGCATGGGGACCTCCACGGGCTGCAGATTGGATATCTGCTCTGAAGTGGTCCTCCATGGGCTGCAGGGGGACAGCCTGCCTCACCATGGTCTTCACCATGGGCTGCAGGGGAATCTCTGCTCTGGCACCTGGAGCACCTCCTCCCCCTCCTTCTTCACTGACCTTGGTGTCTGCAGAGTTGTTTCTCTCACGTATTCCCACTCCTCCCTCACAGCTGCTGCGCAGGTTTTTTTACCCTTTCTTAAATATGTTATCACAGAGGCCCTACCAATGTCACTGATGGGCCTGGCTTTGGCCAGCAGCAGGTCCGCCTTGGAGCCATCTGGAACTGGCTCTATTTGACATGGGAGCAGCTTTTGCAGCCCCCCCTCCCCTGCTACCAAAACCTTGGCATGTAAACCCAATACAAATATTAAAAATTGGGATGTATGATGGAGGGAAATACCATATTAATCACAATATTAGCAGCTACAAACGGTTGGGGACAAAGCTGTTTAATTAAAAGAATCAATGCTGTACTCCCTTCTGTAAGTCTTTTATGTTCATAAGGAAATTTTGCTTCAAGGTATGAAATGTCTGGAACTTGATTTCCTTTCCTACTTCTATTCTGCCTTTCTCTCCGGCCCTTTCCCCTCTTCCCTGGGAATGTATTGTCAAGTTTTGCATTTAGGGACTTTAGTCAGACAACTACTCTTGACCTTGTATCAAGAGTATCCCTAAACATGAGACAGTGATGGAATGGCTTGTGTAGAGCCTCAGACTAAGTACTCACAGCTGTGGGTTTCTGTTTAACATGATACGGCATTCCTTGTGCATGCATGTATGCTGAATAGTGCTGCATTCATTTCTGATAGACAACTAGTGTTGCCTATTGAGCGGGGAATTTTGATGAAAGAGACGTTTCTAAATGGCTTTGGCATCATTGAGAAAGGAAGTATTTTTGAGATAGATTTGTTAGAAAAGCTCTGACTGAAAACATCTGTCCTAAATAAAGTATTTGTGCTTTTGATTTGGGTCAAAGACACCTAAAACCTGAATGCATGTTCCTCTCAGGCCATCCTTGAAATTCACAACAATTTTAATACATGCTTAAGACTAGCATCAGCAATTGGAAGCAGTGGAGAGAGAGCCTCTAGGGCATTAGAAGTTCCCGTAGTGAAAGCCATTTGCATTTTTTCCCTTTGTGTCAGTAAATTTTTCAGACCTACTTGCATCATATCAAGAAGTCAATAGAATTAATAGTTTTTATATGTTGTAGTGTATTTGTATAGTGAGTTTTTACTTGGGCTGTTTGAATAGGTTCTGCTCTAATGGTTAAGTACTGTTGGTGTCTAAATGAAGAGGGATTTTTAAAAAAATCAAAACTGGGTGGGAATGAAGACAAAATATGAGAAAAGGCTCTGCTACATCCATGACCCAGAATGGTTGGAACACGGCTCTGACCGTCCTCGGAGAGAGGAGAAGAGCAGGAGTTTTACAGTTTGCAAGAAGCAGGTGCTGGAGGAAAGACTGCCAAGCTCTGGGAGGAACCATGCAGAATGTCGTGCCAAAGCCTGAGAAAGTTAGTGTGACTGTGATATTATGCAATATTAATTTGGAAAGAGCTTAAGCTAACTAATCACCCTTTACAAGCTAAGGCTGCATGCTTCATGTTAACTTTACATGTACCTAGGTTTGCTGAGGTGAGAATCAGTGTGGTCCTCCTTTACTGCTTGTAGGTTATATCTTTGAGTTTGGGATCTCAAAATTTGTCAGTCCTTAAAACTTCTTCACCATATGTGCTGCAGAAAAATGCAATGTATCATTAACTTTCCCTAACTACTTCTCGAGCAAGCTGCTTTGTTAGCTAGGCAGGAGATGAAGGGCTTGTGCTTTATAATCCCTTTCGTTCTTTTTTCTCCATGGCAATTCAGGGGTCGGTATCAGTGATTTAGTCTTTCTACTCCGAGAGTACCAACAATAACTTTAGTTATCACAGTAAAATTTTCAAAATTCAGTACAAAACATCGTAGTATCTCACAGAAAACTCTAATGCCCTACTGAGATAGCAGGATATGAAAGTATATTATCATGATAGCTGTGTAGTTAACATGTACTGCTGCTGTATTTCTCATTTTCTCCACCCAGACCCTTAGAGTTTGCTTTAATTCTCTTTTATTGTTTCCTAATTTAGCCTGTAATCTCTGTGAAATAAGTTTTTGTCAGGGAGAAACTTTATATTACAGCAATGTGTTTGCATTGCTCTTATTGTTTATTTTTCTTGCTAAGCTCTTTGTTTATGGTCTGTGAGCAAGTGATTAAAGCAGATAAGGGTGAAAAAAGATTGTGTGGGTGAAGCTCAGATCTGAGACATTGGCAAATATGAGATTAGTGCCTGCATCAGCCATGGAGTCTTCAACTCTTGGGCCATCTCTTTACTCTTTGCATCTTACTGTCATAGACTGTTGTGAAAATGAATTAATTGGTCCTAGGCTTAAAGATCGCTTTTTTTTGTTATACCGCAGTTAACCCTGTCTTAATTAACCGGATAACAAGTAGGATAAGGGGTATTGGTTTTGAGTCTCTGAAATGCTTGCAGACAAGAACCAATAAGTGCTGGTTAGCTAAGAAGCAGTCTGAAGGTGTTTGCTCAATTCAGTTTTGGCATAAGCAGCTATTATTCAGTTTATTTGAGTTGATCTGCATTGATTAGGATAGTTAGTGAGTCTGGCACGCTCTCTTCCTTTCCCTGGCACTAGCCAAGAGTGCTTGAATCTACACCATATAATTGATACTTGAGCCTAAATCTTCATTTAGCACATCTGAAGGGCTGCTCAGACATACTGTAGGAATCAAAGCAGAAGGACTTGCAGGTCTAGCCTCTCTTTGCTGCTAAACTTACCCTCGTTTCTATTCTTTGTTTCCCGCAATTTCTATGGGGCAAAACCAATAGGGCACCAAACCCTCCCCCAAAACCTATGATTTGTGCTGGTTTACTTGAGACTGCTTGCTATGAAGACTTTCTGAATTAACTTGGGTGTTTTTCCCCTTGACTTCTTTTGGTTCTGAAAAAAGCCCTGTAACTTCTGGGTAGTCTGCAAAAAATACAGGAAAAATTCTAGGTATACTTTCATTTTGATTGCATACTGCTACTAATGCTTTCCCAGTTTCTTTCATTCCCTATAGGGGAAGCTAAGGGGGCAGTTCATCTTGAATGCTTTTTGCTGAAGTGGAACAGTCATTCCAAGGCAGTGAAATATAAACTTCATCTTAAACGAAAACAGTGTATTAATATCCTGCACATCTGTTATATAGACTGGCTCAAAGAGACATCTGCACTTAAAAATATGTATGCAACGCCATGCATAAATGGTATATATTCTAGCCCATTCTTGACAGAGATGCTAAAGATACTGTGACAAATGTCTCCAGGGAAAGAAGGCAGAGAGACACAGGAATATTTTTAGACAGAAATAGAAGGTTTATAGGCAACCTATAAAGCAGTGTTACATTGTCCTGTGTTTTACTTTATGTTGCTACTTGCAAAACTGAGGAAATGTTTTGCTGAAAATCATTCACATATTTGCTAGTGTGTATCTGATTTTGGAGGAGGGCTTTCTTAGGATGCCAGTAAAAAGTCTGAGAAGCAGTGCTGGTTTTTGGACAAGAGAGTTCGATTCACTATTAACAGTATTTTCCATTTGCATAAATTGTGAAGTGAAGGCAACTTTGGTTATGCTTTAAAGAGAGAGGCAGAAAGATAATGTTTCTACTGTGCTACATGCAGCTAGGTTTTTGTGGGGTTTTTGTGAGCTGTGCCACACTGCTGTTGGTAGTGTAAGCAGGAGGAAAGTTAATGTTGAGGATGGTGGTCAGAGTAGGCAACATGCAGTATTAATCACATAAAACACTATCACCATGACTGTGTTGGTACCAATAATTATTTCTAGCCTCTTCTGCTATAAATGGAACCCACAGCTTTAGCATACCTGTAGTAAACAGACTGTATGCTACCAAGTTGTTACGTCTGCTCATGCAAACAAGCACGTAAGCCACCTTGAGCTGCGGTCTGTCTGCAGCAACCCCCATCAATCTCCATTACTTCCCTGGTGCAGGCTTCCTTTCTGTCCTCCTGTATCTTGCTTTTTCCTCAATGATGCTTCCAGAAAGCTTGTCACTTAGGGATGAAAAATAATGGGATCAGGTGAAGCTTTGCTTTCCAGCCAGCGCAGACCTGAGATTCCGAGCCTGCAATATTACCATCTGGCTTCAGATCAACAGACAAGGCTTGATAGTGACCGCTTTTGTCTTGAAAAGGAGTTAATCAGTTTTGTGTTAGCAGAGCAAGGGAAGAACACTTACGGTGCTGAATAAACAAGCCTGTTAGTGGCTGCTGAGTAATGTTAAACTGTAATAACAGAGCTTTATGGTTGTTTTTTATGCTTTCACAACATTTATCTATCTTTTGAGAGATCTCTCGAGCCTGGTCTTACTTCTTTTGCCAACATTTTGAGTCTGAAGAACATTGTCAGATAGTTGAGCTGTGTATGTAACTTTCAAACACTTTTAACACTTTTTTTTTTGTGAAATGGTGGCTTTGTAGCAAAAGAGCAGGGGGTAGTATGACAAAACTGCTCTGTTTGCTGCTATCGATCTGAGGGCCACCAGTATTAAGGCACAGGGGAGCTTCAGTACGCTGCTGCCTTTTCCAGGGCTACCCTTCAAACTACAGTCTCTAACTGAAGGCAGCATCGGTGTCTTTCCATGCCAACACGCAAGGAACTGCTGTATCATTTCATCTTCAGAGAATTTCCTCCTAAGTTCCCAGATGTGCATCAGAAAACGCACTATATATCCCATCAGATAAGGACAGATAACTCTGCTGGCAGATACAGCGGGCACATTTTGCTTCTAACCTCCTGGTACATGCTGTGTGTGATTCTCAGAAATTTCCTGCATCTCCTACCTGCTGTCTCACAGCAGGTGCCCATGTGTGTGTAATTGTCAGCCTCATCAGCAGTCACAAGCACCATTGAAACCTGAACCTGAAATACAGAACGACTGTCCTGATTATTTTCCTTAGAAGCATGTATTGCATCTGGTATGTGCTACTACAGTTCTAGGTGATAAAGGTCACATGTCAGTCCATATAATCTAGGTGTGATGTCTTTGATGCAATTTCATTTTAAGGACTTCTGCTGCTGAATTTCTCCTTATGGTTCAATTCAGGTGAAAAGTTCTTTATTACCTGGTAGAAACTGTTTTGTATCCTACAGCAAATGGGCAGTTTCTTCCCACTGGCAGCTCACAGCTATTCCCTTGTGGATTTAGTAGCACCCAATACTACTTTAGGAGTGCAATGGGCTAAGTTGTATGGTTTTTGCTTTGATGGGTTGCTGTTTTAGATAGAATGCCAACATTTTCCCAAGGAATGCGAAATTGTATTTTAAAGTGGTTTATACCTCAGCAAGATTTCTTGAGACAAAGAAAAGTCACTTCTTCAGTTCAAGGCTGTTTTCTGCACTAAATATAAAAGACCTGCAGAGAAGAGGGTGTGCATGAAAGCTTTGAAGAAAAGGTCACAGGAATTTTTTATAATGAAAAACATTAGGCAGGCTGCCTGTAGGTGTCATTACAAGCTGTCTTGTGTGTACCCAGAGGCCTAATCTTGGAAACAATTAAGTGCAGACATGTGAGTAACTTTAATTGTGTATCTGCCAAATCAATAAGACAAATTGAAATCTTTCAGCATTTGTAAGATCTTTAGTTTACAGGTTTCCCTTCAGCTGTTAGAACAAAACCATGTAAAGGAAATGTGGGGAACTTGTCTAATGTAAGTTTGGTATTATATTGCAAGACATTGAAGAGCTCTTTTACATAATACTTGTGCTTTTTTGTTTTGTGCTCTAAATCAGGGTATTTTGCTAAGCACATCAATACCTGTACAAATAATTATCATGGCTTATGTTTTCTGTTCCTTTCTGTGATACACTTTTTGGTCTTAAATTGACACTTCATTTGCTTTTTAGGTTTGGAGAAAATATTGTCTTCCATGTTCATATGTATTATAAGTGAGGTGGTTTGCATTTAACATCAATGCATTAATTGAGAGGAAAAAAAATAGTGGGCTCTGCTGGAAAATGAAATCGATCTATAATTACCTGGTTAATTGTGTTTATATATTGCACTGGGCACTGTAAACTGTCTCACAAGACATATTTTATCTGTTTTATCGTCTAACTTATAGAATGCTTCTGTAGGAGAGTGAAAACACTTCTTTTGCTTTGTTTGAACGTCAGTGGATAGTGAAG
Organism: Nipponia nippon; assembly: GCF_047370975.1. Classification (NCBI taxonomy): domain Eukaryota; kingdom Metazoa; phylum Chordata; class Aves; order Pelecaniformes; family Threskiornithidae; genus Nipponia; species Nipponia nippon. The sequence continues at coordinate 51,419,772 of NW_028262380.1, forward strand.
CATACATACTTGAGTATATGTATTGAGGATAGATAGAAAGACAGACAGATGGACATAGGTTTCTTTCTTAGTCAAAAAAATTGTTGGTCAAGGTGAAAAACAGTAGTTACATGCGTTAATGTAGTCTGTACTAACTTGGCTTGGTTTGGCTTTCTTTGTATTAATTTGTAAGCACATTAAATGATCTAATCCTTCCTGTTGGCTAGTGCCTTGGGCTGATGTCAATGCTTCATCTTTATTTTATTTTAGTTTGCCTTTTTTTTTTTCTTTATTGGCAGGTATAGCAGGGCTACATTTACATGTAAAAGCCCTATTAGAGCACCCACATGGACCTGTACAAGATATCTGCTGTTATCTAACCAGGAAAAGCAAGACCTTTCTCTTTTCTTGTATGGTTTTCTCCTTTTTTAGCCTCAGATTGTAGTTTGTATAGCACACCTTGAAACTGGAGAAGTCCATCCCTGTAACAAACCAAATAATAGCGAGCGTGGTGCGTTGCTTTATTTCTTACTGATTTTTTTCCCCTTCAAAGAGAAGAAATTGTGCATTACCTTCTTCTACCTTCCTCTTCCAAAGAATTCCTTTCGACACTTCCATCCTGCTCTTTGTTCAGCCCATACCAAGATTCTCACTTGTTCTTATTCTCTAGTCTCCCCACTTGCCCCAGTCAGCCCACTGTATTTCAATTAGCTTTTGATAGAAAACGTAACGTAAATACTTCCTCCTACTTGTCCTCCTCAGCCTCTTCAGTGTCTTACTTTTCACAAGACTAGCCTTCTTTATTGTCTTCTGTCTTAACTGAAGACAACCTCGGTACCACTTTAATGGCTTCTTTCAGATCTACTGAGAGTCCTCTTAGACTGTGCTTAGACTTCTGCTTCTCCAGTTGTCCTACTCTTCCTCAAGTCCATCCTTCATTTCCTTTGCTCAAAAACCTCCAGTTTCTAATGACTACTTCTGTGTTGGGTTTGTGTGGCAAGGTTTTGGTAGCGGAGGGGCTACAGCAGTGGCTTCTGTGAGAAGCTGCTAGAAGCTTTCCCCCATGTGCAACAGAGCCAATGCCAGCCGGCTCCAAGATGGACCCGCCGCTGGCCAAGGCCGAGCCCATCAGCAACAGTGGTTGCGCCTCTGGAATAACATATTTAAGAAGGAGGAAAAAGTTGCTGCGCAACAGCAACTGCAGCCTGAGAGAGGAGTGAGAATATGCGAGAGGAACAACTCTGCAGACACCAAGGTCAGTGAAGAAGGAGGGGGAGGAGGTGCTCCAGGTGCCAGAGCAGAGATTCCCCTGCAGCCCATGGTGAAGACCATGGTGAGGCAGGCTGTCCCCCCGCAGCCCATGGAGGTTAACGCTGGACTAGATATCCACCTGCAGCCCATGGAGGACCCCACGCCAGAGCAGGTGGATGCCCGAAGGAGGCTGTGACCCTGTGGGAAGCCCGCGCTGGAGGAGGCTCCTGGCAGAACCTGTGGCACCGGGGAGAGAGGAGCCCAGGCAGGAGCAGGTTTGCTGGCAGGACTTGTGACCCCATGGGGGACCCACACTGGAGCAGACTGTTCCTGAAGGACTGCACCCCATGGAAGGGACCCACACTGGAGCAGTTCATGAAGAACTGCAGCCCTTGAGGAAGGACTCACGCTGGAGAAGTTCATGGAGGACTGTCTGCTGTGGGAGGGACCCCACGCTGGAGCAGGGGAAGAGTGTGAGGAGTCCTCCCCCTGAGGAGGAAGGAGCGGCAGAAACAACGTGTGATGAACTGACCGCAGCCCCCATTCCCCGTCCCCCTGCGCTGCTGGTGGGGAGGAGGTAGAGCATTTGGGAGTAAAGTTAATCCTGGGAAGAAGGGAGGGTTGGGGGGAAGGTGTTTTTAAGATTTAGTTTTTATTTCTCATTACCCTACTCTGATTTGATCGATAGTAACTTAAACTAATTTCCCCAGGTCAAGTCTGTTTAGCCTGTGAAAGTAATTCGTGAGTGATCTCTCCCTCTCCTTATCTCGACCCAGGAGCCTTTTGTTATGTTTCCTCTCCCCTGTCCAGCTGAGGAAGGGGAGTGATAGAGCAGCTTTGGTGGGCACCTGGCATCCAGCCAGGGCCAACCCACCACAACTTCCAAGCCAAAACTTATAATCAATATTCCATTCCCCTTATTTTAGACTTGCCAACCCTGTAAGTCAAGACATTCTTCTTCAGGTCTTGTCCTTTTTGGCATCAGTGGGTATTTTACTCTTTTACTTCTGACTATTTGGTAGCTTCTTCAGTACAGAATGCCCTGGCTCTCTCACCAGCATGCTGTCAGATGCCATCAATCGCTTTTGTGTCCTTTTCTTCTTCATTCACACCTCATTGAATTATCTTACCTGACTACATTAATCTGTCAGATAAAAGGTTAGCTCAGAGCTTTCATAATCTTCTCCAGATATTTTTCCTTTTGTTCAAACTAAATCTGAGTGGGTCCAGAGATAAAGCCCCTGTATATCCACGTGTAATGTTTATTGCCCTGATATCAATCCACCCTAACTATACCTTGCAATGTACCTCTGAAATTAACTATGTGCACTGTTGTGGTTTCTTCCGGAATCAATTACACCATTAGGATGCTATTGTATTTGGCTTCCTGATTTTTCTCCCTCTCATGAAAATGTTCCAGTGAAATGCCTTAATTCTCAGTTCTTCTGAGTGATTCATCATTTCAGGAGCACATCTCATCACAGCAAGCAGTTCAGGCATCAGCTGAACTGAGGCCATAAAAAAGACTGTCTTGTTAATCTTTACATATAGAAATATATTAATTCGTCTTTCTTTAAATAAAATATACAAAATCTAGAGAATTATTAATAGGAATCAGATACCGAAACTGTTGTTGATGGTACACTACTGAGACTTTTTTCAGGAACTGTCTTTTATTGAGACAATCCTTCAGTAAGCTTCAAAATTTTATTTCTGTATAGCATAGTTCTTTTCATGTCAGAGAAATTATTTTTGAAGGCTTCCCTTCCCTCCTCCAGGTTTGTGTTGCTCAATGGAAATTAACTGCAACTGATGCTTCTTCTTATGGAAGTTCCCATATGTGGCATATGAGTGGATTTGCACAAAAAACACGGGTCAGAATGCTAACTGAACCACTACAGCAGAGCAAAATATCAGATACAATTGTTTTTTCCCCGTGGTCTGTAAGGTCTTCAGCTGTCATTTAACTGGGTGAAAATCATGTCATACGAGGCTTTAGTCATACCAAATCCTACTCTGAATGTATACATTATTATAGAATTGAATAGGTAGTGAATTAAACAGCATGCTGTTGCTCCAAAGAAGTGTTTCAGCTCCTGTGTAATCACGTTTGAGTTTTGCTATGTATTAATGGCAATATGTACTTTGTAAAAGGCCACAGGGGTAGATAATTATTGAAAATTAAAAAAACAAGTATCTCATCCTACATCAGGACTGTAGATCACTGCAGGATCACTGAAGGTGACAGCAAGACTCATCCACACATCGGTGGTAGAAATTCCTGCTAACACCATTTTTTAAAGGGAGTGATGATTCACTGTGTGAAAACAGTCTTCGGTATCCCCTGGCAACCAGAAACAAAATGTATCTGTTCTTGTCTGGTGGCCTTCAAGAACACATCTGAAAAGTCATTTGTTTTAACAAGACAATCATGCAACATTACAAGCCCACTCCCAGTCATTCTTCTAAAGAATTCTTCATAAAGGATGAACAAAAAGTAGACATCTAGAGTTAGTGTTATTAATCAACAATTTATTGTAGCTCCTGATCGAGTTGTACGGCAATTTTTTTGGCATGATGTGAGTTATTTCAGATTCCATCTGTGACTTTTTAATGCATGAAAAATAATACTGTATTTCATGCAAATTACTCAATATTTAATACACAATTGAAATCTGAGAGATGTTACTTTTGTCCTCAGAATTTCTCAGATTCCTATAGCAACACAGTATCTTATTATTGTATTCCTTGACATACTGTTAAATTTTATTGTTTAGGCAGCTTAGGATAAAGAAAACAGAGACTCCATATTTCACAAAACATGTGAAAATAAGGAACATTTCCTTTAAACATAATATATCAAATGAGTGGTGTATCTTTGTGTAGGTAAATTCAGTAAGTCAAATGATTAAAGGCGCATGTCAAAATAATCACAAAAGACATAGGTTCTTTTTCTCAGGCTTGTTTTTTAGCAATCCCTCTTCTCTTTTCTCCCAGCATCTAGCAATTGATGCTATTTTTAGATTTTTTTCTGATAATAATCACTCAGCAGACTTTAAGCTGAGTTGTTAAGAGTACAGTACTCTTAGCTGGAGAATTGCATGATGATGTGCAGAAGGCTTTGACCTTTTCAAATCTCTGGTTTCCCTGTTTTGCTTTATAAATGTAAAGTGGGAGAAAAAAAAATGGGATTTATCCAGAAGAGGCGCTTACTGCACAGTTACAATTTACATTTACAGAGCACTGGGTTTCTTCCAGTTTTAAAATAGAGTTTAGTTATATTTCACACTGGCAATTGTGTGAAGAGTTTTCATGTGGGAAGTTAGTCCAGAACAGATTATTCACTGTGTATGTTCGTGTCCTATTGAACTGTGCAGTAGCCTGGACAGTCCAGGGGGGAGAGGATGCTTTAGTCCTGGAGGAACGGGCTGACTTTGGCTCACAGGTTAATTTAGCCTTGCTTATACAAATGTTTTAAGGTGAACATTAAATTTGTCCACCCGAGGCACAGATTTAAATGAGAAGAAGAAGAAAGCGCTGTTTCTCTTGAAAAGCATTTAAATGGTCATGAGAATTGAAATTTATATTCATTTTCTACTATGAACCATTAAACAGCTTTAATTATAAATGTATTCAAATGAGACTGCAGAAATGATCATACTGCTCAAAGTAGAAAATAAAGTTATCAATGCTGTTTTGATGTTCATGCATTTTTACATTTTTTCCCCACTTAATGTTTCCTTGTCTTTTTCCATTGGTCTTGATTTCATAAATTGAACTTTATTAATTGTGATGCACTACTTCAGGCCCGAATTACACATGACACTCCATGCGGGCAGTACCCTTCATCTTCTTGAAATGGCTTGCAAAACAGGAACATCAATCACTTAAATCTGTGACTGTTGGGTGTAAGTCACTGCTGTGTAAATCTGTTTAAGGCCCATGCATGTCTTTTTGAAGGTTTGGAATTATATGACACGCTATGTTCAAGGAAAAACTCCCTTTTCTCACCAAAATTTTTTCAAAATGTTCATTAGTTTTGCCTCTCAGTGGAATGAGTGTGTTCTCAAAATAAATTGAGATTATTCACTTATTCATATAATACTTGGAAATGCTGAGCATATTTTTCTTTTCTGATGTTTACGATAGGTTAGGAATCCACGTGGAAACAGGGCATCAGGAATGCATTTGTAGGCTTTGGAATCCAGTGTCTTTAACTATGGGGAGGGAGGTATCTTCTGGGGCTCTGGCAACCGGTGAAGGGCAGTTTCCTTCTACTTGATTACGCTTCAAGCGGCACAAGATTCGCCTGAAGAGAGTTTAACAATATCAATAATTCAGTTCAGGCGTATGATTTTTCTTACATTTACTACATATGCTCAATACATGTATCTGACCTAGATTCAGTTTGCATTTGGTGGGATGGTTCTTTTCTGGTATAGCCAGATCATAATTCGTGAAGAATGGCATAGTCATTCATTTTCCTACAAAATCAGTAAGATTGTAAGCCTGGGTGGTTTTAGTTCCTGGTTTTGGGATGCTAGATATCTTATTTTCTAAGATAACGTGGTCTGACTTGCAGGCAATTAGGCTTTTTTTCCTCATGCTCCCAATATAAGCATTTACTAGTGATGTTTTAAAAACAAAGTTCTTTTGTTTTAGGAAACTTGTGGTAAACAGATGGAAATAATAGTATTTGTTGTTTTCTAGTTTGTGTAATGTTGTAGACATCCTCTGAAAAATATATACCTGCAAGTAGCTTTCCTAACCAGCGTATTCTTACCTAAATTTAAGTACCTGCCTACAATAACCTGTAGAAAGCATTCAGCAAGAGTCCTATGAAAATCATTGTTCTTCTTCATGAATGAAATGATGAAGATTTTCTATTGGATTTTTGCATGCATCTGTTAAAAAGCTGCAGAATGGCATTTTTTTTTTCCCTGCTTACTAGATATGATATTCTCTGACTTCTTTGCAGAAAACAAACAAATGAAGAGTGATGTACAAGCCATTTGTATTCACTGTTAATATATTGTCTTTAAGAGCCACCAGTAAAAGTTACAAATTCTCTATATTGTGAAAAAGTGTATTAATGTAGGTTTGTTGAATGTAAGATTTCCCAGAACTCCTGGTACTGAACTCTGTGTCTCTGGCTATGACAAGGGTTAAAACTGCTTCTGGGCACCTGTCCATTGCCCTTCTAATACAGAAACCAATTAGACTTTATACTACTGAAGGACAAGCATAACCGAGAGAAAGAAATAGAGCCATTAGACTAGAAAGGATTGAAACCTGATAGCAGAATTTTCTTCTGATCGTATGTGGGCAGCTTCCAGGCCCTTTGCAACATTCCAGTGTTGCAATATGAGTGTTGTATGTAAAAAAAAAAACCGAGACGTTTTTAAAAGCCATCATCGTGTGCTCTGATTGAAGCAGAACTTTTGGCAAAAAATTGAAAGGTGTAATAAAATAGATAGGCATGAGTGATACTGATTTTAGCATTCCCTCAATATTGATTTCTTCTGTTGAAAATGCAAAGTTCCAAAGTATGTTTTTGCATCTGCAGTGTATGTGCTAAAGGTTTCTTATATTTGATCTGTTAACTTCCTGTATTCCAGTGCAAACTCTTTGCCAAAAAACATTCGTCTTTATTCTTGGAGCGGCGTCCTTTCCAAGATTGTCCTTTGTATGCAGTATCTGATGCAGACAAATAGAAAATTGTCCCAACTTTAAGAGGCATGAAAAAGCAGATTGATTAAATTTTGGTATTGAACTTAGCACCCCTGAAAGGTTGGGAGCAGCAGTAGGATAAGAGACAGAGTACAAAAGAAATAATGTGAGCCAGGCGTTTCAGCCCAGCTCTGCAGATGGACATCACTTAAACCCAGAGTGTGGCTGCTGCCTGCAGATCCTATGATCTCCCTGGGTGTTGTTTTATATCTTTTCAGATATCAATTTCCCTTTGAGTTCTTGGGGGTTTTAAGAAGAAGTTGGGGACCTAGATTTTGCTTGTACCTCAGATGACAGCTCATGCCTAGGACGAGGTAGTCACATGCAGTTTGCTCTTCACGAGCGTGCCTCTGGAAGCAGCTGATGCGGTGACAACCACACGGCCTCCCTGCAGCAGCCAAGTGGTGTTAGCACCTGCCATCACCTCTGTGGTGCTGAGAAGTGAAAGATGCAACGACGATGCCAAGAAAAACTTCTGTTTTTACCATAACTGAGCGTACGGAGATTCTTGTAAGCAGTGGCAGCTGCTGAGAGCTAAAATTACAGTGGTGGATGCAAGGGGAAGGGAAAAGAAGCAGATAAAAGAACCTCAGTGGAGCCATGTAGAGAGATTGCCATCAGATAAGCCAGGGTGCCAGCTGCTTGATGGCATAATGTGAATATGAATAAACTCCTAGCCTGTAGCGTGAGCCTAGGAGTTTGCTGACATGTCTCCTCATTTGCTTTGACTCTTGCTCATTTATTTTTGTCATAGTTCTACCAAAGCTATTTCAAAGAATACTGATTTATCACATGGTGATTGAGCTGGTACCTTAGCCTTGCTTCGTAGAATTACCAAACTAGAAAATAAATAAATAGATAAATACAATAGTGGAGATGCATGTAACAATACTTCCAAAGAAAACAGATAGTATTTTTTTTAAGTATTTTTCATTTGAAAAGCTCTTTATGTTTTATTGTAGTTAAATGAATGTGAAAGGTGTGTTCGATTTTTCTCCCTGGTTTCCCTATTAATGTTGAAGGGTAGGAAGAAATTATACTCATTTGTATTCCTGGACACAATATAAATGAAAAATGAATATTTTACTGCTAATGGCTTTATAAAATGCTATTCAGATATCTCAGCAACTTTAATATGTAATTCCATTGCAAAACACAAAAATGAAAATAAAATGCTCAGCTGAGGGCTCTAAAAATAACGATAATTCAATGCCTAAATACTAGGACAGGCAACTTTTAACTCCTCCATTCCTTTGCAAGTTGCATCAGTTTCTTAAGCGATGCAGTTTGTCCTCCCCAGACTTTACAGAGTGTGGGGCTGAGAAGCTGTGTCAAAATGGAGGTTCACTGTAGTGAAACCTGACGTATTTTTCAGACATGCAGTATTTGACCAACTTCACTGTGTATCTTTTCAGTAGCAAACCAGTCATATGGCTACATCAGAGCAACTACATAAAGAGATTCCTTCAGTCAATTCTGTGTGTGTGTGTGTATTTTCATATCTAAATATCTAAATATATATTAATATATATTTACTAGATATACTTTTTATATATATATTTTAATATATTATATATATCAGCCTATGTATATGGGCTGAAGGGGATGGGCATTGACCAAAGGAAGGGAGAAAAGTAGAGAAGGTGGGAAGACTTTCAGGTTCAGATGGATGGCACAACAGGAGTAGTGTTAGTGGTGGGATGGGTGCAGGAGTGGGAAGTACGGTGAAGAGAAGATGCTGTGCAAGTACCCTAAGAGGTAAGAAAGAGTAGAGCATATTGACAGATTTTGATTTGAGCTGGTGGGAAGAGAAGTAAGTATTAGACTAGAGAAGGGAAGAAGAACAAGTAGAGCTAGAAAGACTCTGAAGAGCTTACTGCAGTTGGGTTAGTTTCTGTTGAACTCTCTGCTAGGGTGGGAGTTGAAGTTCCCGTTGTGTCTTACCCTTCTTAATCTTTCCCTTAAGAACGGAAGGTGCTGTCTGAAGATAGAAACTCAGTGTACCACATATTTACAAAATCAAGGAATATTTGTTCTACCTTGACCAACTCCACTTTGGAACCTGCTTGCTATACAAAAAGCAGGCTTAGCATGCTTTGAAACCGTGTCTATGGTAATCAGAATTTCTACATTTCAGGAGCTGAAATATAGCCTTATATTACACAAAGGGATTCAACTCGCTAAAACCATTAAAGAACGTTACTATTAAAAACACTGTGAAGAAAATAACATGGCAAAACTTACTTACTGAATATTTACCTTTTATTTCTAACAACATCATACAGAAGAAGTGCTGCAGCCAGGGAAAGCATATTTCAAATTGTTAAACGTCACTTGCTTCTTTTCTTGCAGTGGGAAGAAAAATCTGGCTTCCTTGATTTAGCAGCAGACGCATACAGATGTTTAAAATGTTGCCTTTAAGCTGTTATTGGGGAATTCAAGACAGTTTTTAGAATGAAGCCTCTGCATCTGAATAAGTTAAAATACCCTGTCAGAAGTGGTTCCATACTGAAATTGTAAAAACCCTTCTGAGAACTGATGAAGAAGTGAGAATAATTGCAGTCACAACATTTAGAAAGTGCAAAGTGGCTTGTTGAAACCTCAGTGAAATGCATAGCAATTGAAGGCATCTCAATCTTTTTGAGAAACACAGAAAAATAAAATATAGCCTCACATTAAAATACCAGTGTGAAAATCTGGCAACGTTGTTCTTGATGCTTACAAAGTAAAATAAAGGTAGAAAACAACTGAACAATTGAGCAGGAAATTATTAATGAAAATCAGACTGGCTTCATTATGTTCAGATTTAAAAAATAAGTTTTATGAATGTTATGAAACATTGTCCTCACTCAGATGAAAACAATATGTGGCAGGGAAACTGTAGGCAGAAAACTGACCACAGTGTTGCAGGAGCTATCACTTATATCCCTATGTATTTATGGGCAAAGGGATGTACTGTAACAGTAAAGCATGTGTAGTTTTTTGGATATGAGTTTAGTCTGTGAGAAAATGTTTACCTTAAAGAAAAATATTCATTAATAGACAGTGAAAATAGATTTTTGTCTTGAAAGAATCGCGTCTTTCTCTTGTAGACTAAAAAAGATGTTACATAGGCTGTAAGGAGATCATGAACATCTTTCAGAGCTTCATGGAGAACAGTTAATTGTATGAGTATGTGAGCATAGGAACTGTTTTGCTGAAATTGGCACCTAAATCCATATCTGGCTTCAACAGTGACCTTCTGCAGATACTTCAGAGGAACTTACAGAACAACCTGTTTTCAGGAGCATTTTTTCCTAACCCATCAAGACAGTTATTTTCACATATGCAGAAGCATATAAATGTATATCCTGTGTATGTTTTTATCTTCTTTAATGTAATTGTAGGTGCATCTATTGTTTGTATTAATATCTGATCCTTTTTGGCTCCAGCTTATATCTTGGTCCCAGTATGTTATGATATATAACGATGCAGAACATGCATGAATGTGTAAGGGAGGGAGAGGAGGCGATTCTGTTACCAGATTTAATCCTTCTTGGTTTAATGAATTGATTACTTCTTTTCTAAGTGTTTTATTTGGAAAGGCAGAAAAACGATGGATCTGTATGCAGGGAAGACGTAGGAGTTGGAGAGGGCCCAGAGATACTTCGCTGATAGACTCTTCTTTGAGTGGATGCAGACATTTTCTTCCAGATTCAGGCTATGGCAGTAGTATGGAGTATCAGCGTAGTTACTTTTAGTGCTGTGATGCAGGCTTTGGAGAAAGAAAATGTCTTTGTGACTAGAGTAAAAAAAAAAGACATCACTGAACCTACTGTATGAGCCAACCGTCATATTTGCTACAAAACTGAATGCAGTTTGAGCACAAAAATGTGTATATTTGAACCTGAAAGATCTCCTGCAAGGAAAGAAAAGCAATTGAAATAGGCAGCCTGCAGACGAAAATCCCAGGAGAGTACTTGGTTCTCTCAATTGACTGCTGAAAGAGCAGAAAAAGCTGATGTTATATGATATTATTAGGGAAGAATATACAACAACAAAATGTCAAGGCTGGATAGTGTAGTCAATGAAGTATGAAAGAAACAATAGAAACTGAAGAGGGAGTAGAGTTTTGCTCAAGGAAATCAGTTCTCCACTGTGTTGTCAACAAAGCGTTTGTGTCTGTGAAAGCAACCCCCTGGTTTTCATTAGGATAAAAATATGACTGGAGTTCCATTTAATGTAATGTGTCATAGTAGCAGTCCCAACTCACGCAGTGACAGTCATTGATGATCCTGCGGTACTCTTCACAAAGAGATGTTAACCTCAAAGTCATTGTCCAAATTACTTTTGAAATTACATTCTGCTTGCAGATAGAAGTGAAGGGGGATTTTAGAGATTAACTCAAGTTGAATTTGCTGTTTGGGAAGGTAAAAATGGTTTTCTCCTACATATTAATGGACCCTTCATCTAACCTCTGTGTGCCAGGGAGTTATCTGACCAAGGGAACTTGGGTCTCTGTTTATTACGAGTGTTGTGAAGGAGAGCGGGGAATAAAGGCAAACTGGAAGGACAGGCAGTGAAAAATCAAGGTGAAAATGAAGAGCAGAAAGGAAGGGATATTTGCTGTTAAATAAATCTATTAGTTGTGTAGTGATATATATGTCATTTTCTATTATGAGAAACATGACATTTGTACGCTTATAAAAACAGACTGGTTTTTTCCGTCTGTATGTACTCAATTGTAAAGCAGCAGTCTTCAATTCTTGAGCCTCTATTTAGAGGCTTAGTTCAGCTTTCTACTTTGTTTATAAATTTAAAAACATGTTTATTAAGGTGTTCTCCTTGTGCTAGCTACCAGATGTTTTATATGTTAGGTATTTTCGTATAGCCATTTTTAGAAACTGAAAAGCAGATAATAATAGTAATTTGTGCCTGGTATTCTGGTATTCCTGTACTTCTGCATTTCATATAAGGAGAGGGGAGATAGCTAACGTAGTAAATTTAAATATTTGAGTAAATTAAGTATATATTAAATATAAATTAAACAATGTGAAAATACAATCTGAGTCGAAACTATTTCAAATACTGTAGCCCTGCAACAAACCATGGACTGGTTATATACTCCTTATGTTGCTTGCTGGTTATGGGCTTTGTAATTAATTTAGCTTAATTAAAAAGCTAAAAGAGCATCTTTCCAGCTGTTTTTCAAAGTAGAAACAAATAGCAGTCAACAAAATATCCTTCATCCTAATCCCTCCTTGCTGAAAAAAATTGTTGTGCAAAATGTTAGATTTTATGTGTGTGCTCAGATTTCCTGAGAACTCAGCATCTTCTCAAATAAACAGTACTAGACATACAAATGCTGTTAAGTGACAGATCAGCATCTTATCTTAAATGAGGTGAAATTTCCCACTGGCATTTCACAGCTCAGGTGATTAGTTTTGCTTAGATTGTGAGAGGAATAGAAGCTAATCTGTCTGCCTGTATTCTAAGTGCTAGTTGAGAATCAGTAGGTAATTGAACCACTAAAAACTTATTTGGCTATCCACACCTCATGTACTAGCATAAAAAGAGGTAGCAAGACCATAGCAGCTGTAATTTATGGTTCTCTCCTGTGATGGGATGCAAGACCCACACAGCCTTCTAAGCTATGGGAGCAGCAAGCTCTAGGCAATGTACCTGAAAGCAATAATCAAATGTCTCAGCTGATAATTGCATGTATTAGTAATTAGTAAGAATAATTAACTATACCTACTAATAAAAGACACATGAAATAGGTTTCAAAATAACCACCTCAATTGTATTCAAAGGGGTTAGAAAATAGACCTAAACACATTTTAAGGAGGCACTTCAATTCTTAGTGAGTGAGACTGGAGATGTTGGGGAAAATGAATCAAACATGGTGGGGGTTGGGAGGTGAAAGCTCATTTCATGTGTCTGCTATTTTTTCTTACCAAAACTAATTTTGATTTTGCTGGCGTCAATTGTTTACAGTAATTTTATTTGCAGGAAGTGTCTGTATCAGCAAAAACCCTTCATGACATTAAATAATATAGAAACTACAGAAATCACAGCACTCCAAAAGTATGTAGGGGAGCATTGCATACTCTGGATGAACAACTGCAGTGATTGGACTTGTGAGTTCCTGATTTCTATCTTTGTTTTTAACAGTCCTTCATAGCTTTGAACAAATCACTTCCCCTTCTTTTTCACTGTCGATAAAATGGGATTGTAATATTTAAGCACAATATTTCATAAAGATGTTGTGCAGATTGATTAATAAATTCATTTGCGGGTCTTTGATTACCTTCAGTATATCAAAATGTCACTACGGAGCTTGCTGACTGCACTTATTTAATTTCCTATTTCTACTCAACTTCTGGATTATAAAATGATACTTCATGGCATAACTTATGATGCAACTAAAACTATCACCCTGAAAGTCAGTTCAACACTTATCCACTACTTCTTAGAAAAAGCTATAAAGTACACAGATTGTCTTTTCTTCAGTTATTATAAAGATTTATTTGATCTCTAGCTCTAATATCCACTGAAGGTTTTCTCTGTCAGTATTAACTTCTTAGATCAATAAATTGCGATACTGATCTCCAGAGAAGTCAATGTCTGCCAACTGTCATTGCAGTGTTTACCCTTGTTGAAAAGCAGTTGTAGCAAATTAAATTGGCTTGTCAGTGGATGATGTACAATGGATGGTCCATATTTTATGGTACAATTAACGAAGGTTGAAACATAGGCCTCTTCCTAGAGAAGATCAGATTAAAGATAAGGGTTTGTAGTGAGAAAAATCCCAATTTATGAGGTGAGGTGAATCTGTTTTCATTTAAAGAACAGTTGCTGAAGACTGGAAGATGACTGTTGTTTTCAAAGGAGCATGGTTTTAACAATGTGTGTTTATATATACTTGATCTTCTGTATTGCTGGAAAAACACTGATTACATTCTCTAATTTGCCATTAGACAATTTATGCCAGTATGAAGGTTTATGAAACATTCTGTTTTGAGGCAGGTATGCACAAGTGGAAAAAAACAAAACAAAACCAAGCCTGTAACTACTTTAAAACGGCTCCAGAAAGAGCTTCTTTCTCTTTAATCAAGCTAAAATGGTGGGAATCTGTCCTCAAGCAGAATCCTAGTCCTGCATCTCCAAACAGGATGCAGAAGTGGGGAAAGTTTGTTCTCTTAGACTTCTTTTCTTCCTTTCCCTTCTTATCAAGAAATTTCCTGATAGTTAATCACATTTTTAACATTACTCTCTGAGGATAAATGAATAGCACGGCCTGGCAGTGACTCCATGGTACCCGTTGAGTTGCACAGTGAGGATGATGTACAGTTAGGCTGATCAACTCTAGAAATTAGAAGGAAACTTGAGCATCAATCATTGTAATCGTGCAACAATTATCAGCAAAATTGTAATAATGTCCATTTGCTGGATTTTAACAGCCTGCTCTAAATTAAAAAATGGCCTAAAAGCACTGAAAGAAAAGCTCACAGGATTGTTTTCGACATGGGAAAGACAGTATTTTCTAAACCGTTGTCCTGAGAAATACTTGAATTGCTTGGGATTCAGACATTTCAAAAATGGAGTTTAGGTGATTAAAGCTTTGCAATATTCTGTGCCCTCCAGAAGACTCGGAGGTTTCCAGCGACACAGGGAAAAGGCTCAGTCTACAAAACCCAGCTGTGGTATCACTGTGCATCAAAAATAGATTTTAAAATGTTACGGTTGCACGGCAAAGTACTGCAAAATTAGGAGATGTCCTAATTTACCTGATTTTGCCTAATACATATAATTATGGTATAAATGATGTTTAACGTCTACTACAACTTATAAGATATGATTATAGCCTAATGGTGTAGCATCTTCTAGTTAATTTATAACTAAAATCTATCAACTTTAAGCCAGACCTAAAGTGAGTGGTGCTTTTATGAGAACAGAATTGATTTAGGCCACATCAAATAAAAAGTCCTCATTGGGTGAATTCCTCAGAGAGGTAGGGGGTTTTGTGTATGGGGAGCTTTAGACTGCAAAGTGTGATTATGACAAATCCCCCGTGGATGGTAAATGTAGGTGGGAGGTGTGATGTTGTTTGAAATCGTTAATATGTCCCTTCAGGAGGGCAAGCTGACAACATCTCTCAAAGCAGTGATTAGTTTGGAAGGTTTTTTTTTTTTTTAATAGCTTGAGAAACAACCCTTTTGGTACTGTCTCGCTCAATTCTCCGCTGTAACAAACTGTGTTAGCGCCACTGGATTTAATTAATCTACACTGGCAGAGAAGCTGCTCTGCATTCCTTAGAGAGGAAAATTACTGAAGTTGTTGGAGGGGCCACTGAGGGTATGTATACGTGGACAGCTGTAGCCAGACACAGGCTCTTCTGCCAATGCTCCTGTCTGGCCAGACACAAACCATTTGCAGTCCAGAAGCTATATAGTCACGGTGCCCCTGCTAATATACCCCACCTCTCAGCAGCCTTTCTAGTTCAGGCACGGTGCCACATCAGCGTGGCATCCAGACCTGGGCTGGCTTGTGTCCAGTCATCACAGAAGAGTGGATGTTTTTCTGAGGCCATCGTGTGGATGTGCCCTGAGAAGTTTTGTCAAAGCAACTTTGGCATCCTCAGGGCTGTTCGATCTTTCTTAGATGCCAGCTGTCACTGAAGAACTTGCAGCTCAGGTAGCATACAGGTACCAATCTGCTTTGCAGATTTTCGTACTGAGGCTGTTTCAATGCTTAAAAGATTGCACTGCCTTCCTGCACACGTCTAATTGCAAATTAGGGCACTTGATTTGGTTTGGAAAGCAGCTACTTGATTTTTTTTCCCATCTTAGTTTTTTTTTTTTTTTTTCTATTCAGTGTAAATTAAAAGACAAATTGTCCTTGGCTGAACTGTTGGCTTTTGAGACAGAACATTCTCACAGAGAAGGTCTGCAGTTTTGTCTGCACTTTCAGTTTAATCTAAAAGAGCTATGTTTCACTTCCTTTCAGTAAATATTATCAGCCAGTTTCCTTGATAATCAAGTGCAGGAGTCTGTGTTAAAATTAGTAATGTTTCTGAATACCAGAGCGATGGATTCAACAAAGATATTGTCTTTCTGACATGCTATAATCTCCCTTATTCCTCAACAACTTCTCTGTGTTCCATGGGTTATAAACTGCCTGTCTCTCTCTTTCTCTTAGGAAATAATTACTGTGGCCCCCTCCTTTCTCCATTACTTGCATCCCTTTTATTGAGCAAATAATTGTTGCCTTTTCTTTTAGGTATGGTGTAACTGGTATGTATCTAATTAAACTCAGTGATTTTCTCAGTAGGTGTTAACTTTGAAGCCTGTGCCCTGTATTTCAGATCTTTCGTACCCAAAATTTTGTCGCGGTTGTAATCCTGTACCAGTTGGTTGAAAAAAATACGGTATCTCTGCATAAAAATCTTCTGATGAATGAACTGTTAGAACTCTATGGGTGGAGTGGTATTCTTCACTTGCAGAATTTGGGCTTATTGAAGGGGTCGTAATAGATGCATAGTGATGTGAAACCAGATGTCTGATTAGTTAATTGTATAAGCTGAATTCATTAAATCATTCTGCATTGCAGTGCCACAGCGTGAAAAGGAAATGAACTTCTGGCCCATGCAAACTTGTTTTTTTATTTTCTCCATTACATCCTTTCTGTTTTACTGTTGTTGTTGGTGGTGGATTTTTTCATTTTACCACTTAAGAATTTATTCCCAAGAAGTATTATATATTCTAGTTTTCTCCAGAACAATCTTGGTATTGTTTGTGTATTTTTTTAAATCCAGATTTTGTTCTTCTATTATTATTACCATTGCAAATTATTAAAAGTTTCCACACTTCTTTTCGTATCTGTCACATCTGTAAAAATAATGACCATGCTAACCAACAGGTTACTGAAATATCACCTAAAAAACAGTGAATTTTTAGATCAATCTTTCAAGCATTTTGACCGGATAGTTCTATTGAAGTATACTGACTTATTTTCATTATTAACTCTGCTGTTCACTCTTTCTTGTCATATATTAGTGCTCATTTGTAAGATATATTGACTCATGTGAAAGTGATCCTTTTTTAAACTTTGATCCAAATACTTTCGTGCAATATATTGCTTTGCTGTTGATTTTGCCTTTTAACTTTACTATTGGGCCATCCAAAAAATAATAAAAATTAAAAAAAAAAAAAGTATAACATAGCTTGTTCTAGATGAACAAATTTTTATGTTATCAGTTATCTTCTTGTATTACTCTTTTGTAGACACAGTTTGTTTGCATATTTGTGCATATGTTTCAGTCTTTGAATGGGGAGTTCATTTAAAATAAAGAAAATGCAAAGTACTTACCCATTAGTGAAATACTTACTTTTAATTATTAAACGTAAATACAGTACAGATTGCACTTGCTTTGTCAATCTAATTCTGTTGGATTTTCAGTGTTGTTTTTGAGCTTTTTTTTTTTTCCCCAAATCTAAAAAGATTTCCATAGAACATGGTTGGAAATGTGAACTCCTGTGTGCTTTTCTTTCAGAGTACGGACATGAGTCCAGCTAGTAGCACCACCTCACTCCCTGTTAGCCCTCTTCCTGAGGAGCCGTTATTTTTCAAGGTACAGTTAATTCATTTCATAATAAGTATTGTATATGAATTTTAGCTAATCGTGTTATCTAATATACTATGAAGTGCTATTATTGCTACTTCCTTTTCTTTAAATTACTGCGATATCAGCAGATGTTCTTATTTATCACAATACCATGCAGTTTTCAAGAAGTACCTAGAATAAAACGTTATTGGTTTTGAGAAGTTTATTCTTCCAGCAGACTAGAGCTATAAACCATTATTTATAAGATTGTGTTTTTATCTTTCTCATCTGCCAGCAATACATTTTGATATGTGCATTCCTGTATATGTCATTTTTCATCAACAGATTTCTCTTTATATTGCATTTCAAGTACATGTTTTAGTGAAACAGTGACTAGAGGAGATGTTAAAGATATGTCAAAGAACAGTTTTGGTGTAAATCCAGTGTAAGCCACAGGCCTGTCATTTTAGGTAATTTTAATAATAAATGATGGGACGATATCTGCAACTTCGTAAGATTTAACCTGTGAGGAGCAAGTGGCCCTATGTCACTTTTTCACCTGACTTCATGGTATCCAGCCCTGGGACAGCGAATGGCCTTAGACAGAGCCCAACTCCTGAAGAGGCCTCCTGAGGCCACCCGGGTATTCAGAGCGGTGCTGCGGCTGCAGGCAAAGCGGTCACCTTGCCAGTTGTTTGCTGGGACAATGAAGAGGGAACTCGGGTTTTCAGCACCATTGTCTCAAACGTGTGTCACACTGTGGACAAAGTTACACTCCCAGGAAAATCCCTTTTAAAATTTCCCCTTTCCCCAGTAAGTTTCCGCCTACTGTATGAAAACAACTAGTAGCTTGGCTTGTGTTTTCAGTCGCTTTGTGATGACACTGAATTAAGGCTGAGGAAGTAGAATTAATGAAATTTGATGATGTAAAGTTTGCATCTCTTCTGCACATGCCTCCATCGCAGGAAATACCAGCGTCCTTCAGACCTGGCCAACCCCATAAAAAAAAATTCTTGGGTTTTTTTTTTCTTTTTCCCATATTTTCTATGTCTGTGCAAGAGTTGTACCCTACAGTTCATAACCAGCTAGCTAGCCAGCTGATTCCTGTTACTAAAATGGACTGTGCTTGCTTGGTGGTTTCATCAGTGGAGGTACAGATGGGATAACTGTGGTTAGCTATTCACTGATTCTCATTCGTCTTTTGGGGTTTAATGCTTTCAAGATCAGATTTGGCTGAAATTGAGCAATGTTGTGCCAAGATACTAGAGCACACTTTTTTTTTCTCTTGGGAAAGTCTACTCAACATTATAAGGCAGATTCGGTAGTTATTGTTTCTCCCTGTGCCTGGGAAACCACTAAGATATCATATACAAAGAAATGGCCTGCTCAACTCAGATAAAGGTGTAAGAGGTAAGAAAGGTAAGAAAAAGGTAAGAAAATCTAACTTGAAATAGTTACAATAAACTCTCATGCTTTTAAATTCTCAGCTGAAGTAAGCAAACATTTCTCTGCATCAGGAACACTCGGACAGGTACACCGAGAGCGTGCGTTTATTTTTAAAGGAAATGGTGCTTGTATAGCTCAAAACGGGTTGCAAATGACTTCTTTGAAGTGGAATAGTTTCTCTAATGAAAAAATGAAGGTATTTCTTCATATTAATAGTCTCCTTCCTTTATATTTTATAGTAGAAAATGGTACAAGAAACTGAAAAAAAAGGGCAGGAAGCATTATTTAATCTTTCGTTTTCAGTCAATTTTCAAAATGGGAAACATTTTCCTTTGGAATTCAAGTAAAATGGAGGCCAGACCAGGAAAAAGTCAAATACATCTCACAGCCAATGCCCTTAAGTAGAAATAAAAGTAATATAAAATGTAACAGTTTCTGTTATTTCTCCCTGACTCACTCCAAGAGAGAGCAATATTGTTAGAGTAGTAATGTGAATTACTGGTTTTACAAGCCATAACCCTCTCCAAATACTGTCAGTCTATAATATTGGCTTTTGATGATGGGATGATGCATTTCCCTTAGCAACATGATAATAACCTTTCCCACCTCCTTGCTGTAGAAAGGAAGATTGAAAAAGGAATTCCATTCTGTGGTTCTGAAAATACAGGTGTAGTGAAGCAGGGTGGTATAAACGCTGCATCTCTTTGGGATAGTTGAAGATCTCTGAGCTAATGAGCTTTTATATTAGACTGTGAAATGAAACCAAGCCCCTGTTCTCAATCACACCTGTTTATATACCAAGAAAGAGAACTGTTCTTTCGTGCATATTATCAATTCATCTTCAAAAGAAAGTCTGCATTTCTGCATAAAGAAAGAATACGAATCCTGTCATCATACTCTTTTTATATCCAACTTCACCGAAGCAGATGCCTGTCATTTTTAATCCCACAGGATATGTGCTCTATAAATATGAAGGAGAACCTAAGCTTGTTCAAAAACATTTTAAGATTTTGAATTTAACCTAAGGAAAGTTGGAAGCAAGATTCCCATGGGAGTGCTTGCATGTTGCATCTCAGCTCTGGTAACACTGAACTCAGCTACCATTTTCACAATATATTGAGCATGCTGTGACATGCAGCACCACCAGAAAGATCCAAATCACGTGAGACCATAATCAGGAATATTTGGAGGACAGTCTTTTCCAGTACAGCAAGAGATACTCCACCTGGATCCATTGTATACCATTATTTTAATGGAATCATTATGTTTTATTTATGTTAAGACAGTACCTTTAAAGGAGTGTCAGGGATACCTAGCACAAGGAATAGAAAACAATTGAGTAAGAAATGAGGGCAGCCAACTCCAGTGCTATTTAATCCTAAAAGCAACCCTGAGAAAATGAAAACATAAGTGCATCATTAATGCCATTCAGCAACCTTGGCCCCATAACCCATGGAATTTGGTTTTACTTGAGGAACAAGTGACCTTGCACAGTAGCCAGAAGTACAACCAATTTTTTGTGTGACTTCGGGTTTCCTTCTCGCTGTGCAGTTAGCGACACATATGCGTTCAGAGCAGTCTTCCCTAGCCATGCTCTTTAAAAGCTTAGAAAAAAATCCTGCTCAGACATGTATGCAGACAGTGCACTTTTGAAAAGCTTTTCTAAACCAATTTTTGATAAAACACTCATAGGCATTTCTTTTTAGTGAGGGTTATTTTTATGTCAAATTCCAGCTTTCAGTCCTCTGCTGTTTTCCGTAGTTAAAGCTATTTAAAAAAGCAAGATCTTTTCCCATATTATGGGAAAAGTTTATTTCTTCTTTTACAAAAGAACATCTCTTTGTCGGTGGTTTTGCACTTAAATCTTTCTGTAGGGAGGATCTTCTTTGAACAGAAGTTTATCCTTCTGTCCCTGTATAATATTTGTTGAAGAATTAGAGCCTTATCTTGGGGAAAAAGTTATGTCACAGTTGAAAAATTTCAGAATTAAGAATCTGAAATACAACAGAGCAGACTGGTATTTGTCATGCAACCTTAACTCAAGTGTTATTCTGTGTTATAATAGCAAAACTGTAGCTGGCTCAAATGTGAGTGACTTTTAATTATGACTACTTAAATCTATGCTCATAAGCTGTAATTAAAAATAATCTTGCCTTTCATTTAGAAGATCAGTGAAGGAGGGGGTATTTCTGAAAGGTCAACTTACCAAGCAATGTCTCATCTATTTCTTAGAACATTCCTTTCTGCTACTCATTATACTGTGCTTTATTATAACAGTATTTTATTATATTTTAAATTATTCAAAAATATAGTGACAGGCACTTTTAAGAAGGGATCTATGACAGCCATTTAGTACATAAGATATCTAATATTACCTAATTATACATTATCTGTTATAACGAGCACCAGTCTCACTGGTTATTAGCCACAACCAAGTTGTAAATAGTAACCATAATAGTAATTTATTATAGCAATGTTTAATTGCATTTCAATTCCATGATTAATCTCAACCATGCTTTACTAATTGGCATTAAACATAAGAAAAAAATCCGTACATTCTTTCCTTTCTGCTTTGAGGGAGCTGAGAATTTCCTTCAGCATTTGTTATCTTACTGTGTTCTGACTTCTGTAATTAATACTTGTGATGCTAATTCCCTGAGTAAGAAATGGAAATGTCAGCACAAGTAGCAAAAGCTAACAGTCCTTAGCAGTGTTACCACTGCTGTAGGTCTAATAAGATATAGATCTATACTAAATTAGGTCTATACTAATAGTTCTGCCATTCATCCTGCAGCTCTACAGGCTCCGTGAACGCAGATCTTTGCAGTCACTAATGGGCATGACTCTGGCAGCTCATGACATTTGTGCATACAACTTTAACAAGAGATAAATTTTCCATCTGGTCAATAATCAGATTAATATTTTTACTGCAGATGTTTGGAACAATCTGTATGACAGTCACAATAATGATCGCTGGTTAGCCAAGGCGACTTATCTTTGAGAGTGTGACTTCACATATCTAGCTGAAGAATGAGGTCTTGTCCAAACTTAGTCAGCAATGATGACAACAAATTGGGCCTGTACTTCAAAAAGCTTCTTATGCTCATTGACACACAGCCAGCCTATTTACCCTCTGTTCCTTAAAGGCACTATTTCCAATATTTTAAGTTTGCTGGCACTTCTTTGAATAAGACCATTTTAATGTAGTGTTTCTTTTTGTTTTCAAAACAGACCCTGAAATAATCACATAGACATTATGACCCATGGGCAGATACAGGTTAGGGTTCAGGCATCCTCTTTCATGGGTTGGAGGCCTCATTAGCTCGTGTCCCTCTCATTCCATGCTCCACCTGAATTTCTGCTTCCACTGAGCAGCATGTAAGCTCTGAAGCCTCTCTGGCTTTTTGGTTTTTGTTTGTCACAGAAATATTTTTGGTATTTCTACTAAACTGAACAGAGTTCTAGAAGTATGGCTCACTCAACCCCACCTCTTCTACTCTTTCCCCCCTGATCTCCAGCTTGTTTTAAACCAGTCTTTCATCCTTCTTCGGTGGTTTAATCGATTCCTCCCACTCTTTACTTTTATTTCGTGTATGGATATTCTCTTTCTCTATGACTCCTTATGTCTTACTGGTGTAGCACAGCCTTTCAAAAGTCACATCATACAGCGGCTTTCTGCCTTTCATAGAATCACAGAATCGTTAAGGTTGGAAAAGACCCTTAAGATCATCAAGTCCAACCGTTAACCTATCACTGCCAAGTCCACCACTAAACCATGTCCTCAAGCACCACGTCTACCCTTCTTTTAAATACCTCCAGGGATGGAGACTCAACCACTTCCCTGGGCAGCCTGTTCCAATGCCTGACTGCCCTTTCAGTGAAGAATTTTTTCCTAGTATCCAACCTAAACTTCCCGTGGTGCAGCTTGAGGCCGTTTCTTCTCGTCCTATCGCTTGTTACTAGGGAGAAGAGACCGACCCCCACCTTGCTACAACCTCCTTTCAGGTAGCTGTAGAGAGCAATGAGGTCTCCCCCCAGCCTCCTCTTCTCCAGACTAAACAACCCCAGTTCCATCAGCTGCTCCTTGTAAGACTTGTGCTCTAGACCCTTCACCAACTTTGTTGCCCCTCTTTGGACACCCTCCAGCACCTTGATGTCCTTCTTGTAGTGAGGGGCCCAAAACTGAACACAGTACTCAAGGTGCGGCCTCACCAGTGCAGAGTACAGGAGCACTATCACCTCCCTGGTCCTGCTGGCCACACTATTCCTGATACAAGCCAGGATGCCATTGGCCCTCTTGGCCACCTGGGCACACTGCTGGCTCATGTTCAGGCGGCTGTCAACCAACACCCCCAGGTCCTTTTCTGCTGGGCAGCTTTGCAGCTACTCTTCCCCAAGCCTGTAGCATTGCATGGGGTTGTTGTGACCCAAGTGCGGGACCCGACACTTAGCCTTGTTGAATGAAAGCCTTCGATTTTGTAATTTCTGAGAAAAGACTTACATATCTGACTTGTTTCGCAGGCTTTATCATTGTAGTATATGAGATCTGCAAAAGGACTGAATTTATTCTGAAGGTAGGAGTGAGAAGTAGGTATTATGGGTCCTGTTTCAAGAAGCATCTGTGCAGCTATTCACTCTCTTCCTTTTTCTCAGTAGCTCTGTGCACACCTTTCCTAAGGACCAGGGCTCTGCCAGCAAGTCCATCTGAGTAGAACTACATCATGTGTAATATTTGCATCAGCTCATCCAGCAGGGTGTGGATGTGGCTGTGAAATTCTCCTCCTAAGCTTTGACTGATATGAAATGGAGTGACAAAGAATAACATCATCAAAACAGAGCTTAATGGAAGAAAAAAAATATATATATACTTGCCCAGTTTTCCTCTGACCTAATAATTTCTTTCAGGGGTTAGTTTATCCTGGCCTGTAAACTTATTCTGGGAAACAAGTTGTCCCTCACCCAACGTGCTCTCTGTGTCTGCCGTTGATCCTGACTTCTTGCTCTTGTTGAAAATGCACTATGTTTATGGCCAAATTTGAACACATCTTTATGTACCTTGTATGTGTCTACTGAACAACCTGTCTGGTATGCCACGGAACCAGAAATATCTACCTCTTCATGCAGGTTTTGAAAGGAGGAGATACAGAAGGCAATGGAACTACTGTACAATCTAAAAATACTGCTATACAATTTTAGCAATACTATATTTGAGTTAATCATTCAGGTAATGTTACTACTTAGCTACTTTGGGTTATTAGACTTCCCTACTTGACAGTATGTGATTTAGCTCTCTTAGGGGAAATTGGGTGAGCAAGAAGAAACAAATAGACTAAATAAGCAGTCTCCCAAGGCAGAGTAAAGACCAGGACAAAAGACTCTCTCCAGGGCTGGATCTCCATCCTTGTTTGGTTAGTGGCTCTAATTAACCAGTCTAAGTGTAATGCAGTGTTAAAAACCAGACTGTAGAAGAGAGTGAACATCAAGAACCCCTCAATGGATATTCTTTTCTGAATGACTGATTTACAGTTAAGAAAGAATTTATCACTCGGACAAAAGTGGTCTTGAATGCCTGTGGGTAACTGTATACCTGCCAGGCTTCATGTATGGAGAAGACAGACAAATATTTACACATTCTGAACACGGATGGTATTTCCTGAGATTACCATTTCCTTCAGGGCTTTCAGATTAAAATTTGGTCTGAGAACAAAATTCTTCAAGAGAGGTAATAGCTGAAGGCCCTAACACCCAAAGTGCGGGATCATTCAAGAAAACTTGTGTGAGCTCGGAAATACAGTTGTCCTGGTACAAGGACATTTTACAAGATTTAGCTTTTTTTTTTTTTTTCCTTTTTTAAAGTACTTTAATTTTTATTGCAGGGAGCATAGGTACAACATACGTAATTTCCCAGTGTCACTGTTATAATTACTGAAAGAATCAGGAATGAGACTAGGAACTACACCTGTATTGCATGATTTCTTTCTGCCTCTGTGCCTTGATCATAACTGCCTTTCTGTCCCAAATTTTGTGAACATGCATTCTCTTTTAGTATGTTTTCCTTAATTTATTGAAACTTTCTTCATAGAGTGAGGGTTAGTTCAGTATTTCAAAATTGCAAGCCATTGGCTTACGCAAAATTCATGCTTTTAATGCTATAAATTCAGTTATTTTCTCAGTGAGACATATACAGAAAAAGGATTAATGTCTGTCTTACTAAAATCTCCATAAGCAACCAGAAACACAGATGATGCTTCAACCAAAGGCATGCAGAAGGATCATCATTACTTTTTTTCAGTTAACAGTGTGTCCTGGTTTCACCTGGGATAGAGTTAATTTTCTTCCTAGTAGCTGGTATAGTGCTGTGTTTTGGGTTTAGGATGAGAATAATGTTGATAACACACTGAGGTTTTAGTTGTTGCTAAGTAGGGCTTACACCAGTCAAGGACTTTTCAGCTTCGCACGCTCTGCCTGGTGCACGAGAAGCTGGGAGGGGGCACAGCCAGGACAGCTGCCCCAGACGGGCCCAAGGGCTGTTCCATACCGTATGGCGTCGTGCTCAGCATATAAACTGGGGGGAGTTGGCTGGGGGGCAGCGATCGCTGCTCGGGGATGGGCTGGGCATTGGTCGGTGGGTGGTGAGAAATTGTATAGTGTATCACTTGCTTTCTATATTATTATTGTATTATTATTATATTATTATTATTACTACTGCTACTACTATTACTACTATTCTATTACATTTTACTTCAATTATTAAACTGTTCTTATCTCAACCCACAAGTTTTCTCACTTTTACCCTTCCAGTTCTGTCCCTCATCCCACCGGCATGGTGGGAGTGAGCAAGCGGCTGTGTGTTGCTTAGTTGCTGGCTGGGGTTAAACCACAACGCAGGGTTTCCAGAATCACTTAAAAATTGATATAATCAGTACTGCAAGGGTAAATATTAGGTTCATTCAGGTTCCTTCTCTCGGGCAGAAACACGATCACACAGTGAATTCTGATACATACCTACAGGGTAAGTTTTTCCTGCTGAGTACTCTATATCCAAGATTAAAATGTCATAAAGCTTGTAGCATTACAGGTTGCTGAAAACATGTTACCACTAAGACTATGAAAAAAGATTTTCTTGAAACTCCATGGGAGGATCCTGATATCCGCAATAACAGCACTTAAAAGTTCGTCGTCTTAATCATCTCAATACATATAGTAAATTCTCCTAATTTCCCTTGGCTAGGAACCGATAGACATAAGTAAACCTTGGGGAGGACATTGGCATTTGGAAAATATGATGAACGTTCTTTTAGCAAGCAAAATTATTCCAAGGGGTTCAGAGTTAAATCCTGTTTAAATCAATGGTGCAGTGCCCATTGACTATGGTGACATGTGCCTTCAGTTCATGGATGGCATGGTTTATGTCAGAGGCATCGATTACTTTAGAAGTGAAAATGTAAATCTCTACTGACCATTTTAACCCCATCAATTATTTTAGAGGTGAAAATCTAAATCTGTATTGAACGTTCCAACCCAAGAGTATTTTTTGTGGTTGCATTGTTGTAAATGAGACAAAGTTGGGGTGTTTTCATTAATTTCATTCAATATAATTAAAATATAGGACTGTTTGCAATGCAAGAATTTATTTAATAATAATGATTCGGTTTCCAGTATGTGTTAGAACAATAGATATTTTCTTCCTAGAATAAATTAAACAAACTGGCGACTTGGAAATGGGTCTCCTGCATCTCAGACGAGTATTCTCACAGTAGCAGGTGGTGTCTCTCTCCCTCTTTCTGGCCAGTGATTGCATTTTCGAGCCAGAAAACCTCTGAAAGACATTTGCATGGAAACTTAACATGTTTTTGGAAAAAAGTTTTGGCTTCATCAAATAAAAGTTTTCAAATGGAAAGCATGCATTAAAAAGTTCCTTGACTCTTCTGTTAAAACACATGTAAACAACTTTCCTGGTGTCTAAATAAGTAATGTTAATGACCCAGCCACCTGTTTGCAAACATAATCCTTTATTGTAGGAAACACAGGGTTAGCATTTTGAAATTCTTATCAAGTTGGATGTCTCAAAAGTACAACACTAAAAATAAGTGACTGATTTTGATAATGCTCTCCTAGAGTTTAGAGAGACAGATATTTTGGTGAGCAATCTAGACAGCCATTAAGGAGAGTGGGATATATTCTGTTAATCATAATCACCTGAAATTAAAAGTAGGATTTAATTGCTGAAACACAGACACCTTGTGTCACTTAAGAAACCCACCTATATTCTGCTTTTCCTCTAACTGCTTCTCTGGTAGAGCAGATAAAGTAGTGAGAGATGATGAATACTGCTTTGCTGTAGTTCGGGGGTTTTTTTATTCCTGTGATTTGTTTGTTTGGGTTTTTTTGTTTGTTTGTTTTCTTTCATTTGAGTGTCTTGGGTCATGCTGTGTCTCTTGGTAAGTTATAATCTCCCTTGCAAGCCACATGTTTATGCTGGGCTGTTTAATTTTGCTGTTCCTTTTCCCAGCAATCCTGTGCGTGGTTGCATAACACTAAAGCTATTTTGGTGTATTTAAATATTAGAAGTGTAACGTTGTTATAGTATTGTTGGGGTAAGTTTCTCATTTCTGAAAGGTGTGATGTGTGGTGATTTTAAGTGATAGCATCTGCATTCCATTTACTCTCTGCACTTTTCTTTGCTTCCAGTGCATTTCAGTATGCTCGTGATTGGTAATGAAATATATTTGCGTGTTCAAACTGACCTTTTCAAGCCTCATTATTTTTTCAAGAATCATCAAGCTGTCTTTTGCCTGTTTTCCACAATTTTTTTAAAAATGGGACAAGAACATTTTTATTTGTTTATTGAAGGGTTCTTAACTGTGGCTGAATGAACTGGCTCTTAATAGTGGTCCAGGAAAGTTATGTCTCATCACATGTGTAGGGTAAATCTTTATTCAGGCTTCTTCGTTTATCAGTGATTAATGAGAGCCCTGAAAGGTATTGGGGAGGGAGACAATGGAAAGTGTCAGTCACTTATTCCTTTTTAAAAATGTCAAAAAGCTACAGTCTCTAGGCTGTAGATCTGTTGTGGTGTTGTCATGGGGAATGTGTATGGGGAAAATACCATTCCTACTTCAAGTAGTTTACAGGTAACTGTGACAGTTTTCCAAAAATATTGTAATATTTAGGTACTGTAATGCACTCTTAAACACTTCTTAAAATAAACAGAGGTGGACATGATGCACTTACAAATTGCTGTTTAAAAAGGGGGGGGGGGGGGCAAAAGGAAAAAGAGCATTGCCTTCATGGCTGAAGGACTAGATAATGGGGGTGGAGGGGTGGGAAAAGGCCCTTAAAAAGTCTTGGTCATTTGATTCTGACCAGGTGAATAATGAACAAAATATTCAGCAGATTGTCTGACAGAAATTCACAGGGAATACATGAACTGAGGAAGAAATTTTTTTTTTTCTCTTAGATTTGATATCTTCAAGCAAAGATGAATGCTATAGATAAGAAGGAATAACACAGTTTTTATTTATAAGGAATTGGGATTGACGGGGGGCCTCCTGTCCCTCACAGCCACTTGTAGTAGTCCCTCACTACTCTTGTAGTAGTTACTCTCGGCAGTATTGTATAGTCCCAATCCTAATTTGGTTGAAGTCACCTTAGAACAGTCTTTTCATCCCCTAACGGTTCTGTTCCTCTGGTGTCTGGACATCTCCATCGCTTGAAATCAACATTGGCATTTGCTGTAATTGGTACGTTTCTGGATGTCTTCAGTAACGAAGGAAGGAATGAACAAGTGTAATTGATTCTTTTTTATTTTTTTTTCCCCTCCTCCATATGGCAGGATTCTTCCAAAACAGAGTGAAGTTTCATATCTATGTGAAAGGGAGAAGCACGTAATGCTCCACATGACTGTACAGAGCAGATCTTTGTTTCTGGTGCTTCTAACAAGATGCATAAATAGCCAGTTTATTTCAATAAATCAGTAAATAGAAGTAAGATTCAGGAAAAAAATGGATGTGTCTAAAGCAGAACAAAGGGAAGATTGGATCTGAGCAATAAAGAGTTGTTTTCAAGGCCAATTTAACATCAAGTTTTTACAAGCAATGTCAAACAAATACTATTGCTGAAGTTTTTTGTCTACCTTTCACTAAAATACCTGGAGCGTCACCTCTTTCACAGGCGGCTATGTCTGCGTCAAATTTAAAATGCCTAGGAAACATGCAGTGACTGAAGATCTGCAGGGCATAATTATGTATCTTACAAAAATAGATGCAATAAAAACATGAAAAAGATAAATAGGAAGAAAACTGGTGACAGTGAATGTTTAAACTGAAGTAGTTAATTTGGCATGCCACTATTAAAGAATTTAGGAGTTTTACACACACGCAAAAGTTACCAAATTTTTGATACTACGAGAGAAAAATTTTAAAGATATTCAATATTGTTTTCATGCTGGTATTGCAACTGTGAAGCAGGATGAAGTTAGGATTCTGTTTGAGAGGGGAACTAGGAATGTAACATTGAGTTATTGTTTCTGCGTGATTGTTTGGATTGCTGTAGGTCGGTTCTCTTTGATCAAATTTTCAGTGTCTTTGGACACAAAATAAATGTTCCTGTATTTGCAAGCTTAATAGGCCAGCGTCTTTCTGCAGGCAGTTCTGGATGTGCATTCGCTGCTCTGTCCATAGCGTGCTCTGCTCACTGAGCAGCACTGAGAGGAGGGATTTTGTGGAAAGGACTTGGACAAACCTGACCACTTGAATTCTAGTTGTCATTTTGATATAGAATTAAATTTGGGTGTGAAATGGTTTTCCTGTCTCGTGGAAATGTCAAACATTTCAGACTGCGCAGGCATGAAACAAGCAGATCATAAGCCATCTCATTTGCCCACTCTTAGTTATAAGCAGCAAAGCCTTTAGCTGTGATAGTAAGGTATTTGTCATAATTAGGAAGGATGAGAATGGTACTTGTGGCTTCTTGGTATCTTCATTATTTTGCTTTATGCTCTGCTATATTCTTGAGGACACTCCTTCAATTGCAAGTTTGTATATTTGATGTTTATTGCCATGCTTATAAACGTTTTGAATGAATAACATATACAGGCCTTCAAGTTAGTAATCCTTTAAGCCTTTTGCTTCAGTCTCCTTTGCTGAATATCCTTTCTCCCTCTACAGCCACAGAATGGTTGATTCCAGTACTCTTCATCTGATTTCCATAATTATTCTCAGTGATGTGTGAGGATGAATGCAAATTTGTTAGCAAAATGATAATTCCTTATCATGACAAGAAAAAAAAAATGCAGAATTATCTGTCCATAAATTAAAACAACATTATTATTGGGTTTAATCTATTTTATAAAGCAGTATGCACCTCTTAGATAGAAAGAGGTCCTTAGAGTAAGTGCAATTAATTGGGAAAAAATTAACAAATGTTATGAAGCTGCTATTTTTTTTTATATATTGGTACTGCAATCATATAAATGCTACTCACATATCATCTAGATATCTTCAGCATGCAAATTAGAGGGGACTGATCATCATAAATATTAATTAATTCTGAGGTGCCGAGGCTCTTGCAAACACTAATCCTCATAACACCCCTATAGGATGAAGAGGCATTGCTATCTTCTGTTCACAGAAAGAGGCTTGAGGTATTTCCACTGGATTGGTGATACTGCACACTGTCCTTATCTTAGACTGAAGAACTGATTCTGCTTTTCCTTGTTTCAGTTTCCAGCTGTTAGTTATTCCTCACTGACCTGTGTCTTACTGAAAAGGCTAATCTTTCCACTCAAAAGAAGAATTCTGCAACTCCTTTGCTACCCAAAATGAGGAGCCAAGGCCGCTCTGCAAACATCTCCCCGTTCACAGTCATGTGTAGGAAATTATAATTTCTCTTTAAATAAATTTATTATGTTTTAAGATAGCCATCAATTCAATATAGCATTAAACAGAGAAGTAATTGGTACTATGTGACACATCAGTTCTCTGTATAATACTAAGAATTCTTTGCTTATAGGAATGGAAAGATAGCTTGAAAGAACTATTTTTCAAGTTTGCATCATATTATTTGATGGGAAATGTAGAGTGTTAAATATTCTGTTGTACAGTTCTGTATGATTTTCTATCTACAGAGTCCTTCCCATGTCATATGGAAGTGAGTTTCTTTTTTTTTTTTTTTTTTTTTTTCTGTTGTATGTTGTTTCCCCTCTGGGAGCCTGTGCACCAAGGGCTTTAAGCGTGGAATCGGCAGGCATTTGCTAAAAAAAATTAGTCATTATTCTGCTACAAGAAGATGAGGTATAAATGTCCATTTGTATTCAATCCCTTCTCTAATATTTTTGTAAACTTTTTTGTGGTTTGTGAAAATCGTAATTGCTCACCTCTTCATAGGAATGTCTTGCATACCTCTGTGAATCATTCAAAGCAACAGTGCAGGCAAGCTTTGTGATGCAGTTAGCTTAAAAGAGTATTCCCAGAAGGATCCAAAAAGGCAGAACTAACTGAATCTAAGGAAGTGCATGCCTCACCAGTGAACAGATTAAGTTAAATTGGCTTATGATTATGATTTAAAGTGCATCATTTGTTCTTTTGTGATGTATCTAAGAGGTTGCTATTTGACTGTCCAATTGCAGCAGCTT
The DNA here is from genome assembly GCF_047370975.1 of Nipponia nippon. Classification (NCBI taxonomy): domain Eukaryota; kingdom Metazoa; phylum Chordata; class Aves; order Pelecaniformes; family Threskiornithidae; genus Nipponia; species Nipponia nippon. Next base: position 51,451,397 of record NW_028262380.1, read on the forward strand.
CATCCCTTCAGGCTGTATTGGCAGGCTGAAAAATCTAACTAAATGTGGTGTTGTGAACTGGAGTGCAGCTCATCGCCTTGTCAGGTTCTTGTATCCCTCAGACTGTAGGTGATTTGTCAGGAGAAAGGTAAGAAAGGTATGACTGCAAACAAAGGTAGCATTTAATGTTAGTGTGAGCCTAATGGCAGAGAAACAAGTAGTCAAGAAACAGTGATGTGACTTAAGTCAAACAGAAGATCAGAAGCCAACGACGCGCCTGCTCCATGTGTTTGAAGAGCTTGGTATGGTGATTCTGTAGGCTATTGCAGGCCAGAGCTTTGGGGCTTGTTACTTTGCACAGCAAGAGCCAAAGGCAGTCTAACCCTTGCAGTTGTGGTGTTTCTGGGCAGTCGGTTGTGCCAAAGGTGTCCGATTCAAGATGGGTAGATAGATGGATGTCAGATAGACCATGCCATTTCCCTCCTGCGTAATGAAGGAATGACACCTCCCTAGGTCCCTTCCAAAGCGTAATATGTGCACTATGGGACATCAGTGACCTATAGTTTGGACCAGTGACTGAAGGAGTAATTAAAATTAACATCCTCATCAATGTGACTAATGTACTTTGTACCTGCATTAAATTGGTCCGAAGGCAGATTAAAGTAGAAGAGAGACTTCTTTTAACCTGACTTTTCTACATTACGAAACTTAGTGTGCTGCCAGGTAAATTCATCAAAGGCTTCAGCTGGAAAGATATCCCTGCAGATATACAATATACATAAGCTGTGCTGTGCTACTTTTCAGCCATACTGGCCTGTTATCGGAAATTTTTTTTGCAGCTGAGATGTAGTTTTCATAGGATCAGCTTAGGCTTAAGAATGATTAAAGGAAGTTATCTGTGAGTCCTTTGGGTTAAGGAAGTATGCTTTCTTTAAATGAATCAAGTAACATCTTCATTCCTTGGTATGTGGGTGTTATGGGGTTGAGGAAAAAAAAAAAAAACCAACAACAACCGACTGTCACACTCCGACTAATGGAGCATTAGACTGTTGAGCAAAACCAAGCATTTGGCAGTATAACAAACATGTTTACAACCAAGATGTTTAGTGGAATTCACCGATTGTTAGGTTAAATCAACAGAGGCCATCTTTATTGGCCCTGCATGAGTTCAGTTTATCAGGTGGCTCTTTCCATCTGTTTTGGTTTTTTTTTTTTTTCTGTCTTGTCTTAAATAACAGCATGTTCATCGCTTCACCCTCTTGACTCAGTTTTGTCTCTGTGATATTGACTGTAACAGAACAAAATTATTGTACAAAATACCACATGGCTAACACCAGAAAAATCTTTCCTCTATAAATATTTTACCTAAAAAGTGTTCAAATACAGCCTGTGATGTGACAATTGATGCTAATCCTGTTTTTAAATAAAAATGCTCATCCAGTATATGATGAGAGAGAAACACTGCTAGTATGCATAGAGGGGAGGATTCCTTTTGTGGCATTGTAAAAAAGATGTCATGACAAACACGAGCATCTTATGAGATTTTACTGTGTCATACCAGCTGTTTGTAGATTGGCTTTTATTTCTTTCCAGCCCTTTGGGCAATTAAATTTTTAAAAGTAAGGATTTGGGACCTTGTTAGGATTTTTACGGAGAGCCAATTGTATTTCGTCCTGTGATTCTCTTGGCTGTAGTGTAGCCTTGGCTCCAGTGGTGTTACTAGGAGTCTCCTGCAGAGAAGGTTGAACTCTGCTTGTTACGCTGTTCAGCAAAGAGGAACGTGCTCAGTGCTCTTGACAAATTGATAGCCATTTCTGATATTAAAACCATTTGGCATGAAAATTAGTATTTACAGGTATTATAGTGATATAAACAAAACAGCAGCAATGCAACATACTTCAAAGAAACACCTTACAGAAATTACTGACGTTTATTTAAGCTGCAACTGTAACTGCAAAATTATTTAAAAGCACTGAATAAAAGCCTGATAGATGAAATGACTACAAAAAAGCTTTAAAAAGATACAAAACCCTAGTCAGTTACCTAGAAATATGACGATGTTACAGCCTTAGCGAAATGATATACTTGTAGGCATAATATTGTTTGTATGACAGCTGTCATCTCACTATGAAGAGTCAGCTGAGGATGCCCACCGACACTTTAAAATTCAATTCAAAAAGTCCGTATTCTTAACTATTTCACTCCTCCTCTGAAGAAGGGTACAGCAGGCATTAATATATCTGCATAATTCCCCTGTGTATTTTTTTTTTTTTGAGGAGTATCAACTGTTATTTATATGCCAGATGGGAGCATTATAAGAAGAAGCCTATAGGCCAAGAAAAGCTAATAGACATATTAAGATGGGCAGAGTATATGGTCACTGGGAGAAAGGATGTATCGTCGAGTCATAATAGCTAACATGATACTCAGCAGGTGTTAGATAAAAGTTCATTTCTGATTTGTCTTTTGTATGCCCTGTAGTCTTATTTGGTTTAACTTGCTACTTTACTTTTCTTGTCAAGGGACTGGAAGAAGTCTGTATCCAATTAATTGCAGACAAACAAGAATTATCTAGGAAAAGTAAAAATACATAATTTTAGGGCAACAGATCTCTTGCATCCATGGATCAAATCAACATATATTATGAGGCTAGAGTATATTTAAATAATTATTAGGCTATGATTATTAGACTTGAAGTCACTTTTTTATCTTTACACATGTAACAGATTTAGGCACTTCTTGTGTTGTTCTGAGCTGTGTGATTCTCTGCTGAGCTCTAATGAACAGTGGATGCTTGGTATGTGAGCAAAGATCCACAGTTTTGTAAAAGACCTATGCTGTTTTTTCACGGAGGTGGAATATGGCTGCTTTCTTTGTTGTATTTTAGAGTTGTGTGAAAAACAGTGTGAAAGCATAAATAAATGTGAAGATCGGGGATCGATACCATCCATTATAATTTGAACTGAGAAGACTTGATAATCCAGAACAGAATTTGATAATCAAAAATGACCTTGTTTTAACCAAAAAAAGTTGTTCAGAGAAGGAATGTAAAGTACATCTGTGTAGCAGATGACCTCCAGAATGAATTGTATGCTTGTCAGTCTTTATTACATGCATGAAATTCTTAAGAGTATTTTTGAAAACAAGTCACTGTGACAATGTATATACAGTACAGATTGGCAGGTCTGCTGTGCTCTGTTGCGCAGGCATGGAGTTGTTGGGTGACTTTCTCAAGGTCATAAACGACCCAGGAGGTGTGAACTTCTTTTCTTTAACAAGTACATTATTATTCTTCAATTTAAGGTGGTGGGGGGGGGGAGTTTGAAAATTTTCTAACTTAAAGTAACAAAACAAAAGGGAAAACTATACCATGGAGCTGTGAAGAAGTGACTTAAACAGCTTGTCAGTGACAGAAAATCTGAATCTCATGATTTTCCACTTTTCTACTTGGTGCTTCTCTGGCTTAATCTCTTTTCAAACTTGGTATAATCTCAAACTGCCAGAAGAAGCAGTTGCATTTCCAGCCTTGCTTCTCTTCTGACATCACATCTATTTGTATGCGAGATCCCCATTTTAATGTGACTCTGCTTGCTTGCATCTCGCATAGGGCAGAACCTTGTCTCTTGGCACAGGACCTTCTCATTCCAATAAACTATTAATTGAACTGTAAGCTAAGACAAGTAACTTACAGTAAGTGACAGTATTTTATATTATCAGTGAAACAAGACTTTCTTTTTCCTTGTGTGACAAGCTAGAGCAAGGTTATCTGAATGAAACAACTTTCAGTAACTTTGTAGGTGACAATGGTCTGGTCAAGAACACCTAAGCATCCAGCTTTGACCAGAATATAGACTCACTGGAAGGATAACCAATGGAGAGCCAAGATGCCAGGAATGAGGACGTAGTTTCTCAGACAATGGGACTTTGGTACCTAAAGAGAAGCCCCCGAAGACTTGCCTGAGAAGTCTTATGTGTGGCAGGACTGGACTAGGCAGTGAGAGTTCAGCTTTGCACCACTGTCACCAAGCAAATCCAATTTAATAATCGAGTGTGGAAGGTAGTGTTGTGTGAGATGACTGATGCTTTTTCTGCCCAAGAAAACAGAACAATTTTTACCAAAGTCCTTATAAAGTCCATATAAACAAACAAGCATTATTCTGCCTTTTGAGAAAGGCCCGTCCTGGAGGGAGGGGGAGGTCACTGGTGCCTTTGGGAGAGCTAGCCAGCCCGCACCTGGACGAGGAGCCTCCTCCTCCTCCCTCCAGGGGCAGATGAGGGAGGCAGTGGGGATCTGTGGGCTGTGCGGGGAGCCCAGGTTACTGTAGTGAGGGTGGCCGGCTGGCCCCTGCAGGCAGTCTTGGGCCCCTGGCCCCAGGACAAAGCTCACTGTGGAGGGTGAGTGGGGCTGCTCAAGCCAGGCCAGCAAAGCAGCTAAGATATCTCCTATGGCACGGGAGCAGCTGAGAGGCAACTGTGGTTTTTGTTCAGTTCTCCCTGGAAAACTCGAAAGTTTTCTCTGCTTGAAAAGTTACGTGTTCTTGTTTTAATCCTAGCAGAGCTTTCTGGGCTGTGTGAGTTAAAGGCCCTTCAGACTTTTTATGGAGTTTTTAGAAAGTTTAATATAAAGTTGATTTTACTACAAAGTTTACTAGCAGGCTCGCTTGGGAACCGATTTTGCCCTGATATATACCCACCCTCAGATACAGGTATATATTTCTTACAGAAATACTTACTGTAAACATGCTGTCAATTCCTAGGCGCTTTTTTTTTTAAATTACACCTGCTCTTGTTCAGGGCTGCATCTGTGTAGCTCTTGATGATAGCAGCCTACTCATCCTCTCTTTGTATTTTGTTTCATGAGAGCAAAGGGCAATAAAGGAAAAGGGAAAAAAAGTAAATCGAATGTCAATCAAAGGTTCTTATCAAGTGCCTCAGAAGAAGAAAGGACTGCATTTAACTGTGATTTTTCAAAAGTAGCACTGGATTTTTCTTTCTCATTCTGGGTGGACAAAAGGGAGAAGATTGCAGGTGTGGAAATTTCCATTTGTGGTTTATGAAAATGTGTTTAAATTGCAAATAGTACAAGCCTTGTGCTATTTTAATAGTTTATTTATAGGGGAAGATGGCCTTCGGTTTAAGGTACGAAAGTGAAAATTAGAGGATACAGGACTTCTGTCCCAGAAGCTGCATATCTTACCATGGGGAGATAATGTAGGTGATTTAAATTCTATCTACAGAACTGTCAGAGTACATTTATTTTTTTTTTTTTAGTGGCATAGTGAGACTAATTTACTTAATCCTTTGAAGTGCTTTTCAGGTTCTCAGAAGGCAGCCGTGGTAGATGTGTAAAATATGAGTACTTGCAAATGTTCTAGATGCCAGAATCCATAAGAATAGGGGAGTGAACATGATACTGCAGGCTGCATACTGAAAACCATGGGAGTGCTAATTGATAATAACAATATTAATTCACATCAAATAGTCCACACTGGCACCTGACTGTTTGACTGTTGTGAATGTTATGATTTAATTACTACTTTTTGGCAGGTCTGAGGATGTTCCATCAAACTGGTAAGATTAGGTCTGGTGTGCATGAAAGGGATGGGCAATGTTTTGCCTAATACAGCTATGTCTTAATTAGTTTTTCCCTATCATGAACATAACAGAGCTTCAGAAGGATTGACACCTTTCATTGCAGGAAACATGTTGGAATAGCCTTGCTCTAGTTCTTTTTAATCTCATGCATATGATAAGATTAAAAAAAACCTACCTATTTGACAGTTTCAATGAAAATTAGGTTTCCCTCTAAGTGGCATTGTCCCCAAATGATTAAGTTGGGAACAAGAAAGCTGCTGTAAATAACGTAAGATGAATAAATTTTGAAAAAGGCTGCTAATCTTAAAATTTTGTTTATTAAATTCTTAGTAGTCATCTATTACGTTGCGTACATAAAGTCTGAAAGTTTAGGAGTCTTTATCATTTAATACATTGAACTTTAAGCAACATTTCATTACCAATTTTTCTCTCTTTTCAAGTCTCTTCCCCTTCCCCTCATATAACAAGAGGAAACAAACACTTCTTTCCTGTTTAACAGATGATGAAATTGAAATTCAAATAATAATGAAAATTCAATTAAGCAAATAACTGTTTTTATTCCTCCGTCTTCCTGTGACCCGTGTGGATGAGTGGCTAGGAACATGTGGCAGACTGAGGCAGCGAGGTAAAAATGTAGCGTAATGGTAAGGATGGCATATGGTTTCATCTTTCCAATGACTTCATTTAAAAAACCAACCAAACAAAACAACAACAACAAAAACCAAACAAAAAACCCAACAAAACTCAAACCCATAATAAGACTTGGTCCTATTTGTTTTCAGTAGAAAATAAGCTTAGAGCTGGTGCTTTGTTCAAAAATGAAAGGAAGATATAATTCCTGTATGAAAAGCGAGAGTACATCACTAGACAGATGAAACTGCCTGTGAAGACAGCTAGATCCGCATTCCAATTTTGTTACGGGAGCACTAATTTCTTGCTCCTAAATATATCCATCAGATTTCTGTAGCTATTAGAGCATGATAACAATGTTCCAGTTAATCAGTCAAAATTAAGTTTTAGTAAAGCAATTAACAAGTTGGAGAAGAAAAAAGAAAACTTTAAATGTGTCATAACAAAGATTACAGGTATGATGTGATGATACACCTCATAAGGCATGAATGTGTTTTTGAGAACAGCAGAAAGCTAGTATGTATCAGGAAAGCCACATAGTAAAGAGTAGCAGAAGATACCTAAATTAGTAATAGTCACCAAATGGCCAATGAGCCATACCCCACCTGCTAGAAAGTCTGAACACGGAGAGGAGGAGAGAAGTCAAGGGTTTGCTGCTTCTCTAGCTAGTTGGCCAATCTGTACAGAAATGGCGTGGCTTAGCAGTTCAATAATGCTAGTTTGACTGACTTACATGCGATGGACTCACAGGAGCAAGGTTAGTTCTCTGATGCATAGTTTAGTTTATACTGGAAAGTAGATGGCTTTCTACTGCCAAATTCCCCTCTATCCAGGCTCTGTTGTATAGGGACTGGAAGAGGCTGAGCTGGGCTAGGGGACCCCTGCAGGCAGCCAGGACTAAATTTGGAGAAGGGGGCTAGTAAGAGACTGCTGGATGGGTTGGAGGGCAGCGTCCCTCACAATGGTGATGTGGAGCCAGTTTTACTCTGGTCATTTCTGTGGAAAAGGCCTTGGCTACGTAGGAGATGCTCCTGCACTAAGGAGCAGGATCGTTCCAGCTGGGGTCTGTGCTAGCATGAGAAAAGTCTCATGGGCAGAGGGTTGAGCAAAGTCTCTGTGACCTCCCTGAGCTGCGGGTTCTCTCACTGATGGGTCCTGTAGTTGCTAGTATTTTCTCCATTTGTTGGAGTATGCCACCTCCTTACTATTTTGGGAAATGATAGGTTGTCCAAAATTCACCTGAACAACAAGTTAGCTCCAGAACAGAAGCTGGCGAACCCTGATCTAAGTAATCAAGGTTAAAGGACAAAGATTATTTGAAGTGAGGGTTTCAGCTAGCTGCAAAGCCAGCTGCTATGTTTTTCCTGGGTAGATCAACTGCATGCTTGCAGCTTTCTCTTTCATTTCTATTCTTTGAGGTGATGCTAAGGGAGGAAAAACTTTTTCCATTATAATCACATCAGCTTGCGTCTATTAAATCTTTCCAATGGAAAGTGGCGCCAAATAGTATCTCCTCAGCTCTTTGTCCATTCCCAGTCAAACTATTTGGGATGTTTTTTTCCCTACTAAGAAGGTAAAGATCTTTCTTAAACTTTCTTATTTAATTCTTCAGAAAACCAAATGAATTCAGTATCCCTTTCCAGGAGCTTTTGCAGTGGGCTTCTGCAGAAACATTTGTTTTCTCTTGCTCTTGGGAAAGCATTGTGTTTGAATTGTGAAATTCTGCCTGTGCAAAAAGGGATGCATAAGCAGTGCCTAAAAAAAAAAAACAAATTTTTGCCCAGTCAAATGAAAATCGCTAAATTATTTTCTAACCTGAAAATGTACTTCTCCATCATTGGGTTTTCCATTAGGGAGGAAGGGGCAGAGAGACAGATTAATTGGGTGTTAGAGTCACACGTGCAGTTTAATGCTAAGATAAATCAGGAGAATATAGCTGTGGCTGAAGTTTCAAGGTTGTCAGAAGTAAAAGAAATAGTTGTGTTTTTCACTGTCCCCCCTCCCCCATTTCTAAGTATCTGTAAAGTGAAAAAGCCTAGACAGAAATGACTTGCTGATTTCAGGAAGGAGATTCTTTCTTAAATGTAGCTCTTCCAGATGTAGTTATGTTTTTATTAAAAACTGGCTGGTTTTAGCTAAAGTTCTCAAAAGTGCCCACTGAAGTAAGCTCCTTAGTTCTTGCTACTTAGCATAAGACAGGAAAAAGAATGATATTTTGAGTGCAAAGTATCAGTACTTTCTTCAAGTCAGGTCTTAAGAATTGCTGGTACCTAAAATTAAAAATTCCTTAGAAGCCACTGGTAAGCATCTCCTGTACAAAAAAAAGAAATGCTGCTCTTCAGAGCAGTTAGTGCCTGCTCTGGTACATAACAGAGCTTTGTATGGAAGCTTAATGTTTGAAAATTAAAATAGACCAACCAGCTAAGGTGCTTAAGATTAAAATGTCAAGAGTTTGTTGCATTTTAGTTAGCTTATGCCTTTTTCTTTGTGGGCTGGTCTGCAAACACATATTGTCAAAGGCTTCTAAAGTATTTCTAATACTTACTATGAAATCCATTACTGATTCATTTGAATGTGCAGAAGTGCTTAATGTCAGTTAAAAGCATTCACTGTGCTATGTCATTGATGATAATTACAATAGAAGAAAATTTACCGTAATTATAGTAGGTATTTATGTAAGTTTTGTCTTTATAATAAAAAGTAGCTGCATAATTTACATAGCATGTGGAGAAACACCGTTTATAAAATGCACACCCAAACATATATTCAAAGAGGTATACAAGGTACCTACTTATTTTGGTACATTAAATACATTTCTGAAGTCGTAATGTCATAAAACTCTCCATTCTGTTTGGAAAACTCGTTCACGTCTGTATTTACTGTAGTTCACGTATTTTTCCTGTTTTGTAAAGCCACCACAATATGTAAATTGCTCTCAACTTTTTACTGAATAAATTTATCAACTGAATTATAAGAGGCTGCTAGAAATGTCCATATAACCTTGGTGTCTTTGTCAGTATATTGATTTTACAGTAGTTCTCCCAAATGTATTAATCAAGTATCCTTCAATTTTCATGAAAAGTTATTTCTATACCTCTGATGTCTTGCTTAAAACATAAGAAGTTTTCTGCATGTGGTCTTTGAAGACACTTTGACATACTGCACTTCTTGAATTAATACATATTTTGAAAAATGTAACTTCAACAACTCCCTTTTATGGTCTTAAAAGTACCTCTAGTATAAGCATGTGCTTATCGTTGCACATATGCTTGGGTTCGTTAGTGCTCACCTCTGGCATTTTCAGTGCTGGAGGAATCAAATCCAACAGTCATTAAAAGCATGCTCTCCAAAATGCAAGCAGCCATACTGAACAGGGATACTTGCTTGAGGAAGGGTCCTAATTATTGGAACATGATACATAAAAGCAGAATTTACTAGCACTCAAACAATTCGGCAACTAAAAATCTTTTTGCATATTTGTAATATAACAATATTCTGATTGTGAGTGTTGTAGAAATAGCAATTATTTCCTTTAAAAAAAACAGGGATTACCTAGCATTCCTTTGTTCATATGGCCATGCCAAATTCACAAGAAAATGTGATAATCTGCCATCTTTACTGCCAATATCTTCGTCTAGGAGTGCTATTGTACAAACAGAGTTTAAAAAAATAGCAGAGCTAAAGTGGTGTCATGCCCTCAGATATGTAGGGAAATCACTTTAACAAACTTGATGTTTCAGAATGAATAGCTATCACATGGCAACTAGACAGTTCGATATTGTGTGTCTGCCAAGCGAATGTACAGTAATGAATGTCTGCTAAAAGAAAGCACAGACCTGTGATCCTGAAAGGAATGTTTGGTGAATATCAAGACAATATTTGTACTTCAAAGATAAATCTGTTTAACCTTTCTGATAGGGATACAGCTGCAACCTAATATTTCAAAAAAGATACATGTTCCTTTTTAATTGGTGAAAAGTTACATGATTAATAGGTCTTTGGGATATGATATTATTTAATCTGAGTAATGCATAACATGTATTTTACACCCTGGAAACATAGTTATACAGATAAAAGATCTGTCAAATCATCATTAATTTCTAAAGATTCCAAAACCAAAAATTAGATTCAGGAAGTGCTTGAATTAACTGTCTAAATGAGCATAAATTGTTTTCATTTCATCCTGATTAGAGTCAGGTAACTTTGACTAAGACAGTCTCCTGATTTTACCAAACTTTTTCAAAACAGTATCATTAGAGATTAATTCCTGTTGCATTTGTTCACATATGGCATACTGGCGTCTTCCTATTTTGATTCTGTGTTTATTATGACTTTATTAGCCAAGGTTACATAGCATTAATGCTTTTTGGAAAGTTGAAATTATATATTGAAATTATGTATTTTGAAGTATTTTATTGCGCAGCTGAACTATAAAGTGTTTTTTTACATGTACGTTTTGCCTTAGCTCAAATAATGAAAGATCCAAGTTTTATGCCTGATCATAAACTTGTAATTTTTAGAAATGAGTTGTCATGTTTTATGTCTGACTGTAACAGGATGTAATCCAGACCATCCCTCACTGTGAGATGGCACTGCACTCAATCTGATCTGCATAATATTCTTCCTCAGGGGTTTACAGAAACCCGCTCCGCCTTCAGCATGAGTCATTCCCTAAACCCTCTTCACCTTCTGACAAGGGGTACCTTCCCAAGACAATGAGCTTTACAAGGTAAAAGCCCCGTCTTGGCTCCTACATCCATGCTGAAACATCAGAAACTTCGTTGGCTTGTCTTTCTAGACCCAAATTCCAGGGTTTTGTAAATCTTTTGTCCTTTTTATTACAATAAAAGTTGCCACATTTTTTGTGTGAGGGGAAACAAGGAATTGTACCAGCCTCCACTGTGGGCTTTGAGCTCTGGAAACCCTAAATACCAAGGCATGTAGTCTTCAACACTTACCATTTTAAGGGTCATTTCTGGTTTCGAAACCTGAGTTCACGTTTGTTTTCTTTCTGGACGGAGTAATAATAGTCCTTCTCTTTAGTACTGGACTACTGAGCTACCTAGCGAGTTCTACCGTGAAAAAGGAGGCAACCCCTTGGATTAATATCTTCCCCCTGTTCTTAGTTGCCTGTGTGTTTTTCATGGCTGGCTCCCTTTTGATTACCCTACCTGGAGGCCGTACTCTGGACTGCTGTATTCCCTTATCTGGCTCTCCTGTCCCTGCAGCAAGCTCCTGCTGGGCTTTCTAGTCATTATGGTTCTCAGCTCCGGGATATGTAATTTGAGTTCAGCAGCTTAAGTGGGACCTCCTCTATCCTGTAAATGCTATGAGAATAATCCCACCATCCTCCCCAGCAGCCTGAATAAAAACCACTCCCCCACAAACCACGAAAGAATGAACATTTTACATTTAGTTACACTTAGGAGTGTTTTTTTGCCCTCCTCATGTAAATTAACCAGTTTTGCAAAGTGCTGTTCTCGTCCTCTTACGCTTTTCCTTCAGCAAATTACAGTCTTAAGTTATTGATTGAGCCAATTAGAAGACATCTTTAATGAACAAATTTTTACACTTAGAAATGTAATCTGTCAATTTTTTTGTACTGTGATTTTAAAAATGTCAGAAGTGTTGCTGAACAATGAGAAAACTGAGGATGGAAGGTCTTGCAGTTTAACCCATTGAGTTATTTTGTATGATGGGAGAGGATAAGCTATGACTTCTGCCTACTGATATGAGATAGGTGAGAATAAGCCATGCTGTCCTGGCTTTCAACAGTGAAAATCTTGAAGGAAGTAAAAAAAACCTTTTCTTGGTTCCTAGGCTGGGCATCTCAGAACTATCCTCTGATTAGCTAGATGGCTCTTCGGCCATTCTGTGTTTAAAAATAAACCAGATACCTTCTTATAATAGTTTTGCCTGCATTAAAAGAAAAAAAGTAATCAATATTTTAATTTATTTTCTATTATGAAGATTATTATAGTGACATAAAGCATGGACAGAATGTTTTTGTCAGTGCAAAACTAATACCATCTGGTATTTAATTTCGATTATTATATGAAGCTTAGAGGAAATTTTTATTATTTTCTGTCAAATCTGTCTCAGGATATACACATTCCTGCATTAAATCACATTCATTATGATTACCATTCTGTTGATACTGAAATAGGTACCATATAAAGTTATAAAACATTTTTGAAATCTTAACTAGTGAAGCTTGTATGAGATGGTGATCCATCCTTTGTCTTAGGAGAATGAGCACAGTTCATGGCTATTTTAAGACATTGGTTGAATTGAAGAGGCATAGGTAAAGAAGTGCTCTGCCAGCCACGTGTGGGCTATCTTTTATCTGAATCCAGAGACTGAAAATGATACAGAAATAATGTATAGTGATCATAGCATTTCTGGGGAACAGGAAAAAAAGACCAAGAAGTATGAGGCATATTTGCCCTTCCATCAAACCCCCACACTTTTCACCCAGCATCCAGAAGTATGGCCTCCTCACCTCCTCGTGCTGCCTCATTTGCTCTGGCCCTTCGTTTTCTAGCTGTAATTCTCAGCTATCCCCAGTGGGAAATGATCCTTAGCTTATGTTCCTGTCCAGATGCACTGTCTACTCAAGGTCCAGTTGATCTTCGGGGTTTTTTTCTAACTCATTAAAGTCTTGTCTCTTATGGTCTGTAACATCAAACTCTTCTCTTTTTCCTTTGCTGTCTTTTAATTGATTTGAGTCTTTTTTTTTTTTTCCTGCTGGAACAGCAATTTTCCAATGGGGCTGCCTCTTTAAAAATTATTGAATACTCAGAATTTTCCAACTGTGAGCATTTCTTGATGTAACCTTGACTTCATTCCTTAGGCTATTATTTCTTCTAGATGAATCCTGCAGGATTGCCTTTCTTTCCAAGGCAAGAATCAAAGACGAATACTGCACCCAGTCTTTCAGCAAATTACTTTCTTACACATCAAAAGTTCGGACATTTGATAAGATGTTCATTTTTAGGGTCCTGTACAAGAAAATTATATTCTGCTTATGCATAATATGGCACTATTTACATTACTGTGTCTGTTTTGGTGTTGATTATTATAAATTGTACCAGATAAAATTAAGTTCAGATTTTCTGTGACGTTTATTCTTTGTTTCTCTTTTTTCTTTTTAATTGTATTTTCTATCAAAAGCTTTAAACTTTTCTTCTGCCATTTTTGATAACTTCCTCTAGCTTAATTTTTTCTTTTATGATTTTCCTTATATTTCTTCTATCACATCATCTTCTTTCCTCTGTGTCTTATTTAATCCATTCTTCTATTACATTACTTATTTACCCTTCTTTCACAGCTTCTCAACTGAATTTCAACCAGCAGGTATTGGCAGGCTCTGGGAGGCCCTGGATAAGAAACTGTCTGAACTGTGACTGAGCTTAATGTGTAGGTAGCCTTTAGCAGCTATTCATGGAGCTGATTAAGGATTGAGGGCATAGAAGCAGCTATCCTGATACAGCATTGACCTACTGTACTCCTGCATGAGGGAGCAGCACCCCTCTGGGATACCCAAGACCAAGTAAGGAGAGATGATGTCCAGAGCAATATAATATTGATCTCTGCATCTAATTGTATTACTAGTAGAATGGAATAACTTCATGTAGGATACGTAGGAGTCAGCAGATGAAATGAGGGGATAACAGTAAATTAAAAGGGCAATCCTTACTTAATGCATCATTTGTCACCTATATCCAGTAAGGAAGTGCATAGACACATTTTTTGGGAAGAATTGTAGGATTTCACGTACAGCCACTGGAGAGGATTGTATACTTCATGTCTGCATTCAGAGGCATAAATTTGTATTGTATATAACAGGTTATGCTCTCTAGAAATAAGCTGGTTTATATATATTTTTCTTGTTCAGCTGTGTCTCATATATGTATGTATTTTGAATATAAATTGGCACCTTCTTTAGCATTGAGAAAGGCGACTGAGTCGGCAAAATTCCTGTGCAGCAAATGGTCAGCAAATTGTTCTTTTGCTAATAAATTAGAATTTGATTTACTTTTGGTGACTAGAAGTTTAATGCCTTTTGATCTCTTTCGTACTTAATGCATATATACTGCTTTGTTTTTAATGGACTGGATTACAAAGGCTAATAGCATTCCTAAAGCATTTTGCAATAGCTGTTTGTGTCAGTGCAAAACGATTTTCCTTGTTGTGAGGTTTAGTAGAAAACTGACAATAGGGTTAAACAGTAAATAATTCATCTGATGTTCTATGAAGAGTGAAATAATTTCATCCTTTTATTGACAGGTTTGGCTACATACCAACAACTTTAAAAGTTGTGGGGGTGAGAGTAAAAAATTATAAACCAGCCAGGCAATAAGATGCCTAGCAGAACACACATTGCTCTTGTAGAGAGCAAAATAGGGGGTTTCCAGATTGATCTTTAAGATACCATAAACCATTGTTTTCCTCCCATAAGTTGCTGCTTTCCATTGAATCAAGAAAATCTTTGCCTCTGTTTTAATGGATAAGTTCTGCTCTGGGGTTTTCATTCTATTCGATATCACTGCAAAATCAGTCTGGCTTTTTCTGTTCTCTGAAGTCTAAGCTCATCTCTGCAGGATATAAAAAAATTACTGCTCAGTCCTGTAGGTGTATATCGCAGGATTACAACTTTGCATAGTCCCATTCATTTTCATAATGCCTAGTAGTAAGTACTAAGCCTATTCTTACTGGTTCAGGCTATCGGTGACTGAAGCTCTGAACAGCTCTAGTGGAAAACGTGGGGCAAATCCTCTATCTACATACAACTGTGGAGATATATAGAGGATGAGAATCTAGTTCTGTGAATATTGTGGTAAGGGTCTTTTGGTGAAGGGGCATGGGGTGAATTTTGTGCAAAAGTAATTATTTTGTTTTGTTAGTGATAATGCATGCAGCAGTGTTCACCTGGGCAGGATCTGCTTCCACGTACATGAAAGGAAGGCTGTGCTGCAGCATTACTGATATTGGGTGAAACTACATCTGTATCTATTAAATGTACAGGTAAACTTCTTTAACCTCAAAAATTCTCCAGTTTAAAAAAAAAAATTAAAAAAAATGGAGTTGATGGTGTTTGTTTGGTTCTGAATTAATTAAACTTAGAAAATTTACTGTTATTTTAATAATGTTTTGCAATTTGGCTCAAAGTATGAGCATGCCCCATATCAGATGTAATTGGCTGCTTTGTTATAGGCTACGGATGTGGTGTTAATGTTCTCATAGCCTTTTGCATGAGTTCTTGTTGTATATATGGCAGACAAAAGAAGCAAAGCAGTATCTCTCCATAGGGTAGAGGAGACGTTCTTTGGAGGCACCTTTTAATGTGATGAAAACTTCCTGTGAAAATGAGTCATTTGATCAACAATGACAGTAAATTCTGATGTTTGCTTCAAAGGTTTAACTCATGAGATAGAGTGCTTAATACCATCTTTAAAGATCAGGCCCTCATTAGGACAGGTGTTTAATCACATATATAGATAGGGAAATCATCTCGATCCCTAGTTTATAGCCTTAATTAAGCTCCTCATCCACAATTTGAAAGGCGCTGAAGGACAGGATCTCCAGGACTACATCATTTTCTAAGTCTTTCTGTAATTGTTGTCATAGGATTTTCACACATCTAAATTCCTTGGGGTGGGGAGTGGGGGAATATACTCAGATGAAACCATGTGTATTCATGTGTATTTCCACAGCAGTTTTCACACTCAGATGATTTTCTCTACTAATTTTAGTTAAAACTTCTGCTCTTTGACTGTGAAATCAGTCATTTTGTATTTTCAGGAGATAGGTTTTGACTTTTACAGGACACAGTTAATGCCAATGGAGCATAAATATAGCAGCAGCTGAGAAAGAATAGTTAAGCTGGAATTCTGCTTGTTTTCCTGTCAGACCAAAGATCTTTCAATGGCAAGTGTTTGAAGCATTGACAACAGCAGATACGCTCTCGGGAAGAGTTTACCAGTACTCAGTGTCCATCAGCTGTAGTTACCTTGAGAGCCATTATCTTTCGTTCAGATTTTCATTTAGTCTCCAACTGAGAAGGAAATAACCCTTACTTTCATTTCTAACTTGCTGACGTAAGGTAATTGTTCTGTGTAATTTGAATCGAGCAAGAAGACAGAGAACTTTTAAGCTTGAAAACACATAATTAGAGGGAGTGTAGTCAATGCTAACAGTTGTTAAACATATATGTGCTTGCAAAATCAGGGTCTAGGTTAATAGGCATAATCTGCCTTTTATTTTAGGCACATAAATATGTGGTCTTTTATATTTCAGGCTTATTTTGCTGATAGTTTTTCATTAGTTCCCTTAGTTTAGCCTCTGCCTTGTTATTGCTTTTCAGGGATGGGTCTGATGCTTGGGTTTGACCTTTTTTCAAAATGTATATAGGAAGAGTATGAACCATAGGACAGTAAGTACTTTTTCTTTAAAATAGATGAAGGTGAAAACTTGAGATCTTGCACATCTTTGAAGTGGGAGTCCCAAAGACTGAATTTGGCACATAGATTGATACAGATCAGTGATATTATTTGGATAAGTCTTTTGTCATGAACAGGTTACACTGATGAAAAATGTAGGTTTATTTTTCATGAGAGGAGAACAATATGATTGATACTGATACGGACTTCAAAAAGACATCCTTGAGAAAAAATAATGAAATACACTACAGTGAATAAAGTGCTAATAACATACTGAAGGACTGTGCTGCTATCCTTAAAAAAACATGGCAATTAGCTATTAAAGCTAAATAGAACTTGAGAAACATGGAGATTTAATTTCTGCATTCATTTATAATTTGTTTTAAATAAATTGGACCATATTTCTCCAAACAAATGTTTATTTTTAACAAAATAATAGTTTTGATTAATGCAATTGGTCCAAACACAGCAAAAGCCACCGTAATTTCCAGTGACTTTTGTTTATTCACATTGTACTGAAGATTTTTGAGTGTTTTCTCGAAACTGGAGTCCTGTTTGGATTTTCCATGTCAAGTACCCAATAACTAAAGGAACTAAAGTTGTAAGTTTATTTTGAAAGTGTAGCTCATATGTTTCTGTACATCCATATATAATTCTGAATATCTGAAGAATCCTGTTGCTATTAGTTTTTAAAACAAAACAAAACTAAGGTTCTTGTGTATGTGGCCAAGTACTTCAGCCACAGCTTTCATTGTTAATACTAACAACTGACAGCAAATGGTAGAAGTGTGCCTGTATTCTTTCCACAGTCAGACTGATATAAATAGAATATTCAGTGATGACAGGGAACAACATTAGCATCATTTACAGATTCAGTGACAAGTTCAACAGGGATTTTCAAAGTATTCTCTTCACAAGTAAACAAATTATTTTCCTACTATGTCTTTATTGTGCACAACATACTAATTTACAAAACATCTGAACAGGTTTTTTTTAAGAATTTTAAGCATGAGCTGTACAAATGGGTTCTGTTGTGTAGCCTTATAAGAAGAAAATGGAAGATATGCAAATCAGTCTTGTAATATCTTAGGGAACTGTTTTAAAGTGGTGTTAAATTGGTATTATGGTACAGCAATAAATAAAGCATACTTAGTAAGGAAACTTTTCAGAGAATTTGAACTATAATGCAGAAGGAAACAAGTGTCCTCACTTGCATGCAGTACTCCCCTACTTCTTTTCTCTCTTAAAAAAACAAACAAACAAAAAACCCCGCCAAAAACCACAAACAAACCAAAAAACCCCCCACCAAACTCCAGAATCTTCTTTGGTTCCCCCCCCCAAACAGAGATTTATTCTGATAAGTTAATTCTGATAACTTTTGAGTTAAAAGGCAAGGTAATCCCCTTGATAAACAAAAGTATGAAATCAAACCAAATAGGTCTTGCTCCAGGAAAAACACATCTTTTTAGTATGTTGAGTGGCTTTTCAAACAGTCAAAAACCAGCCTTAACATTAATTTTGTCCCATCAAGGGCAATTATACTTCAAATTCGGAGAGAATCAACTCAAAGCAGCAAGACAGAACTGCACTGCAATGTCTCTTTTATGTTATTGCCTTGCTTGAGATTTGATTTTTAACCCCAGTTCCACTCCACAGCTCCCAGAAAACTGGAAATAATAAGTATGTGATACAAGTGAGAACAGTAATTTGGCAGTCTTCAAAATGTGCAGAATGATCAGTCTGCATGGATTAGCTAAACTACAGCTAGCTTTATCCTATATACATGAACAATGGTGATGTTAAACAGATTTTACTTGAACAGATGAATTTGTTGTATCTTGCATTGCTGAAATTACTCTGTTTTCTGTAGCTCCCATAAATCCACTGTGTACAATTGTCAGATGACTATGCTGAAATCTGTTCAGATCCTCCCACCTAGATGTGAAAGGGTGGGGAGGGATGGTGTGGTGGGTTTGTTTTGTTTTTCTTTTCAGTGTTTCACAGCTTAAACTGCAGAAAATGTTTCTCCTTGCATTGGACTATTAACATATAAAATGATTCCCAGTTCACATGTTGGACTAGATATTCCAATTCAGTTGCTAAGGATACCGTTGAGCCTCAAAAAGATTATGTACAAGAGGGTGAAACATGCAAATACTAACTGATTGGGAAATCGGTATTAATCACTCCTAAAATAACACCCACAAAAATCCCTCCATCTGTTTCAACGATTGAAAGTAGACCCAGGAATCTTATTGGTAAATATTTTCAGTTTCGGTAGTATTGATTCACCCTACTCGCTCTCAAGTAACTGGAAGCCTTTTGGGAATATAAAGTCCTGGGCTCAGATCCAGTGTGGCTTGGAAAAGTATACAGCCCTTGATTATGTCTGACCCAGGTGTAATACAAGGATAAGGAGGTTTAAGGTGTGTGAGAGCAATAACAAGCAAAAGAGAGAATTGGATTATGATCATGGCAACAAATGGAAAATAAAAACCTCAGAGTTTTATTCAGAGATTTTTCACGGTCCTTTTTGTTCAGCTTCCTCTTCTGTAAGATTGTAACAACAATCTATGTCAGAAGACACTTGTAAGACTTCTTAGTACCGTGAGCCACAGTGCAATAGCAATGCCTGCCTTTGAGATGCACACAGAACTGTACAGAAGACATCCCAGAAATCTGTGTGTTGGCAATCTTTACTTCTTTTTGTTAACCCTCTGTGATACTTACATGTACCATATTTATTCCATTTGCGATACTTATATGTACCATATTTACAACAGGAATGTGAAAATATCTGACAGCTAGATGCTGCTGCCCTGTCAGTCTCAACAGTGTCATAATCAACTAATGACCAGTGGGGCTGCTTGCCAAGGGAAATGTTGCAAAGCTCATGCAAAGGAGTGAGGTGCTAGTGACATCTCTGTTCTTACAAGAAGCAGAATAACAATGGGCAGTTGCTCTTGTGTAATCGGAAAGAAACCTGCTTTTTCACACCAGAAAATTCAAGAGTAACCAGTGATTTGTTTGTGAAAATTCAAGGAGAAAGAATGGCTTTGAGGGTAGTGGGTGTTCAGAGTGGCTGAACAACACAAGGCATGAAAATACAATGGTGCGTTTGAGAATTGAGGTGACTTTAGAAGCAGTTTTATTTTACGTTAATTACCTCATATGGGGGGGGGGGGCAGAAATCTTGCTTTATGCTACTCTAAAACCACCTGAAAATTATCTTTAAATGGAAAGAATTCCTGTCACTAAAGATGTCCTCAGCCATAATTTGCCATACTTCATTATGACATACTTCTGAGAAATTTGATCATCCATGATCTTATCAATGACCAATTTAGACTATAGTTCCATCACTTTCTTATGTTCATGAATAGAACAGGGCATTTATAGGTATTCCCTTAACATTTGTATTAAAACAAATACCTAACTCTTGATAAGTTATAGAGCTTGATAATACTAAACTATATATTCAAAATACAACTAATCAGGAATGTAGGGCTTAGGAAGATTTACTGTTGCTTAGAGTGAAAGAGAGTGTAATTAAAATGATGATAAGGTAGTCATGATTGTAATAAATGATTGAGGTTACAGAGATTAGACCTTAAACCATTTGTGTAATGATGAAGAGACCTTGAATGTGAATATGTTCTAGGCCTTTAAATGTTAAAAAAGTGGATCCTAGAACGTAATCCTGTCTTCAGTGAGACTTTCGCAGACTGAACAAAACTCTTAAGCTAATTTTCCATTTCTTTCCATCCAAATCTACTATTATTTTACCTGGGGTTTTTCACCTGTTGTTATCTACAAAAAATTTTTACTTGTTGTTTACCTGCAACTTAACAATTGTCAAGAAACGTGTGGAAATGTATTTGCTAATCTGGGATATGACTGGAAAAAGAGGCCCATGTATTTCTGAAGAAATTCCAGTAACCAATTAACATTTTCATTAGAATATTTGAGTCATAGTTAATTTGCATTAGGATTTATTATCTGAGCAAACCTGACCTATTAAACCTTCTAAATCTATTACTGTCAGCTAATGTCATGATTACAGGAAGAGTACACGGTGTGCCATAGCAACACGGCTGTTCCACCAAATTTTTAACTTGAAATCACCATTGTGCTGTTTATCACTGAATTATTAGACATGATAAATTATTTTATGCTAGCCACTCTCATGCCCATCTTTTTAATACTTTCCTTGTCATTATAAGTGCCTTTAGCCTTACAGGCTAATGAAAGGTTCTTGTATCAAGTCTGATTACCACTCTAATGTTTTCCAGGCATGCTTGGTGATGAGCTTGGCATATGAAACAATTTCCTGCAGTAATAAAACTAATTAAAGTGGGCAGTCATCCCCACATCACTCTTTAATGAATTATAATGAGCTCATTAATCTATCCGGTCTCACTCACCACATCTATTGGCTAAGCTTCTCTGGGGGTATGTCAGGATAGAACTCTTGCCCAGGAAAAAATGGACACTGAAATGCATCTATTTTCCCTTTTTTGACAAAAAACAGGAGACGGCAGAGGTCTGCTGTAAGTGGAATATGCTTTTTAATAATTGGCATGGGAAAGGGTATATAGCTAAGATCCTGTAACGGTAGCAAAGGAAGAATCATGCAGGAACTTAACTAGGTGTGATATTGCCCTGCAAGTGACAGCATAATTAATGCCTCTGTGAACACACACAATTCACTTAAAGTATGGCTTACAAATAGTGTTTTAGTAACCGGATCTCTGGGAAACTGCCCAAAAAAAATAACATCAAGCTCGCTTTTGGCTGAGTTTCTTGGCATTTTTCTTTGTTTGTTCAAAATGAGCAGAGAAGAGGTTGCAAGGTTAGGCCTCCCAATTCTGTAATGACAAATATTAAAGAATTAAACGGTAAGATTTATGAGAGGAAAGAGATGATTCATATGAATATCCATACAGAAGAATCACCTGTTTTTCTTTGATTGTAACCCTGCAACTTTCCCCATCTGTAAAAGATCAAGTCCTAGTAATAGCTAATCATAGCTACCCACTGGAGTTAACTAGTTCTTATTAGCATTTGGATGCTTTTAATTCAAATCCCACAGGCATAATTACAATGTTATTACCAGGCAAATTAACCTTTAGTTTACCTCCACTCATTTCAAGTATTTTAATATTAATAAAAAAGTTCTGCAAAATGTGTGTTCCCAGCATATGCAAAGAAGTTAAAGTAAATACGCTGTTCCAAAGCAGAAGCAGCAGCCATACCCAACAGTAAATTTCCATCAGTGTCTTTGCCACCACAGATTCAGTGCTCTTTTCTCATTTGTAGCAAAGAAACTTGAATGATGCTCTACTTGAAACAGGAATTCGTTTTTATGCAAACTACTAAGGCTTTGTTTCATTTTTCTGTAGAGAGAAAAAGTGCAGGCTGCTCTAAAAACTCAATAAGGTGGTGGTCAGGGCAGCTGCAGTAAATGCAGGTGACCCGGATTCAAGTCCCTGTTGTGAGTGTGAGGAAGCACAGGCGGCTGTATCCACCTCCCCAGGGGTTACCTCAGCTGCTGAGCTGATGGGTAGGCAGTAGTGCAGGGTAACGGCTATTCTTCTAGCTCAATGGGATGAAAACATTTTGCCCCTGTAAGGTTCTTCAAAACTGATGAATTTTTATTCAAAAAGGTCAAGGGCTTTTTCTAATAAAATAAACACTTTAAAGTGAGAAGATATGTTGTTATAAAATTCCTAGCTGGCTTCAGCCTTAAAGAAAAAGTGGTAATCTGCCACTCAATTACAAAGAAACAAAGAAAAAGATGTCTTTGCTCTATGGCCATTGTTGTTTCCCATGGTATCTTGGCATTATTAGGGTTTTTGTTTGTTTCTTGTTACAGAGGAAAATTTTATAGAGACTGTCTGCCAAATTTATAGTGCTCCTAAATACAGTCTTAGTTCATTTTTAGTAAAAGGAATAATATCGTTCAGGTTTCTTCTGCAAGACTTGTATACTTGAAATATTCTGATTTAAAATGTGCAATGTAGGGGGATCTAAGTATAAAAAAACCAACCCAAACAAAATCCAATCCTTTCTATATTATTTTATTTTATGCATAGAATTTGAGTTCTGCTGGGCAGATACATCGGCAGTGATGTATCTCCATACATGGTCGCTCAAAAACAGGAAAAGCAGTGCTGTATCAGCACATTGATTATGCCAACAAGTGTTGTACTAATTAGACTGTACTGTTTTCTATACTGGCCAAACTAGGTAGATATTTATAGTGGGTACTGTGTTTTCTTAAGAGACTTAAATTTTGTAGTATTTTTGTAGCTGTCCTATGGCAGCATAACTATCTTCTGATAACTGAGACAAACAAAATTCAGCTATCTGACAAAGCCTTTTTTTCTTTTATTTTTGCTTAAAAACTCATTAAGATATCTTTTCTTTTGCAATGATTGTAATGTCAGTCCAGAAATTAGATTTTCTATATGTATGCAACGTTGGTGGTATTTAAAGATTGATGTAGCTGCATAAAAACTACCAGCAAAATGTCACATTGGTTGAACAAAGGTTTACTCTCAAATAAAAAATGCATTTTCATTTAAGGTCAGTAAATAATTGGGTATGCGGTTTGAGGGAGTCACACTGAATGTATAATCTAGTTAAGCCTTTTTAGATATTTTTTTATTATTATTTTTCTGTGATCACCTAGCTTGAACATTGACATGCAAAGTTCAGGATTCTCTTAGGGAATATAAGAAGCTGATGGAGATGTAACCACTTGAAGAGGAAAATAAAAGCAAAATATTTCATTGAAAGCATCAAAATAATGAGTAGCATAAATAGTTTTAATAAAAATTAAATACAGCCAATTTTCCTTTTGGTAAAATATATATTAAAAATGACATCCTTTCATTACCATGAAATTTCTTCATATATATTTATATAAGCGAGAAGCCTAGTGATTGACTTTGTACATCTGTACTCGTTGTGAAGTATGTTCACTGTAATTCGGAATCTACTTTTGCCTGCTTGTTAAGAAGGGATAAAACCTCAGTGGTTTTATAGAAGAAGTGGCTGTCCAAGACCTCCGTGTACGAAATGGCAGTAGGTAGGCAGAAAGAGGCATGTCAATGATTTGCAAAACTCCTCATCTAGAAAAAGAAATCCAACTGTGTTTAGCAAGTGTGATAAAGGCAGGAAACAATCTTTATGTTTTATCTCTGCAAGTTTTACATAAAGTGTAGCAAGATGTTCTGAAATATCAAAATGAATTACTGATTTGCCCACCTGCTGTGCATCATTTTGCTATTCACTCCTATTTTGATTAATCGGTTGGTAATATTATATAGTATGTTTATTGATGTAATAATACATTTGATAGTCCATAAGCCGTAGAAAATTACAAGTATTATATATAGTCTGAGAGGACATCATGTTCCCCACAATACCGCTTAACAATATAAAAATCAACACAGTGTATGGTACTTCTGTACTCTCATTTTATCTAAATATGAAGGTCCTACTTTTCTGTGTTACCATTGTGGATCTAGGGAGCCTTTTGGAATAAATGGAGTTGGACTGGTAGGAAAGTACTTTCAAAGAATTGCCAAAGAAAAACTATTATATTTTGAGATTTATTTTTTTTTTTAATTTGAATTAATATGACCATGGGCAGACATGTCATTAGGCGTTAACACAATATTCGTGTTTACATGTTGTCTTGTGTGATGTGAACAAAGGAGTCATTTTTGATAGGCACAAAGCTCAGGAAACCTGTCACTTATTGGACATTCTTTTGGGTACTCCAGGCAAATGCCTACCTCCCTTTTGTATGTCTGAATTTCCTACTCTGAAAAAAAACAAAATAAAAAATAAAAAGAGGGTGGCATGGACCTTCCATATAAATATGGAAGTATTTGGAATCTATAACTGCAAAATATCCATAGTTCAAAATATTGTATATATGGGAATTTGGAGGTGGAAGGGGAAATAAGGAAGCAATTTGTAATCCACTAAAGTGTAAAAAAATCACTACATTCACTATATTTAAAAATGCATGGTTGCCTCAATACTTGCAATATTCTTTTAATAATATAGGAACAAAAACATTGCACAAAGTGAAATAAATATGCATTTGAAAATGTAGTTTATATTATGTGTTAAAAAGTAATTTTCAATCTATTCATCCTTTAATAGGTCCTCAATTAAGGAGGGAAAAAAAAAAATCTGTAACCTTTTCAGAGGTTCTAATGTCTTAAAATTTTATTTGGGTTGCTGCTCCGGAACTTATTGTTTCTGGAAGGAACTTGTTTCAGATTGGGCACACAGAAATATAATTTTACTGGATTTGATGTCTTTTTTGAAACTGTCGATCTTGGCACTAGTTTGATCTCATTCATAACATCAGAACTCCAGAATGCTTATGTTGGTTACTGAAATCACAATGATATTTAAACCAGAATGCAGCAATTTATACAGGATGATTAGCAGAATAAGGTAATGATAAATTTTTAGGCATCTCTTTAAGTAATGAAATAAATATTGGTTCCTATAAACATTTTCCAAAGAAGGAGCAGACCCTTTGTAGCCTACTTAATAGTAGGATTATTTTCATGCTTTTCTTTTTGATGGGTATCTTAAAAGCCACTTGGACTTAAGGTGGTCTAAGTAGAGTCAAAATCAAAGTTTTATTCAAAATTACAAATGGACACGTGCCTACCTTCAAAATAGTACTATTCTTTATATATGGTAGTATGCTTAGCATTTATTAGGTAATAGGTATTTTCTAAATCAGCTTTTTCCCTAGTCTACCTACCAGAATAGAGGTGGTCTTTAGAATTAATAATTTTGGTTTCTTAATATCATAAATTATTAGTGGTCAAATGAAACTAGAGTCCAAAATAGTGAAGGAAACATTTAGGTTAATCTGGAGTAAACTTTTTGTTTCTAAAGTTTATTTGTGTGTCTTCTGCTGTTCTACTAGTCTATACGCTCTTTTGACACCTCTTTCTTTAGAAATTGCATTTGTCTGTGTAACTTATTTCCCATTTTATACTAAGATAACACATATGAAGCATGAAAAATTTCTAAATTCTTTCTCATGAAGACACCTTGCTTATATAAATTGAAGAATTTGTAGTATTTGTCCCTATTTAATCATTTTCTTAAATACCTGGCAGAGAACCAGGTACCCTGCCACCATGAGCTTTCACGTTCTTCTCACTTCTACTCCAGACCTGCACAAATGGTATTTAATGGTAACTTCTGTGTCACTGTTAATAGCAAATTCTGTATTTGCTATTTGCATGCATTATCTATGCATGCAAACATTTGTATTTTTGATCCTAAAAACTTTTCTGGGATTACGCCTTATTTTCATTATTATAACCTCAACCAGAGCTAGCTGGATCGCTTCTCCTTTCTTAGTCTCTTGAGAGCATTTAATAAGATTATTTCTGTCAATTCCTATGTGTTTGGAAGATCTAAAAATTTGTTCATTAGTTTCCTCCCTGAATCATCATGGTCAGTCTAAAATTATTTTTATTTGGATCCTAAAAAAGATCCTGACTTGGCTTAAAAAATAGTAACTGGAAAATGTAGAAATATATTTTGTCTTTTGGTTGTTGTACACAAGAGGTTTTTGTCACATTTTTTCTCACAACTGGAAAAGCTGAAGTCACTATTTTTTAAGGCTCTCCTTGCCTTCTGTCTGAAATTTTCTTGTGATTCCAAGAAGCAGGAGAAAGAATATCTTAAAGCATGAATTTTGAATTCAACATAAAATAATGGAAATGCTGTCCTATTTTCAAGCTGATAGTAAAAGACTACAGTGGACTCAGGGGAGACTTTCATTCGGTGGCCTGTGCTGCGTTGGAGCCAGAAGGAACTTTGCTATTGATCTCCTCCCAGAGGAGCCAGGATCTGATTTGGGCTCAGTCTCCTTCCATTTAGAGAAATGAGGTTTTGTGTAGGGCATTATTCTCTGAATATGAGGAAATGCGTTTACTGGCTTGGTGGTAATGAAACTTTTACGAAAATGCAGCAGTTGGCAGATATTTTTACTTTATTTCTTGGCCTAAATGGTTTTGTCATGCTGCTTGGCAGAAAGAAACTGTGACAAACTAGTGAAAAAGTGGCTGCATGTCAATTATGAGTGAAATTATGTCTGTATAAGGTTATAGATTTTTACAGTTATTCTTTGATGTGAATCACCCTGTATGTACTATGTGATTAAGGTTGTTGCACGTAAGAGTGTGAAGGGGTTTTAGTTTTGCTGATTTGGTACCAGGGCAAAAAATTAGGTATGAATAGGATATTTTTCCCTGATGATAATGAGAGTTAATAGGAGAATATTAAATTGCTGAACTTAACATTTACAATTTAATGTAAAAATAAAATAAGACCAAAATACTAAAACAAACAACAAAACCCCCACCCTGATTATAAAAGGTTTTCTTCACATTAATAAGTGGCATGAGGTCTTCCAGAGAATTTGCAATGCTGAAGGGTAACTGTTGTGTAGGGAACCACTCCTGGCAAATAAGGTTATTGTAAAAAAAGAAAATAAATGATCTGTGTTTGTTTCCACATAAGTAGATACAGCAGCAGCAGTGGGGTAACTAGTCTTGAGGAATGAGTCTTGAAATGTCAGTTGAAGATAACTGAGAATAAAATGGAATAACATAGAACAAGAAATCTCTCACATCAGCTACTCATTCAAATATGCTAAAGAAACTGATACAAGAAATTGTTGAACTACTAACTCTTGCCCATTATCTGTTGCTTAAATCTTTTTAGCAAAATGACAGATAGAAATAAGATGCCAGAGTATGGGGTTTGGGGGTTTTTTTGTTAGTTGTTTGGTTGGGTTTTTTTGTTTTTTAAAGTTCTTTTAATCTGATTTTGTTACCAGGTAAAGTAGTAGAAACTGTTCTGGAAAAATAAATTTATTTGATCCATGAATGAATATAATAAATGGGGAAGAGCAGACTTTCTGAGATTTTAATCATACCTCAGAAGTCTGCTGGAAGAGTCATCAGCATGTGAGTAAAAATGATCTGTTTTGTGTAGTTAACTCAATTTCCAAAAAGCTTTTAACAAGGCCCTTCATCAAAGGCTTTTAAAAAAATGAGTGGGGAAGTCTTTTCTTGGATTAATGGCAGATTAGGTGTAGAGTACAAAAGATGTGAGTAAGTAGTCATTTATTAAAGGAAGAATTCTATTTCCAGAAGGGTCCAGAATAATCAGAATTAAAATGGAGCATGAAATGTTGCAGAAAGATCTCATCATACCAAATGATTTAAAGATGAAAAGCAGTTGAGGTTCAGTGTCAGCAGACACAAAGGATACACGTGGGGAAGAACAAACCTATTTTTCTAAATGAGGAAAGAGAGCTTTCAGACATCGTGGATAGTTCCCTGAAAACACCAGCTTAGCACTTATCAAAATCAAAAAAAGTGCATACAGTTGAGTAGTTATTCTTAATAATTCTTGCAGGGCTCTTGATGAATTAGATACAGGGACGTTGTTCCCAGAGTCTGTTTATTCTGAAGTTTGTGACTATGATTTTAGTTGTACAGAACGGTTTGTGATGGAATTTTTTCCCCTTCTACAGAAAATGTAGAAGACTTGGGGTTTTTCTATAAATCTGGGCCCTTAAGAATTATTTTGAATAAGTACTTAAAAAGGAATGCAAACCAAAACATCATAGCGCAGTTGTGTGAATGAATGGCTAAGCCGCTGGTCAAGTGCTACGTGGAATCCAGATTACCCAGTTCAAATGAACGATACAGTGCAACTAGAAAAGGTGGATCGCAGGTTTTGCCCGGAGATACAAGGTGGTTTATGTAAGACAGGAGGTTTTATAGAGAAAGATTCCCAAGCTTCAAACGGAGATGACAAGAGTTGGGCAGTAAGCACGCAGACATGTAAAATTATGGGAGACACGGGGAAGAATAATAGGAAATATTCCTGTCTTTTCTTGGGATAGGAACAGTGACATTGTTTGGCAGTGTGTTTGAAACAAGAAGAAGGTTTGGGGGCTTGTTTTTTTTTGTTCTGCTTGGTTGGTTGGTTTTCTTTCCATGAATGTGTAATTTATTTAGAGATATCACCAAAGGAGGCGTGGTACTGTGTATAGGAATTCTGGCTCAGGAAGAACCAGAGAGAGTAGATGGAGTGGTTATATCAGGAAAAATACATTTATATGTTTGCTATGCGTTTCCACTCCTGGCTGCTGTTGACTATTACTGCAGGTTAGATCCATCTGCAGGTTAGATACATCTGCAGGTTAGATACATCTTGGGCTTCACCTGGCATGATCATTTAGTTTTTATATTTTGCAGTTTATTGATCAACCTGCACTTCTTTAAACTCCATGCGTTTTATTATTGCTGCTGAAGAGAGCAAAATTCAGCTGCAGCAAAAA